>NC_141874.1:684698466-685009266 GCF_056163025.1 Triticum urartu
GCACCACACTTGATGGGCGGTAGTACCGCACGAGTGGTAGTACCGCTCATGAGACACGGTAGTACCGCACCGCGTCAGATCCGAACAAGTTCAAATCTGAGAAAAGCCCGCGAAACCGCGGCGGTACTACGGTTGGACAAATCTACCACAAGACAACATATCAAGTATGATTCCTACGCAACACGACTCTCCTACATCCTACTCTTGCACAGATTTGGCCTAAAATCTCAAGAACAACAAGCATCTCCCCAAAAACCTAGAAGCGAGAGAACAACCAAGCAAAAGAGGGATTTGGCGAAAAACCTTGGTCCATGGCAAGAGGAAGTGGTGGGGAACGATCCCACCGGTCGGAAACCGAGGAGAGTGGCCGCAGATGGAGATCCGGCGTGGACCTCCGACGCCGTTCTTGAGCAAGAGAGAGAGAGAGAGAGACGTGGGGAGAGAGACGAGTGAATGGGTATGGGGAGTTGGAACTCCCCTGCCCGAGTCATAACCCCTGTCGGTGTCAAAACCGGCGGATCTCGGGTAGGGGGTCCTGAACTGTGCGTCAAGGCCGGATGGTAACAGGAGACAAGGGACACGATGTTTTTACCCAGGTTCGGGCACTCTCGATGGAGGTAATACCCTACTCCTGCTTGATTAATATTGAAGATATGGGTAGTACAAGAGTAGATCTACCACGAGATCAAGGAGGCTAAACCCTAGAAGCTAGCCTATGGTATGATTGTTGTATATGGAGTTGATTCTGTCCTACGGACTACAACCCTCCGGTTTATATAGACACCGGATAGGGTTAGGGTTACATAGAGTCGGTTACAATGGTAGGAGATCTTTGAATATCCGCATCGCCTAGCTTACCTTCCATGCCAAGGAAAGTCCCATCCGGACACGGGACGAAGTCTTCAATCTTGTATCTTCATAGTCCAGAAGTCCGGCTGAAGGTATAGTCCGGCTACCCGAACACCCCCTAATCCAGGACTCCCTCATTAGCCCCTGAACCAGGCTTCAATGACGACGAGTCCGACGCGCAAATTGTCTTCGGCATTGCAAGGCGGGTTCCTCCTCCAAATTCTTCATAGAAGATTGTAAACACCAAGAGTAGTGTCCGGCTCTGCAAAATAAGCTTCCACATATTGCCATAGAGAGAATAATATTAACACAAATCAAATCTGCTGACGTATTCCGCAGTGCGTCAACACACTACAGCCAAGTCCTTCGCTTGAATTATTTTCACTTTTCCACCTCAGCGTGTTTTGCGAGACGGTTTCCTTGGCACGTCTTGTCAAAGCAGAGATCGTGTACCCCCCTTTTACGGGATTCTCTTCAATACGGATGTGGGTAACCCAACCGCGCCACTTATTATGGCACTTGGGAGGCAAGCGAGTTTCACTAGGCAGGTGGGGACGCACAACCGCATCCGCCCATATAAGGGGACAAAGATCCACCTTTTTACCTACGCCTTCTTCCTCCTCTGCCTATCCATCTCCTGCGCACCCGAGCTCCAGCGCCCAAGCCCGCACTTCCCACCTCAACCTTCTCCAGCAATGTCTGGAGCGGGAGGCAAGTGGATGGTCTCCTCCGTTACGGAGGGCAAAATCAAGAAGCTAAGGAAGGCCGGATACCTGTCCAAGGACATCGCGCACCGGCTTCCCGAAGAGGGGCAGCTTCTCCCCACCCCAAGGCCCCATGAGAGGGTAGTATTTCTCCCCCACTTCCTCCGCGGACTGGGTTTTCCACTCCACCCATTTGTCCGGGGGCTCATGTTCTACTACGGCCTGGATTTCCATGATCTGGCTCCGAACTTTATCCTCAACATCTCGGCGTTTATCATCGTGTGCGAGGCTTTTCTCCGCGTCCGCCCCCATTTCGGCCTCTGGCTCAAGACCTTCAACGTCAAGCCCAAGGTGGTGCGCGGCAGCCAGGCGGAGTGCGGAGGCGCCATGGCGGGCAAGATGGCCAACGTCCTATGGTTCGAGGGCTCTTTCGTGGAGACCCTAAAGGGATGGCAAGTCGGGTGGTTTTATATCACCGAGCCGCGTGATCCGGAATGGACCGCAGCCCTCGAGTTCCGATCTGGACCCCCCACGCGGCTTATGTCCTGGAAAGAGACGGGCCTATTGTGGGGTGACGAAAAAGAGGTGACCGGATTGCAAACATGCATCAAGTCCCTGGTGAACAAGCCAGTCCGGCTTGTTAATATAATCCAGGTTATGCTCGTCCGCCGGATCCTCCCGTGCCAACAACGGGATTTTAATCTGTGGGAGTTCGACCCGGCGCAGCATCAAACCCTCAGCAGGCTCTTCGACACGACGTACAAGGACACCTGGAAGATGCTATTCATGGGCGCCGAGGCTCCCGCATCCGCTTCCGAGGACCGCGGATACAGCTCGCAGCGTCACACTAGCAAGGTATGCCATCTACACCTTTTACAGGATGTTAAGCTTTTTTTCATAGTTTGACTCTATGCGGGATCTAAACTCCCTTACCTTTGACAGGCTTGGCGGGCGATAGCTGAACCGATTAACTGTCCGGCTCCGCTGCCCGAAGACCCAGCCCCAGCTCTACTGGCGAAGCTGCTGGCTCCGGCGCCTTATGTGGTGCCGGAGAAGAAGACCAAGAAGAAGAAGACCACAGTGGCTCGAAAGAGTGCCCGCAACATGGTGGTGTCGGACTCATCATCTGACGAGTCTGAGACGCCCTCCTCCCGCGAAAACGAGGAGGAGGAATAAGAAAACTCTCCCCCTCCAGCGGAGGGAGGAGAGAAGAGGAAGGCCGCCCCAACGGGGGAGGCCGAGGGGTCTAGGAAAAGGAAGACCCCTCCGTCGGACTACTCCCCCGATGCCGAAGAGGGCGAAGAGGAGTGGCCAAACAGGGCCAAGCGTCCGGCGAAATCGTAAGTTCGGATATCAGAGTAACTCATGATGTTCCTTTGTCGCACAGCCTTCCCTAATGTCGAATGTAATTATGCAGTCCGCCCCGGGCCGAATTCGACGAATCGTCGGGCGGCTCCCTGGACTCATCGGACGTGAACTCAGTTCCGCCCGCTGTCTTCCCCCGCACTGCAGACGACGCCGAAGTGGCGTCGCGACAAGCTCCGGGGCAGGAGGAGGTGGTCCCGGAGGAGCCGCCAGGCAACCTCCCGGACTCCAGGAGTGAAGGGGACAAAGCCCCCAGGGCTCCAAGTCTGGCTTTGTGCTGGACACCGCGCCGGAATCTTCAATAGTTCCGGGCCGCGGTAGGCGAACTCCTTCCAAGAGGAGCAAGCCTTCTGAGCCGGCGGCCTCCGTCCAACCGGAGGTGCCGGACAATCTGCTGGAGGTGCTTGACGACGCCTCCATTGACGAGGAGCACCGTACTGTTATGAGTACGGTGATCCAGAAGGTTCAGTCCGCCAATAGCGGACTGACTGAAGCTTGTGCTAGCCTTCTAACAGGCTTAGAGGTAAGTAAAAATATGTAAAAATATAACCGCATAGACAGTAGCCCCTGATGCTCTGTTTGGCGTTCGGAAAGAAAAGCCGAATAGAGGATCTATTAAATTTAGTCTAACAACAAAGAGTCAATATGCGTATGCAGGCTTCGCTCTAGCCACCGCCGCACTGACTGCAGAGGTGGGTGCCCTGAAACAGGGACTCAAGCGGACCGAGCAAGAGCTTGGCCTTGCCAAGCGGCAGCTCGAGGAGAAAGAAGGTAAGAAATACCTTACAGAAAAAAGTGCCTATAGGGAGGCGCAATTGCAAAAAATAACAGGAGTATACTGCTTATTGTAGGGGCCACAACTGAGGTGGCGACCCTCAAGCAGGCGCTGTCCGAGGCCGAGAAAAAAGCGGCCACGGAGCGCGCCGAGCGGGAGAAATTTGAGGCGCAGGTCGGCAAGGTGCGGCAAGAGCTTCAGGTTCTCATGAAAAAACATGAGAGTTTGGAGCTCGACTCGAAGACGCGAGCGTCCGAGCTTGCTGCGGCCCTTAAAACTGCCAAATCTGCTAAGGCCGAAGCCCAGAAGGCCCTCCAGGAATTGGAGGAGATGAGGAAGATAGCAGCAGGTAAGGCATTCTTTATGCAAAGCAGAAATATAAAAGTGAACTACCTGTTACTTATCCGAATCCGGAGCTCTCCAGGGGCATTCGCAGATCTTCCCCGCAGCGTATCCGATGCCGCCGCATTCTACCGAGCTGAAGATGGCAGCTCGACGGAGAAGGTGTTCTGGTCTCAGTATTCTGAGGCCGGACACCCTGTGCCCTTGAGCGACCAGCTGAAACAGCTGGTCGAGCTCCACAAGGCGGCCAAGCAGGCTATGAAGGGCTTCATAGTTCGGCTGTGGCCCAGAGAGGCCCTGCCTGGGAGCTATTTCAGGCTAGTGCGGCGGCTGGTGGAGGCCTATCCGAGGCTCGAGGTCATCAAGCGCTCCGTCTGCATCGAAGGTGCCCGTAGGGCCCTCGCCCGTGCAAAGGTGCATTGGGGTAAGCTGGACGGTGAGAAGCTTGTGAAGGACGGGCCGCCGCCAGGGAAGGAGCATCGCAAGCCCGAGAACTATTACAAGGATGTTCTTGCTGGTGCCCGCCTTGTGGCGGATGAATGTACCAAGGATGTAATTTTTGAATGAACTCGCTCGTGTTATCCTGTGCGTTGAAAACTTGTTCATATGCGCTAAGCAATGCTTATTGAATTTAAAATATTACTTTCTGTGCGGCCGTTTATCAAAAATTGAGAGATGGCCAGTCGTCGGCTTCTGCCCCCGTACCACTAGTGCTGGGGTGTTCGGGATAAACCTGAGCGCTCTTTTTCCCATAGTTGGGTCCTTTGAGGGAGGCGCTCAGCACAACGAACCAGGCAATCGGACTATAATGCTTGAACACTCTCACTTAGCCATAGAACTCTATAATTTTAAATTTCGGCGAAGCCCCTAGTTCGGAAGACCGAGTTCGGGGCGCTATCCACGCCTTGGCCGGACAAAGCCGGCTCCTCACTCGAAGCGGCATAAGCCTTTAGGGACTCGAAAAACCTCTCGAACAGCGACCGGTCTCTCGCCACATCATGACAGTCAGTTTTAGCTTTCTCCACTGAGGTGCTTAACCCAGCTGAACCGGGGCACAATCGCAGTGGTTCTCCTAGTGCTACCTTAGCCGATAGAGCGGAACGTAAGGCACCAAAATATAGGAGCCGGGCAAACCCAACTATTGACCCAAATCATGATTCGGAGCCGATGCATATAGTGCTATAAGTTCGGGGTGCCGCACTTGTGAAAGTGTATGGACTTCTCACACCATTATGAGGGGTACTGAAGCCCCTGGCGTGTTTGCCGTACCATGGTGTACGGGTGCAATCATGTCATTTAATAAACATAAATGTGAAAAGAAGACAATGCAAAAAAAATAGACAAGAAGATAAGCATTGCTTATAGAGAGGCTATTTATCAAAGCCGAACGATACAAATAGTGCGGTAAGCAAAAGATATTGGACTATTCAATATGTCCTGACCAGGGGCAGGCCGCAGAATTGTATTTAAAACAGGTATACCGCTCGTAACAGAGACCACCTGGGAGTTCCATAATGCGGCATGGCTTGTCTGCCTCCCTGGATCTTGCATCGTTTGTGCGGCAGTCGAATTGCCGAACAGGTCGTCCGAATTATGGAGTCCTGAAAGTAAGAAAAAATTAAAAAGAAAGAATCCGGCAGCCCCTAGTACGTTTTAAGCCGTATATTGGGCGTGCCATTATTGTGCCCCTTCCCCTGTGCCCATGGTATTTCAAGGGCGTAGTTATGTACGCGAGGTACTGGTTTCGCTATGTCGTGAAAGCTGGGGTTGGGGCCGCATTGCTACGCTTGCTCGGAGTGTGCCAGGCGGTCCTACTGTGGGTTACTCCGGGCGCGCTTGGCAGTGTCTGGCTTTTTAATGGCCGGACTGGAGAATTGCCTGAAAAGGCTACTTTGTACCTCCGCTGCGAGAGCCGCCGTATGCTCCTCCGTACGGAGGGAGCATTCGGTGTTTCCGTTGACCGTAATTACTCCTCGAGGGCCTGGCATTTTGAGCTTGAGATATGCGTAGTGCGGCACTGCATTGAATTTTGCGAATGCGGTTCGTCCGAGCAGGGCGTGATAGCCACTGCGAAACGGGACTATATCGAAGATTAACTCTTCGCTTCGGAAATTGTCCGGGGTTCCGAAGACCACGTCAAGTGTTACTGAGCCTGTACAGTTGGCTTCCACACCTGGTATAACGCCTTTAAAAGTCGTTCTTGTGGGCTGAATCCTTGATGGATCTATGCCCATTTTCCGCACTGTATCCTGATAAAGCAGGTTCAGGCTACTGCCGCCGTCCATGAGGACTCTTGTAAGATGAAATCCATCGATGATTGGGTCGAGAACCAATGCGGCTAAGCCGCCATGAAGGATTCTAGTGGGATGGTCTCTTCGATCAAAAGTGATTAGGCAGGAGGACCATGGGTTGAACTTTGGGGCGACTGGCTCTATCGCGTATACGTCCCGTAGCGCACGCTTCCGCTCCCGCTTGGGAATGTGGGTTGCGTATATCATGTTCACCGTCCGCACTTGTGGGGGAAAGCCCTTCTATCCATTGTTGTTCGGCGGCTTGGGCTCCTCGTCGTCGCTGTGCAGCCCCTTGTCTCTGTTTTCGGCCCTTAACTTGCCTGCCTGCTTGAACACCCAACAATCTCTGTTAGTGTGATTGGCTGGCCTTTCGTGGGTGCCATGTATCTGGCACAAGCGATCGAGTATTCGGTCCAAACTGGATGGGCCCTGAGTATTCTTTTTGAATGGCTTTTTCCGCTGACCGGATTTATAGCCTTTGAATCCGGCATTGACTGTCGTGTCTTCATTGCTGTCGCTGCTAACGCGGCGTTTTTGCTTATTCCGACGTGTCCTGCCACTTTTGTCCTTGGTATCCGAATTACCAGGGTTCTTTGATAAGTTGTTACTGCGAGCTAGCCAGCTGTCTTCTCCCGCGCAAAAGCGGGTCATGAGTGTCGTGAGGGCTGTCATGGATTTCGGCTTTTCCTGTCCCAGGTGCCGGGCAAGCCACTCGTCGCGGATGTTATGCTTGAAGGCTGCTAGGGCCTCTGCGTTCGGACAGTCAACTATCTGGTTTTTCTTTGTTAGGAACCGTGTCCAGAATTGTCTGGCCGATTCCTCTGGCTGCTGAATTATGTGGCTTAAGTCGTCGGCATCCGATGGTCGCACGTAAGTGCCCTGGAAGTTGTCGAGGAATGCGGCTTCCAGGTCCTCCCAAGAACTGATTGAGTCTGCTGGCAAGCTGTTAAGCCAATGCCGGGCCGGTCCTTTAAGTTTGAGCGGGAGGTATTTAATGGCGTGTAGATCATCGCTGCGTGCCATGTGGATGTGAAGGAGATAATCCTCTATCCATATCGCTGGATCTGTTGTGCCATCGTATGATTCGATGTTTACGGGTTTGAAACCCTCTGGGATTTTATGATCCATTACTTCATTCATGAAGCATAGCGGGTGTGCGGCGCCTCTGTACTGGGCTATATCACGACGCAGCTCGGAAGAGCTATGTCTGTTGTGTTCGGCCCGGCCGGATTTGTTGTATCCGGAGTGAAGATCATTGTCACATGCCGTAGGGCGCCTGCGCGATCCGTAGATCGATCTTGTTTGTCTTGCCTTATCCTCCAGTATGTCTCGCAGGTCGGGCGCATTTTCCCGTGCCTTAGTTGAGCGGCGTCGGGGCATGGCTTGGGTGGAGGGCCGAGAGGCCTCACTGTCGCGGCCGTGAGGTGGCCGGTCTGCCATGTCATGCGCTAGTGATGTAGGTGCTTCCTCCTCTGATCGGGGTAGTGGCCTGCGCTTCGGGTAACTCTTGGAGGGGCCTTCGAGTTCATACTCTTTGGCCGCAAGGACTTCAGTCCATCTGTCAGCTAGCAAATCTTGGGCAGCTCTAAGTTGTTGCTGCTTTTTCTTGAGGCTGCTTGCCGTGGCTAAAAGCCTGCATTTAAAACGCTCTTGTTCGGCGGGGTCTAATGGTATGACGAATTCGTCGTCATCGAGGCTTGCCTCATCCTCGGAGGGAGGCGTATAGTTATCATCCTCGACCTCTCGGTCTACCGCTCTCTCATGAGGGCTGGCTTTTCCATCTTCCTGTGCCGAATCTTGCTGAGGTGGGTGTTCTTCGGCGCTATCCGGGGTAGTATTATCTCCCGTGCCGGAATCACCGTTTTTGCTTTGGCGGGATTTAGAGCGGCACCGCTGACGCCAGCGCTTTGGCTGTTTCTTGGGGGCGTTATCCCCCACTGTTCCATCGCCATCTCCATCTTTTGGAGTATCCACCATATATATGTCATATGACGAGGTGGCCTTCCAGCGCCCTACAGGTGCTGGTTCCAGTTCGTCTCCTACATCGTCGTCCATGCCGTCGATGTCTTCGGAGCCGAAGTCAAGCATGTCTGTTAGATCGTCGACAGTGGCTATAAAGTGGGTGGTGGGTGGGCTTTGAATTTCTTCATCATCCGTATCCCATCCTCGCTGACCGTAGTTCGGCCAGGGCTCTCTTGATAAGGAGAGAGACTTGAGAGAGTTCAGGATATCGCCAAAAGGCGAGTGCTGAAAGATGTCTGCGGCGGTGAACTCCATTATCGGAGCCCAATCGGATTCGATTGGCAGGGGCGCGGGGGTTTCAGAGTCCGGGAAGGAGTCCGGATCCTCGGAGTCACGGGTCGCGCGGAGTGCGGGGCTAGCGTTCGGCTCGATCGCTTTTGGGATCGCAGCCCCCGAGGTGACGTCCAACCGCTCATCCTCGATTGGCGCAATAGGCTCCGAATCAATGGTCGGAACCGGTGCGTGTGCGGCCTCCAAAGCGCAGTTCGGCGGCAGAGCTACATCATGCCCATCGAGACAGTGCGGCGCGCTTGGCTGTGGCTCGAATCCATCGAAGATCAAGTCCCCGCGGATGTCGGCCGTGTAGTTTAGGCTTCCAAACCTGACCTGATGGCCAGGGGCGTAGCTTTCGATCTGCTCAAGGTGGCCGAGCGAATCGGCCCGCAGAGCGAAGCCGCTGAAGACGAAGATCTGTCCGGGGAGAAAAGTCTCACCCTGGACCGCATCGTTGTTGATGATCAAAGGAGCCATCGGGCCTAAAGGCGACGACACAGAGGAACTCTCAATGAAAGCACCAATGTCGGTGTCAAAACCGGCGGATCTCGGGTAGGGGGTCCTGAACTGTGCGTCAAGGCCGGATGGTAACAGGAGACAAGGGACACGATGTTTTTACCCAGGTTCGGGCACTCTCGATGGAGGTAATACCCTACTCCTGCTTGATTAATATTGAAGATATGGGTAGTACAAGAGTAGATCTACCACGAGATCAAGGAGGCTAAACCCTAGAAGCTAGCCTATGGTATGATTGTTGTATATGGAGTTGATTCTGTCCTACGGACTACAACCCTCCGATTTATATAGACACCGGATAGGGTTAGGGTTACATAGAGTCGGTTACAATGGTAGGAGATCTTTGAATATCCGCATCGCCAAGCTTGCCTTCCACGCCAAGGAAAGTCCCATCCGGACACGGGACGAAGTCTTCAATCTTGTATCTTCATAGTCCAGGAGTCCGGCTGAAGGTATAGTACGGCTACCCGAACACCCCTAATCCAGGACTCCCTCAAACCCCACGCTCACTTGATGGCGCGGTAGTACCGTGCCTCATTGTGGTAGTAGCGCACCTGAGCGGTAGTACCGTGCCCTGGCGTGGTAGTACCGTGCCTCTCAAAGCGGTAGTACCGTAGCAAGCCGCGGTAGTACCGTGGGCCCAAGAAGATGCACGTTTCAAGCACACGAAAAAGAGGTCTTTGCACAAACACTGCGAGGCAACACGACACCACAAGACCACGCTACACACAAAGGCAGAAAGGCAAATGACAAAACGAAACAACCACGAGACACACCTCTCCAGAGAGAGGGCAGTGGCCGTAGCCACCTATGTTTGAGTCAATTGGTATGGCACCGCAAAGAGTTATCCTTGGGCCCATGACCAAAACTCGTATTTGAAGCACAAGTACTATCAAACATGGCTAATGTGAAAGACTTGATCAATTTATGCATAATGGGGGGGAGAGTTCATTGAGAGAACAACACTCCCCCTATGTCCATGCCTACATCTAAACAAGACAACAAGTTGAGTATGGTGGGGTGTGCAAGGGTTCAAGCAACATTGCTCGAATCAATGATATTTAGCTCATGCCTTAACTCGCGAAATCTTGCTTCATCCAATGGCTTCGTGAAAATATCTGCAAGGTTATCATAATGTTGACATAGTTGAGCTCGATCTCTCCTCGCCTAATGTGATCCCGGATGAAGTGATACCGGATCTCAATATGCTTCGTCTTGAAGTGTTGCACCGTGTTGAGAGAGATCTTGATGGCACTTTCATTGTCACACCAAAGAGGCACTTTGTCACAAATGACACCGTAATCCTTTAAAGTTTGCCTAATCCATAAGAGTTGTACACAACAAATACCGGCTGCCACATACTCCGCTTCGGTGGACAAGAGAAACACACAACTTTGCTTTTTGGAAGACCAACTTACCAAAGAGCAACCAAGGAATTGGCACCCTCCGGAAGTGGACTTCCTATCCACTTTGTCTCCCGCCCAATCGGAATCCGAATACCCTACAAGCTTGAAGTTTGCTCCTCTTGGGTACCATAAGCCAAAGTTTGGGGTATGAGTCAAATATCGAAAGATTCGTTTGACCGCCACATAGTGACTTTCCTTAGGTGCGTCTTGAAACCGTGCACAAATTCCCACACTCAACATGATATTCGGTCTAGATGCACAAAGGTAGAGCAAGGAGCCTATCATGGAGCGATATACCATTTGATCCACCGCTTTACCATTGGGATCTATGTCAAGTTGGCACTTGGTGGGCATTGGAGTGGAAGCCTGCTTGACATCACTTAGCTTGAATCTCTTGAGCATGTCTTGAGTATATTTGGCTTTGTTGATGAAGGTTCCTTCTCTTCTTTGCTTCACTTCTAACCCTAGAAAGAACTTCAACTCTCCCATGGAAGACATCTCGAACTTTGAGGTCATGAGAGCGGCAAATTCCTCATTGAAAGCTTTGTTAGGGGAACCAAAGATAATATCATCAACATATAATTGGCACACAAACAACTCCCCTTTGACCTTCTTAGTAAAAAGAGTGGGGTCGATTAGCCCAACTTCAAAACCACGGTCTTGTAACAACTCGGTAAGGTGGTCATACCACGCACGTGGGGCTTGTTTGAGGACATAGAGTGCCTTATCGAGTTGATACACATGATTGGGAAAGTAGGGATCCTCGAACCCGGGGGGTTGCTTGACATAAACCAATTCATTAATGGGACCATTAAGAAAAGCACTCTTCACATCCATTTGTTGTAACTTAAAGTTACGATGATAAGCATATGCAATCAACATGCGAATGGATTCAAGACGAGCAACGGGAGCAAAGGTTTCACCGTAGTCGATACCCTCGACTTGAGAGTATCCTTGTGCTACCAAACAAGCCTTGTTGCGAATGATAATCCCATGGGCATCTTGCTTGTTCTTAATATCCACTTGGTTCCAATGACATTGTGGTTCCTCGTCGGTCTTGGCACCAATCTCCACACTTTGTTGCGTTCGAAGTTGTTGAGTTCTTCATGCATGGCATTGAGCCAATCTGGATCTTCGAGCGCCTCATAGACCTTGTGGGGTTCGACACAAGAGACAAACACGTGATTCTCACAATAGTTTGCTAATTGTCTACGAGTGCTTACCCCCTTTCTTAAGCTTCCAAGAACATTCGTCATGAGATGATCCTTGGTGGAGAGCTTGGAAGCAACCTTGGCGGCACGACGCTCCAATTCCTCCTCAGGGGTGAGACGAGGAGTGGTCACTTGATCATCTTGAGCGTCGTCTTGAGCTTGTTCTTGTTCTAGAGCTTGCTCGGAGGAGAGAACTTGACCTTGGGCATCACTTGATGTGTCAACACCGTCTTGAGCATGATCTTGCCCTTGGTCATGTTCTTGAGGATGAGGGCCTTCATGTTGTTATTTGGAAGCGTGTGCCTTGGGTTGGTGATGGCTCCACTTGAGTGGAGCATTGTCCTTCTCCTTCGGCCACAAGGGGTTCCTCTATGGGTAGGATAAATCCAACACCCATTCTTCTTATGGCTTGAGGAGGAATTTCATCACCTACATCACAAGTGCCACTTTGCTCCACTTGGGAGCCGTTATTCTCATCAAACTACACGTTACACGTCTCCTCAATAAGTCCCGTGGATTTATTGAGGACACGGTAAGCATGAGAGTTTGTAGCATAACCAACAAGTATGCCCTCATAAGCTCTAGCCTCAAATTTAGACAACCAAACACCTTTCTTGAGAATGAAACACTTACACCCGAACACCCAAAAGTACTTGAGGTTGGGCTTGTTTCCGTTGAGTATCTCATGTGGAGTCTTGTTCAAGCCTTTGCGGAGGTAGAGCCGATTGGATGCATGACATGCGGTGTTGATGGCTTCGGCCAAAAAGTTGTAAGGAGACTTGAACTCCGCCATCATGGTCCTTGCCGCATCCATCAACGTCCGGTTCTTCCTCTCCGCAACACCGTTTTGTTGAGGGGTGTAAGGTGCGGAATATTGATGCTTGATCCCCTCATCACTAAGAAACTCATCCAAGGTGTAGTTCTTGAACTCGGTGCCGTTGTCACTTCTTATTGTCAAGATCTTTGCATTGTGTTGACGTTGTGCTTCATTTGCAAAGTCAATGATGGTTTGTTGGGTCTCGCTCTTCCTCTTGAAGAAATACACCCAAGTGTATCTTGAGTAGTCATCCACAATCACCAAGCAATACTTCCTACCCCCAAGACTATCGAAGGATGGAGGCCCAAAGAGATCCAAGTGAAGGAGCTCCAAAGGCCTCTTTGAGTAAATGATAGTCGTGGGAGGGTGAGCCTTCTCATGTAGCTTTCCTTCGATACAAGCACTGCAAGCACGATCTTTAGCAAAACTAACATTCGTTAGTCCACGGACATGGTCCCCCTTGAGAAGACTTTGCAAAGATCTCATATTGACATGGGCTAGACGGCGATGCCAAAGCCATCCCACATCCACTTTAGCCATTAGGCATGTCGCGGTCTTAGTGGGTCGCTCCGAAAAGTTAATCACATATAGACCGTTCTCGAGATACCCAACAAAGGCTACTTTAAGAGTCTTGCTCCACAAGAGGGCCACGGTATCGATATCAAAGAAAGTGGCAAAGCCCATGATTGCAAGTTGATGAACGGAAAGTAAATTGTATGCAAGAGACTCAACAAGCATGACCTTCTCGATCGAGAGATCATGAGAGATGACCACCTTGCCAAGTCCCAATACCTTAGAAGATGAGGCGTCACCCCACTCGACATTGGTGGGCATAGATGGAATCTTGTGCACGTCCACCACCAAGTCCTTGCTTCCGGTCATATGATTTGTAGCTCCGCTATCGAGCAACCATGATCCCCCACCGGAAGCAAACACCTACAAGAGATCAATGCTTGGTTTTAGGTACCCATTTTGTAATGGGTCCTTTGATGTTAGTAACAAGGGTCTTTGGAACCCAAATAGACCATTCAATGTATTCATGAGGAGAACCAACGAATTTGGCAAAGACATGCCCATCACTAGCACGACATAACATATAAGAAGGATTAAAGTCGCCGGTTCGATGAGAGGAGTGGCATTGCCCTTTTTGACAGCGCCACCCTTCGCATTGTTCTTATTCTCCTTGGAAGCACTCTCTCCCTCCTTCATAAAGGTTTTCATGAGAGGAGGAGGTCGTTTGGTCTTGTCGTTCTTCTTCTTGTTCTTGGACTCGGGCACGTACCCAACCCCTTCCTTGGCCACAACTCCCTTTTGGTTGATCAAGAGGTCGTTGAGGTTCATCTTGCCTTGTATGCAAGTCGCAAGACCTCTCTCAAGTTTCCCCTTTACCTTAGCGTTCTCCTCAACAAGATGCACATGCTCACAACACGGGTTAGTAGCATTTGCATTATCGATTAACATCATACGAGGAAAAGTGGCTTTTTCCTTGGTTAGCTTTACTTGAAGTTGATCATGAGACTCTTTGAGGCTAGCATGAGCACCCTTCAAGGCCTTGTGAGCCTTGTCGAGTAGATCAAACTCCTCTTTGAGTCTAGCAAGATCAACCTCAAGTTCGGCTTTCTCGGAGTTTAGCACATGAGAAACAATGAGAACATGATCATGGTCTTTCTTTAACTTTGCATGATCAACATTGTGTGACTCCTCAAGAGCCAAACGAAGACCACGCTCTTCCTCAAGAGCATTGGAAAGATCCGAAATCTCATCGGCACAGTCACGACTATGCCCTTCCATCTTAGTGATGGTATCTTCGTGAGCCTCGATCATGTCATTGGCTTCACCAAGTTGTTCCAAGAGAGAAACAAAGTGCTTCTTGGATTTACCCTTAAGTTTGCCCATAAAGGCCTCAAACTCATTCGCCTCCACATTAGTTCCCTCATGTTCATCAATGCTATCCGTCGAAGAAGGATGATTAATGATGGTAGTTTTGATGTTGCGAGTTACCTTGTTGGTGGCTTTAGCCATGAGGCACTTGGCGGTGATGCTCTCATTGGGTGAGTCGAAGAGAGACACCCATGGAGTCGTCGCAATGGCAACTGAGGCCATGGCAGCCAACTCACCATCTTCATCATCGTCATCATCCTCATTGTACTCTTCTTGTACCACCAATGCCTTGGGAGGAGTCTTCTTGGTGAAGTTGCTCTTCTTGGGGAACGACTTGGCCTTGTCCTTTCGGATGAGCTTGCCACCATTGTCTTGCCTCTTTTCATACGGGCACTCCACAACAAAATGACTCACATTGCCACAATTGTAGCAAGTCCTTACACGTTGCTTGCTCTTCGTACCACTTGAGTTGTTTTTGTTAAAGTTTGGCCTCGAGTTTTTCTTGCTCCAAAATTGCCTTGAAGCGAGTGCCATGTGTTCATGATATGCATACTTTGTATCTTCGGGGTTGCTCTCCTCTTCTTCCTCTTCTTATTCTTCAACGGTGAGCTTGGCCTTCAATGCAAGGTTGGGCTTCTTTGCCCTTTGAGAACGAAGCACCGCATTGTCGGCGGTCTTGTCCAAAATGTTCATGGCCACAAACTCATCCAACACTTTGCTTGAGGTCAAAGTGTGGAAGTCCGGTCTTTGACGAATGATGGAGGACATGGCCTTGTGGTAGGGCATCATTGCCTTGAGGAATTTGCGCTTGATCCAATTGTCATCCGTGTCCTTGCTCCCGTGATATCGCAGTGAGACCGCGAGTTTGGTTACTCTCCGATAAAGCTCACGAGGTTCTTCATCTTCTTTCATTGCAAACTCATCGGCCTCATCTTGCACCACTTCATAGTTGGAGCGTTGAATGCTTGCGCTTCCCCGGTAGAGAGAGACAACACAATGCCATGCATCTTTGGCCAAGGCGAAGGGCCGAAGATGAGGTAGGTCTTCGGGTGGGATTGCATCTTGAATGATGAAGAGAGCATTCTCATTGAATTGATTATCCGCGGCTTCTCGAGGAGTGAAGTTGCTTGGATCATGCGGATAAAAACCTTCTTCAATGATTCTCCAAATATTAGTGTTCACATGATTTAAATGACGTTTAAAGTGGTAAACCCAAGAATCAAATTCCTCATTTTTCACAATCTTAGGGGGGGACTGGCATGATTCAAATGAGTGGAAGGAACCGGTCCACCATAAACAAGTGGTGGTTCCAAATGAGCAAAGATACCGGTGCCATTCTTACCACTAGAAGAAGGAGCCTTTTCACTACTAGCTTCCCCCTTATCGGAGGTAGCATCCGTCACCTTGTCGGTGGGATTACCCACTTTCAACGGTGCGGTGGATAGTTTAAGCCCTTCAAGAAATTTAGTAAACATGCTTTCAACCTCGGTCCTCATGGAGGTTTTCAATGTCTCCAAGGCCACATTGAACTCCTCACGAGAGACCGAGGTTTCCCCATCGCCCGTAGATGATATCGGATTCACACCGGAGTGTTCCTCCAAACCGTCTACGGTATCAACCATACTCTTCGGACGGTAAAGTCCTTAATAAAGAGATGAGGCTCTGATACCAATTGAAAGGATCGATATGGTTGACTAGAGGGGGGTGAATAGGCAACTAACAATTTTTAGCTTTTCTTTAACAATTTAAACTTTGCATCAAAGTAGGTTGTCTAGATATGCAACTAGGTGAGCAACCTATATGATGCAACAAGGATAGAAACACAAGCAAGCAAGTGATATGATACAAATAAGCTTGCACAAGTAAAGGCACGAGATAACCAAGAGTGGAGACGGTGGAGACGAGGATGTGTTGCCGAAGTTCCTTCCCTTTGAGAGGAAGTACGTCTCCGTTGGAGCGGTGTGGAGGCACAATGCTCCCCAAGAAAACCACTAGGGCCACCGTATTCTCCTCACGCCCTCACACAATGCGAGATGCCGTGATTCCACTATTGGTGCCCTTGGAGGCGGCGACCGAACCTTTACAAACAAGGTTGGGGCAATCTCCACAACTCAATTGGAGGCTCCCAACGACACCACGAAGCTTCACCACAATGGACTATGGCTCCGCGGTGACCTCAACCATCTAAGATGCTCAAACACCCAAGAGTAACAAGATCCGCAAGGGATTAGTGTGGGGAATCAAATTTCTCTTGGTGGATGTCGGAGTAATTGGACACGGATACTCCGAAGATGGCAAGACAATATTTCAAGACATCGGGGCTAGCAAAGCCCCTTAGTCCGACTGCCCGGCTGCTCCTGCCGGCTCCCCATCCGACTGCTCTGCCCGGCCGGCTGCCGGCTGCCGACTGCGCCGACCAGCCGGCTGCCGACTGCAGCCCGATCCGACACCGACGAGACGGCCATACCGCGGACAAGACAACCGTACCGCGACGCCATCATGTACAATGTCACTTGTCCCCTGGCACTATTTATGAAGTGACCCAGGGGACAAGGATGACATGCACCATGCCTTACCCATGCCCACTTGTCCATGCCACTACATAGCTTAGGAAGTAAGCTAGCCATGCCTATATAAAGGCACATATCCATCCATCCAGGGGATGGACTCCCACGGCCACATTCATTTGGCCACAAGGCCACTCACGGCCACAAGCCATGGCCATACATGGCCACTAGAGCCGGCCATACGCATGCATATACTAGATCAGATGCACTTGGCACTGATCCCAGATACAGCTCCAGGAGCACTTTGTACTGCCCGATGTACATCCCAGATAGATACACTCAGACATGCAGCAGTAGGAGTATTATCTCTCCGGAGAGCTCCGAAGCTGGGTAAACCACCGCGTGCTACTCGCATACCCGCTCCCGGTCCTATCAGCAGCAGTCTTACCCACACACTAAGCCCTTGTGGCATCTGTCGACTCGCAAGCCCCCCCGTGAGAAATACCACGACAGTGGAAGTGTGGATCGAGGCCTTCTCAACCACTCCCGAGCAAATCAACAAGTTTGATTGGCTAGGGAGTGAGATCGGGCAAAAATGGAGCTTAGAGCAACAATGGAGCTTAGGGTTGGAAGAGATGAGTCAATGAGGAAGAAGGGGACCCCTTATATAGTGAGGAACAAAGATCCAACCGTTATCCACCTACCAGCCCGCGGCCAGTGGTACTACCGCTCCAGGCCAGCGGTACTACCGCCGGGCCGCGCGGTACTACCGCTTGCTGCCAAGCGGTACTACCGCACGGTCATGCGGTACTACCGTACAGGCCCGCGGTACTGCCGCAACCCCAGCAACAGCAAGGTCAGATCTGAAACACAGGAGCTGAGGGCGGTACTTCCGCGAGCGCGGTACTACCGCGCCCCCATGCGGTACTACTGCAAGGCAGGAATCCCCTAGCCAGGGGGAAGGAAATATCCGTGCCTATTTCCGCAAAGAAACAGAAGAAGTAAAACCCGACACAGTAGTACTGCAGATGGGCGGTACTACTGCCTGACAACATAGCACGGTACTACCACGGAACGAAAGCGGTACTACCGTGGTAGGCGCGGATGCAAAAAATTGCATCCGCCCCTACTACCGCGAGGGAGCGGTACTAGCTTGGTGGGCAACGGTAGTGCAGCTCCAGGGGAGCGGTACAACCGTGGGCACCTGCGGTACTACCGCACCGTAGCACGGTACTATCGCTCACTTGGGAGCAGTACTACCGCGAGCCAACGCAGCAGCCAGAAACAAGGCGGCGAGAAAGCGGAGGATGCTCCAAGGGAAAGGAGGGGACAAGAAAGAGACGTGTACGTGATGATTCCACCCAAACCTTTCCAACGCGGACCCCCTCTTAATAGTACGGCTTTCCTACGACTCAACTCCACCAAAAAAGAAACGTAGAAAAGACGTCGTCTTCAACAGTCTTCGAGGGGCACCCAACCGCCTTGTGCCTAGCGATGAAACGTCTGGGATACTCAAGGCACACGATTAGTCCGCAAACGTGTTGTCATCAATCACCAAAACACCTTAGGGATAAATATGCCCTTACAACAGTGGTTAGTCAAAAAAAGTTATAACATGCGCCCATATTAATGTACATGAGTGAAATTAAGGACTAAATATGGCAGCTGAATATGCGGAGACAAGATAAGTGCGCACAGGCGTGCCTCAGGAGGCAGCACCAGGTGGCGCCCCAGCTCTAGTATATGCTTATATACATCACGGCACTAAGTATCACACATGCTTGTGGTGTGCCCATTGGTGGAGCTTCATTGAGGGCCAACCTGGACGATGCCCCCATTAGAACAATTTGTCCACTAAAAGTCAGTATGTATAGTGCCCCTCCGATTTTAACCCAACCTGCGTACGGATATCCATGTAACTAGTAACATGGTCCGAGCACGGCTCTTGGGCTTCACTTTTAGTGGTGTATAACTTTTCAACACTCTACTAGTATGCAGTGTCATTTTCTCGGCACACCACTGATATAGTTTTAAGTTTTTTTAAAATCCCGCACATACATAAGTATGTCAATGAGTTGGGTGCCGTCAAGCATTCTGTGGGATGACATCCGGGCATGACACCCGTGAATGGTGATTGGCCAGTGTGGCCATGTCATCTATTCACCGGTGTCATACCAAGAGGGAGACCCATGCATTTGTGTGGCACACAACGGATGCGCGACCCGAACGCCAGCAAGAGGAGTGCGAGGTTGTGCCACCCGCCAGTGAGGAAATGGTGGATGATATAGCCATCTAGCCACCACGCTGCTCAAGACTGTGGTGAAGCGGCAAGATATATCCACTTCATCACTAGGTCAAATGGCTTCAAAGTAAGTCCAATGCCGACCTTCAGGGGCTCACGGCTATCGATCCATCAACCGGCTAACCAAGGCGCAAGAAGATATGAAGTGAATTTGTGCAAAGCGGGGTCGACACAACCCCTCTCATGGGCAGATATTAGGACCCTGCAACGTGCGGGATGACAACAAGGATATCCGTGCAGCCAGGGCACGATCTGAGTGTCGTGGCGAGGCTGATCATCTGTCTGGGTTAGGTTCACTAAGTCCTTTGTGATCCAGCTGGCGCATACAATCTGAACCTTTCCCAGAATGGTTCCGAATCGCCACGAAAATCAACAAGTATGATGATACCGTCAAGCCCGACACTTGGCTCACCAATTACTTTACGGTATGCGACATCGGTGGAGGCAAGGAACGGGTTTCCATCTGCAACCTTCCCTTAGTTGGAGATATCGGCACATGCGTGGATAAATTTCCTGGCCAAGGTAAACATTCGTGACTAGTATGATCTGCATGATGTGTTCCATAAAAATATGAGGGAACATATGTCAGACCCCCTAACGCACTTGACTTGTGGAACTACGTCCAGAAGGAAGGAGACTTAGTCTGTGAGTACATCAATCACTGGACTCAACTTCACAACTCCATCGATAATGTCATAGTCCTCATGTCATCTAGGCTTTCAAAAGGGGGGGTCAAATATGAGCTCCTCAGGCAGAAGCTTGGTCGCACAAAATTGTTGACCATTTGTACACTCATGGAGATTGCCAATATGTATGCCTTTGGAGAAGAAACCACTCCTCCACAAGGTTCGGCTGCTTGGGACAAAGGCAAGCCCAACACCGAGTTCTCTGAGCAAAAGAATTGCCCCAACTCACAAGAAGAACAACCACAATTAGAAGCAGAAGGGGGGAGGTGGTGATGACATCAGTGGGATAGTGCTGGTTGCGGCCACGGAGCGTGATGAGTCACGCGGTAGCAACCAATAACCAAATCACCGATGGCAGCAGTGCAATTATCATTAATTGTTACTTGACAAATCCTTGATCAGCCCTGCAAACTTCATAGCACAAGGGAAGGCCATCCACGCAGTCCACCAGCGACTACATTATAGTGAAGCATCTTCAATCAGGGAATCAACCTGCAGAAGGTGGCAGATCACCATGCCCCTAGCAGAAAGGATTTCTAATATCATTCGAGGGTAGGATACCAAGCGGAATCGCAAACTTTGCACTTGTGAGGCGAATGTGGCCATGCCAACCATCCCGTAGTGGTTGGATTGGTCGGAGGTACCATTCGGCTTCTATCGTAGCGATCATCTGGCTTACATTTTGTGCCTAGGCAAGCATGCCTTTGAGTGGACCCGCAACTTGATCGATTTCGACTGTGGAAGGTGCTAGCTCATTGATGGGGTCGGCATCATCAACATCCTCTATGTGAAAGTGCAACTATCTCTGGATGGTTTTGGTAATTCCTAACAACATATAGCTCATTGAGCTAATGATATCTCAAGATAAATATTTCAGAAAAGCTCAATGATTGGCATGGCATGGATTAGAAATGTGGACCCCTCAAAATGCTAAGGACAAAAGATTGGCTCAAGCTCTAAAGCTCAAGACTCTACATTTTACTTTTAATGATCCAAGATCACATTGAGTCCATAGAAAAAGCCATTACTATTAAAAGGGGATGAGGTGTTGCTTAATGGGTTGCTTGCTCAAAATGCTTAGTGATATGCTCCAAAAACCCTCAACTACTTCTCATATCCACATATGTCCCAGACCAAAAGTCAAATCCCCCCCCCCCCGAAACTTTTTATCCGGCGCCACCGAGTTCATTTGACATAGCCACTGCCACAAACCCTAGTCACTTCGGTCTTACCGATAGGGACCTCGGTCTCATCGAGATGGGATTGCAAACTCTCTGTTTCCCTTCGTAACGTTTTGGTCCAACCGAGATGAGCGATCGGTCCCACCGAGTTCACAATGCAAACTTTTTGTTTCCCCTTCGTAACGTTTCGGTCTCACCGAGATGAGCGAATCGGTCCCACCGAGTTTGCCTGACCAACTCTCTAGTTAGCTTATTACCAAAATCGGTCCCACCGAGTTTGTGTAATCGGTCTCACCGAGATTACGTTATTCCCTAACCCTAATGAAATCGGTCACACCGAGTTGACATGTCGATCCCACCAAAAAGCCTAACGTTCACATTTTGAATTAAATCGGTCTGACCGAGTTTCATTATTCGGTCCCACCGAGTTTGGTGATTTGTGTGACGGTTAGATTTTGTGTGGAGGCTATATACCCCTCCACCCACTCTTCATTCCTGGAGAGAGCCATCAGAAGATGCCTACACTTCCAACATTCATTTTCTGAGAGAACCACCTACTCATGTGTTGAGACCAAGATATTCCATTCCAACCATATGAATCTTGATCTCTGGCCTTCTCCAAGTTGCTTTCCACTCAAATCTTCTTTCCACCAAATCCAAATCAGTGAGAGAGAGTTGAGTGTTGGGGAGACTATCATTTGAAGCACAAGAGCAAGGAGTTCATCATCAACACACCGTCTATTACCTTTTGGAGAGTGGTGTCTCCTAGATTGGTTAGGTGTCACTTGGGAGCCTCCGACAAGATTGTGGAGTTGAACCAAGGAGTTTGTACGGGCAAGGAGATCGCCTACTTCGTGAAGATCTACCCTAGTGAGGCAAGTCCTTCGTGGGCGATTGCCATGGTGGGATAGACAAGGTTGCTTCTTCGTGGACCCTTCATGGGTGGAGCCCTCCATGGACTCGCGCAACAGTTATCCTTCGTGGATTGAAGTCTCCATCAACGTGGATGTACAATAGCACCACCTATCGGAACCACGCCAAAATTCTCCGTGTCTACATTGCGTTTGCTCCCTCCAAACTCCTTCCTTTACCTTCATGTGCAATGTTTTACATTCCGCTGCTATACTCTTAGACTTGCATGTGTAGGTTGATTGCTTGAATAGTGCTAAGTTGCTAAAATCTGCCAAGACTGAAAATTAGAAAAAGTCTAGATTTTTATTTGGTCAAGTAGTCTAATCACCCCCCCTCTAGACATACTTTCGATTCTACACTATGCCGCGACACTCAAGTGCATGGGCATCCCTAAGTCTAAGCTGTCACTAGCAATATATAGTTCCACGGAAGTGCGTCGGGCAAGGTTGCTTGACCGATGGGTCAAATCTCCCTACAGGTCGTCTTCGATAAGAATGATAACTTCCGGTTTGGGACCCCAAGCCTTTGAGGTTGTCAACGTTCAGAGTGGCTATCAAGCCGTCCTAGGACTCCCGGCCTAAGTTCATGGCTCTGCCCTGGTACATCTACCTCAAAATCAAGATGTTAGGCCCTAGCAGGGCGGCCCTAAGCGCTCTAGCGAGTGCGACGATGCCAATGCGGCCATCGTCAGGACCCTGATCGCGACTGTGGAGCTAGCCGATATCTAGAAGGAGGTTGATGTCGAGCAAATGCCAGCCGACAAAAAGCCTATGTAGGCATCATCTACATCCATCCTACATGTCCTATATATGCCTTACTTATACTCCAATCTCTAAACCCTTAAGTCCTAACCTTACAACTGCTCGTTACCTTTCTAGCCTCACAGTAGAACCATCGCCTTCCTCATCTTTCTTCCTCTCCGCTCTTCTCCTTTTCCTTGTGCAACCTTTTTATCCTTCGCAAGCAAATTTTCCATTGCCTACTTACTCTCCCCATTTTGAGTAATAGGCTTCATGACGCCGCCATTATAAGGAAAATGTTACAAAAGAAAATGGTAAATTTGAACAAGACATTCGTGAGAGGAGCGATAGACGCCTTTATAAAATAAAGGGGGTGGCATCACACCTACCTTTTTTTCCTTCTAAAAGGAGGTTGAAACCATTGGCCTCCATATCACTGCGATGCACACAACTATTTTTATCAATTATTAATTAGAGTTAGAGCAAGTGCAATCATTGGATTACAAGATATGAAAATAACATCTATGACTAAGTCTACTTCTGCAACAACGCCTTCATGAAAGCATAAACATCCTCGCGTCTTCGTCGCCACATCCAACCAAAGACAACATAAACATTGATTACCATCATGGTTGCCAAGACCCTACTCAATGAAGACCACCACAACAGCAAGTAGACAACATCTTCGACAAGGTAACAATGCAAATACACCACCGCTGAGCCTGATCAATAAAGGATAGGACAAAAGTTCTCACTCTAACATGAAGTTGTGTTTCTCTCATCATCTTGATAATAATTCCTTGGCTGATAATAGCATGGGTTAATCTTTTGTTCCAACTATTGAGTTTCGTCACAATAGCTATATTCTTCACCGGTAGGGTAGTCTGGGTTAATCGTTTGTTCCAACTATTCAGTTGTATGTTCACCCTCGGGGTAATCAGGAGCCCTTGCTTCCACTTTGTCTCCCTTCAGTAAAGAACAACTTTATGCTGACCGAAAGCGACCACCAGCATGCATGACACCATGCAGGCCCTGCGAGGGTGAAAAGCCATCCGAAAGCATACCCGTTTCTCACATATCTTCCCCCCTCTCTGTCCATCATCTCATCTCTTTTCTCCTGGCCTGACCAGGCCTTCTCTCTATCACGTCAATCTTCAGGCCAACTCCACCACGCGACCCTATCCTGTCCGCCCCCGTCCGTTTGGGGTAAAAGGGACAAAAAAGGCGGCCCAGCGCGCGGGAGCAAACGGACATTTGTCCGCTTTGTGTCCGCTTTCGACCCATCCCCAACCCAAACTTGCGCTGGTTTTGGGGTGAAACGGACAGCGCGCGGACGGGCGGGACGCGCGCGCTTGTCCTCCCCTGGCCCGCCTGTCGGTGGTAGAAACCAAACCCCCCCACGGCCATTTGGCGCCATTTCCCCCAAACCCTCCCACGTCCCTCCCGCCGCTCCCCCCCTCTCTCCCCCGTCCATGGCCGACGCCCCGCCGAGTTCCGGCGGCCTGGCCGTCGACCCGACCGCAAAGGTGAGGAAGAAGGCGGCAAAGAAGCCGCGGTCAGAGTACACGCCGGAGGAGATCGCCAAGTTGGACGCGAAATCGGCGAAGAGGAGGGAACGGAGAGCGGCCGTCAAGATCAATGCCGCTGCGGCCAAGTTCGCCGCGCAGCGCGAGGAGTTGGAGGCCGCGCGGCGCAAGGCCGCTGCCGACGAGAAGGAGGACCTCGTCAACAAAGCGCACGCCATCCTCATGCTTGGCATGGGCCGTCCGGCGGGGTTCCATGCAGCGGCCGCCGGCCCGGCGAGCACAGGCTCGTCGGTCGCCCGGCCTACGCACTGCCAGTCGCCGACGTCGTGCGTCGCGCCCATGTCGCCCGGCTTTCCTCCGCCCAGGCACGACGGCCAGACCCGTTTCTCGGCGTCGCCGGACGTGGGCTTGTTCGCGCCGTCCACACCACGTCCCGCGGCCGTCATCGACCTCAACGTGACGCCTGGGTCCAGCAGCGGCGGGCGGCCTTCCGTCGAGATGCAAACAAAGCAGGCACGTGCACCGTTCACGGGCACCATGCCGGCCCCCGCGTGTTGTTTGAGGAAATGCCAACCTCAACGCCGACGGTGGACGACCCCTTCTACAACCAGTACATGGAGGACGTGATCTTCCAGGGTGGGCATGGACGTGCTTACGACCTCGATGAGACCCAAAGTCAGGATGGCCGCGCCCAGTACGTGCCCGATGAAGAGGCCGACGACCGTGCTGACTACGACCATGGTGATTCGTGGCATGAAGACGATGACATCTATGTCGAAGGTGAAGATGAAGATGAAGCCAATGATGTTGATATTAGTGGCGCTCCATTGTTCATAGACGAGCTCACCCAAAGAGCGGAAGCACAAAAGAAGCGGAAGAGCATTCGCACCGGGTCATATACACAAGATGAGGACAAGTTGATTTGCCAATCTTGGATGGAGATTAGCCAAGATCCAAGGACCGGCGCGCAACAAAAGGGCATTGTTTTTTGGACGAGAGTCCACAAAACATTCCATGTAAGGAAGATGTTTGAGCCCTACCAAATTACAAGCAACCGTGGCATCGGTTCGATTCAAAAAAGATGGTTGTTCATCCAACAAGAGTGCAACAAATATTGCGCTGCATTTGAGAGCGTTGAAGCACGGCCCATGAGTGGTCTCGGCGTTGGAGACATGGTATGCTCTTCTCTTTCTAGCCCTTGCTACGGCCATGAGACTTGTTGTTGTTGATCATGTTCACTTGTTGTTGATCATGTGGTAGGCATTTCAATCTTTGGAGGCATTCAAGGCCCGGCACAATGACAAGCCATTCACTCTTACGCATTGTTGGACGATCATCAACAATTGCCCTAAGTTCAAGGATCAATACCGTGAACTCCAAAGGAAAAGAGGCAAGAAGACGGCCAAGTTCGCCGGAGGTGGGGATGGTGAGGCATTGAAGAGGCCGAGGGGCAAGACCAACTCCAAGGTGGACGACATCCGTGACGCCTCATCCATGGCCTTGCATGAGACATTGCATGGCATGATGTCACATAAGGATGTGAGGGACGAGAAGAAGCGGCAAAGCAAGGACGAGCAAATGAAGCAATACCTAGATCTCCAAAGACAGAAGCTTGAGATGGAGGAGGCGGCCAAGAACAGGAAGATAGACATGGAGGAGACGGCCCGGCAAAGACAGCTCGACATGGAAGAGGCCGCCCGGCAAAGGCAGCTCGACATGGAAGAGGCCACCCGGCAAAGGCAGCTCGACATCGAGGCCGACAACGTCAAGGCCAGGCAGAGGCAGCTCGACATCGAGGCCACCAATGCCGCCACCAAAGCAAAGGAGGTGGCCCTAGCGATCATGAGCGTGGACTTGTCGAAGATGAGCGACAAGACGAGGGCCTGGTTCGAGGCCAAGCAGAAGGAGATGCTCGAAGCCGAAGGCCTGAACAAGGTCGTCCGATCGGCGTGGCCGTTCTTTTTGGAGGCTGGCATGGGTGCCGCCCACCCGCTGGGCCGCTGGCATGGGTGCCAACGAAAAAACATTCATTTTGAAGGCCGGCTGTGTTGCCGGCCGCTGGCTGTGTTGCCGGCGAGGACAACTATTCATTTTGGAGGCTGGCTGTGTTGCCGGCCGCTGCCTGTGTTGCCGGCGTGATGAACTGGGGTCGTGAACTGGGGCTTGGCATTTGAAACGTTCCTTTTTTTAAACTAGACGCGGATAGGATGGGGCAAAAGGATGCGTCCGCGCGCTGGGCGCATGGCCGCCGCATCCCAGAACAGGCCCGGACACGACCCCAAATCCCTACCCAAAGGGACAAAAACCGGACAAAACGGACGTCCGTTTGAGATCGCGCGATGGAGTTGGCCTCAGTGCGCACTGGAAGAATCCAATCTCAGAGATCGGCTGCAGCCTGCACCCCTCCTTTACGCATACCCACGGTACACAAAGAGATCTGCTCAAAAGATATCAAATTTAGTTCGCACCTGGTACAGAAATTTAGGAAGGGTTACATAAACAACTGCAGGGTAATAGTAGTGCTGGTGGTTCTACACATGGTACCAGCCAAACCATCAGCTCTTTTTCTTTTCTTTGATGGGGAGCCAAGCCCATCAGCTATTCTAGTTAACTTGTGCAATCTCACGGAGCAAGTTCAAGATCGCTTTTCCTAAGTCCATAACATATCCAGATAATGGAACAGATTCCTCCAAACTAGAACGAAGCGAATCCAGAAAAAGGCTTGAAGTCATAACAATTTCTTTTCCAGATTCTTGCAAAACACTGGTTTCTTATTTGGAACGCATAACGACTTGCCGAATCTTGCATAAAACATCCATGGATTTTTTTTTGTATGCACGCATGACTTTTTAAATGCGCCCACAAGATTCTGAGAGAGTAAGTGAATGCAAGACGCATAATCATGAAATACGCATTAGGTCTAACTGTTTGCTATGAATTTTATGAAAAAAGGCCAGAGGAAAGCACTCCGTGAGAAGTTTGGGGGTCCTAATTCTTTTCGATCCTGATGGTCTCTGTAGCTAAATTTTCGAAGGATTTGTCTAGAAAAATTGGTGTGGATTAAAGCCTACAAAATTTATATGGAAAATCACACTATCAAGCGAGCCCCCTTTGGTAGTTCAGGTTCAGGGCTTGCATGTGTATTTGTAATGGGGAATATACGTACGTACGTACAAGCCGTCGTACAGATATAGATTGAAGTTCGTAAAATCTTAAAATAATCTTACCATCCTGAAGACGTGCCGAAGCATGTGCTTCCCACGTCCATGATGCCGCCGAGGGCTCCCAGTCCCAGCCACATCTGCATGAATGAACCTGGAGAAACATACGTGGCCTCGTAGAAAAGGATGCACGGTATCGAATAACATAACGAGGGGCATTAGCATGTGTGTCCCCTCATCTCGAGTTATCCCATATTCAATTCCACGAGATGTAGACCGGCTCGCTCATGTGGCCGGAGGAAACCAAACCTGCCTGCCTGCCTGCCTGCCTGCATTATCAGAAAGATCGGGCAGGGCAGGTGAGCTGCATGATTGAGCCATGGGAAATGAAGAACCTAGGCTGCGTGGCTCCCTCCTCGTGGCCGGGCTTAAATATGCTAACACTTGGGCACAACTAGCAACCAACCAGTGCATGCACGCATGTTGCAGATGGGTACCAGTTGGAGCTAAATTAAATCGTGCGTTCTTTCATAGCCCAAGAGATGCTAAGCATAGAGTTAGGACTAGTTTAATCTAGGTAGTACATGTGTGCAGTGAAGTGGAGGATTATAGCATATATAAAACGATTTTGCAGTACATGTAGCTAGCCATCTTTACTGTTACTGGGTATCTTTATGCGCATACATGCATGCACGCACAGAGAAAACAGCATCAGAACAGTTTCTAGGGATTAGCAGGAAGCAGGAGGAACTACTACTAACAAGGATCAGTGGATCTTACAGAGCAATGGGGAAGGAATTGGGGTCACAAAAATCTGATTCATCTCATCACGAGCTTGTTGGAAATTATAGGAGAGAGGGTCCGTGCGCAGGCCCAGTCTTGATCCCATTTCCAATCTAGTGTTGGAATATTTTGGCGTTTGGGAACTTGGAGCTCTCCAGCTGCATAGAGCAGCAGGCAGGAAGAGAAATACCATGGCCACGTGAGATTACAACCAAGTATAGGCACTGCATGCGAATAGCAATAAAATCATACAACAAGTGATCAACTTTGAAGAATATAAATAAGATAATGAGAGGTCTAATGTTAGGAATTAAGAATCTACTTTGAAGAATAAATAAGATAATGCGAGGTCTAATGTTAGGAATTAAGAAGCAACCGATGCAACGAGCGGGTCGATTAATAATGAGATCCGTTAAATCACCGTTATGATTTGATTCTGGACAGGACCCGCTGACACAGCGGACGCCCCCTCTTGGTCCATCCGGTTTCTCCAAAGGCTGACAAACTGAATAACAATGTTAGTTGACATAATCACACACATTAATTAGTGAGCACACACCCACACACAATGAATCTAGCCATTCAAAACCATGTGAACGAATGCCTGTCTCTGAAGGAGCAAGCAAAGCGACATTGATGATTTTATCGCCGATAGTTTACTGAATCTGATACAGATCTGCCCCTAAAGTTATAAGAAAACAGGTCATCTTAAAGCTCTGCGCTCCAATCCTGCAACAGCAAGAGGTGCTTCCCATATGCGTAATGCATGATAAAGAAGCACTAATCTCCAAAGGACATCATCCAACACAAGGAGCAGAGTGGTGGCCAGTGGCTGTACCCCCACGCAAGCTGCCCACTGTGCTCTGAGCAGACCAGGGCAGGTAGTCCTACGGCAAAGGTTTGAATAGAAATAATGTATCTTACAGCCAGCCACAGCTCAAATAAATTCAATTCATTGTGTGAGTCCAACCAAAACCAGCTTGGTTTCTTTGCTTGCAGGTCTTGTCCTCTTAAGAGGTGGTCAGCCAGGCATGCCATTCAATGAGACAGGCCTGACAAACCCTTGATTGTGTTGAATCTGATATCAAGAAAATAGCTGGGGTTGTGTACTCCATAGTGAATGATAATAAGAGCATACAGCCCATACACCTCACATGTCATATCTCAAAAGACCCCTACTGCCCTCAACAAGTTATTGCCTACCAGCTACCCCAAGTGGACAGCAGGTATAAGAACTAGCGGTAGTACCAATCTATGATAGGTCCCTAGGAAACCTCCATGTCTACACATGTTACAAATGGGATGGACACCTCCATGTCTACACATGTTACAAATGGGATGGACTCTTATTGGAAATTACGTTTCTGAATAAACCAGCCACGACTTTCTTGCACCGTCCCAAGGCCAGATAGAAGAAATTGGGTGTCCAACATGAACACAGCACTGCAGCACCAGAAACCTGGACCTGTGTCTGTAGGAGGGTTAAAATGAGGAGTTAAGGACAGTGGTCATACTACATCACACTGCATAGGCCCCAACCACCCAGGCACATGGAAAGCAATGGTGAGGCCTACCCCACTGCACCCCCCTGGATGGCTGTGATTAGGCCACAATGGCCAGGCACCAACTTTTAAGTACCACCACCTGATCATTCCTCATCAGCTACACTGGAACCATATATTCTAACCTTAGCACCTTTGCAGCCCTTTCACTTTGATTCTTCTTGTCTACTACCTCCTCCGTCCGAAAATACTTGTCATCAAAATGGATAAAAGGAGGTGTATCTAGAACTAAAATACATCTAGATACGTCATCTTTTATCCATTTTGATGACAAATATTTCTGGACGGAGGGAGTACCTGGGTTAAAAATACTGGTACTACCCACTTCAAGATCAAATGCACCAAGTCGGCCTTACCTATATATCAATACATTATGTGTAGACACTAGCTAGACACCTCCAAGCTGTGTAAAGTTCTACTTGGGAGGCTATAAATGCCTAGCTATGACATATGCATGGTTCTCTACACAACACACACCACCATCCTATTCCTGCCTCTCCTTTTCTCTTCTCTTCTCTCCACTGCCCAAGTTTTGCCATAGACAAGAAAGAACCTCTAGGTAGCTTTCCTCCAGAGCAGCAATGGCCATGCACCATCTCTCCCAGGGGCACCCGCAGGCCTGGCCATGGGGGGTAGCCATGTACACCAACCTACACTACCACCACCAGTACGAGAGGGAGCACCTGTTCGAGAAAACCTTGACGCCCAGCGATGTAGGCAAGCTCAACAGGCTGGTGATCCCCAAGCAGCACGCGGAGAGGTACTTCCCCCTCAACGGCGGCGACTCCCCCGGCGACAAGGACCTGCTCCTGTCTTTCGAGGATGAGGCCAGCAAGCCGTGGCGGTTCCGGTACTCGTACTGGACGAGCAGCCAGAGCTACGTGCTCACCAAGGGCTGGAGCAGGTACGTCAAGGAGAAGCAGCTTGACGCCGGAGACATCGTGCACTTCGAGAGGGTGCGCGGCCTTGGCACAGGCGACCGTCTCTTCATCTGCTGCAGGCGCCGTGGCGAGAGCGCGCCGCCACCACCACTCCGCGTATCTCCGCCTGCTCTGAACACCGGGGAGCAGCAGCCTTGGAGCCCGATGTGCTATAGCACGTCAGGATCATACCCTACCAGCCCTGCCAACTCCCACGCCTATCGCCGCTCCGTGGAGCAAGATCACAGCGACATGCTGCATGCAGGTATACACAACCCTCAAGATCAAAGCACTTGATAGCATGCAACATAACTTAGATGCAGGTGCTGAAAATTACATATCTCTTACACCATTCTCCGGTGAATTCTTGCAGGTGACTCGCCGAGAGAGGCAAATGCCAAGAGCAGTACGGCATCGGGGCCGCCGTCGAGACGTCTCCGGCTGTTCGGAGTCAACCTCGACTGCGGTCCGGAGCCAGAGGCAGAGGCAGCAACGCCAATGTACGACTACACCCACCAGAACCCCTACGCTGCAGTGGTCACGGTGCCAGCTTACTGGTCAGTACTGTAAACATCACCAAAAGTTCAATTGCATTCAGACACATCTGTAGATATTCAGTAGCACATATATATAACCGAATTTCTCAATTTAAAGTACAATATTTTTTGACAACAGGGCCAGTTCATAAGATGGTGAGGTCTGAAGCCATGCTCGAGTATCCTGACAACCAGCAGTGAAACTAGTTACTACTCCCACCAGACAGCCTACTAGGCTACTCTGGACCGAGTGACAGGCTTGAATTGACCCTTGGAAGGAAAAGGAAGAGGAAGTGGAAGATCCCTTGTTTCCCGGGCAATCTTCCTTCCATCCACAGAGTGCCCTTTTTTTCTATGTTTTCTTTCTTCTGGTCTTCCAGAGACCCTACTCGATCGCATCGCAGTACGGGGCCCTTGGCAGGTGGCAGGTTTCAGGAAACATCAGGTTGAAAAGGAGAGGGAGTAAGAGAGATAGAAGGATGGTGACACACATGAAAAACAAAAGGACATGCTTAGCAAGCATGTGTGTATGTATGTGTCATCTGTATGTACTGGGTCCAAGAACAAACTATGAAGTTGATGTATCCTCTCCAGCCTCCTCAAGAAACAAAGTCATATCCCCCATGGGCCATGGGCATGGAGATTTTGTTCTCTCCCTTCTTGCCTCTTCCAGTACTAGTGTTCTACACCTCACGCAATCAGTTGGTTTAATGTTTTCAAGTCAAACAATGCATTCACCTTACCTTCTCAAAAAATTCAATGCATTTACCTTACCTTCTGAAAAAAAAAAATCAATGCATTCATACACCTAAGATAAACAATCAGCGAGTGTACGTGCGATGCAATGCAGTTCTCAGAGTCTCTAAACAATAGGAAGGGTAACGTTATGGCCAAGATTGACAGATGCCAAAGGATCGTTAAAGAAGTGATGTGCCATAGGTGATGCCGACACCCGGGGATGTCCATGTCCCGATCTTTTACTATTCTATTAATAGCCGGTATCAACCTTTTTGATCCCTCGGGAAGGAAAGGCCCGGCAGAAGTTTGAGGTGTGCAAGTGGTCTCAATCTGCCCTAATAGGATGCAAAGGAAAAGGATGGCTAAGATGATGGCCTGAGAGGCAAGTTCCAGACACAAAAGGCCACTAGGCTCCAATAATCAACAAGATTCCCGGCAACACGTATCAAAAGGAAAATCGGAGATCTGTCTCCTGCTTTTGTTGCCTATGTTAGAAAGGCCTGTACGTACGAGGCAAACTAGAGATTATTGTTCCGGCCGGCCCTGCCAATTATTGAAAGTAGAAGATGCCTGGAGAAACATGGCCTAACTCAACAGACATGGCGCTATCAGCTCTTAGTTAGGGTCAAACAGTAGCTAGCTGTAAAACAATATTTGGACTCGTGTCCAGCTGTGGAACACACCAAAGCTAAAAAAAAAAGATAGCTAAGTAAATAAACCCTGTGTTACCATGCTCACCTAATTTGGTGCAAGAGCACATCTTAGTATGCAGACTGCCCAACTGCAAGTAGGCTGAGAGATACACATGTCTATAATTGCAAAATGCAGTACGGATTAGAGTATTGAGCACGGTGCTGAAATACTGACCTGGTTCAGTGAAAAAAATTAGTGAGATGCAGGCATGAGATTCATCTGAATGGAACTCGCAGCAATACCGTATCAAGCACCAAAATTTCCTGTCTGCTAGCAAGAGCAGGAGCCATGTTCTAATACAAAATGACATGCACTTTGGTGTGTGTTCGAGAAAAAAGAACAGGAGCCATGTGCAGCGGGGCTTTCTCTAATGGCAATGAACCTTATCCGGGGCACTCCAGGGCTGCATGATTAACGCCTTTGAACACCAAATAGCTTATCTTAACATTAGTACAAAAGGGCCATGTGATTGCCATAATGGTAAAGTGGACCCTTACTTTGTCTACTTCACGCATACCAAGAAAAAGAGATTCCCTTAATTGAATTGAAAAGAACGAAATTATCAAAGGAAGTACTCCCTCTATAAACAAATGTAAGACGTTTTTGCAGTTTAAATTTGTGTACAGAGGGAATAGTAACTAATTAGTACTACGAACTAATCACATTACCCATGTAAAATTGTACAGATAAAGGCCTGTTTGGAAAAATACCACCATTCAAAAAACAACGATGCCCACAGAAAAATATATCACCATCCCAAACAGGTCCTAAAGCTGAAGTTTCATTTCGATTTAGGAGGGTTTGGCCTGTTTGGTTTGTGCCCAACATAGCACCAAAACCAAGTCAAATAGTAGTGGTGCCCAAATCTATGTGCACAAATTGGCTGTCCAGTTTAGTTCAAAACATAAATCAAACAGACTAAAGAACATATTCTTACCAAAATTATAGCACCGAATTAAGCATGGACAATTCTAATCAAAGTTATTCCCTCCATTCACAAATATAACATGTTTTGGATATTTTAATATGGAGTACATATGGATTGAAATGGGTGAACAAACACACTAAAATGTGTCTATATACATCCGATCCAGAAAAAAGTAAAAACATCTTATATTTGTGAAGGGAAGGAGTGTTTTGGTAAGAACGATGGCTCCCTATAGCCTGAGACAAAACAGCCATAACCAAGAATATATACACATAAATATAAGGATATAAGTATTATGTTCACAACAAAGTACAATAGCACATTAACTGACATATAAAGGAAAAGTTGCTGAGATCATACATTTGGTGGGTCATTTGGAATAATAATTTATTTCCATACCTAGGCAAAATATATATCTTCCAGAAATCATAGAAAATAATATCACAGCAACTAATATTCCTATTCACGATTACATAAATAAAAAATGGATCACACTAATATCACAGCCATGATAAGATATTTACTCTGTGCTAGAACCTACATATCACATATTTTTACTAATATTACTGCAAGCATATAAAAAAAATGATATGCAGACAACGCCGTCAGGCTACACCATATGTGCAAACAACATATCCAGACAACAAAATAGAACCTATAGCAGGAAAAGTGATTATGGCTTCAGCAGCAAACCAAGATCTATACGTGAATTGAGTGCTTAAGGTAAATCCCTAGTTGAGCTACCACCCAAAGGGGTTAGTGCAGTCTCCTGCAATTCCAACAAAGACGACTCTAGCCGACCTAGAAAGTTTAAGGTATGTCCGTTGAATCGCAAAGCGGTCCTGCTCCAGAGAGTAATCCTAATTTTACAATAGTTTCAATCACAAAAAGAAGGGAAAATAACTACAAAGGCCCCAAAGGATAGAACAGAGTGAAGGCAATTTAAAATAGACAAATAAAAAAATACCTAGTGTCAGTGAGTAGTATATGTATATTAAGGAAGAAACATATCTCCCACTTTGAAATTGGCAACATTAGAGATGCCAGGGCTTACAAATCATGTCTAATTATGTAGCAGTAATTGTTCAAAATGAAGCATGCATGGGACTAAAATAATGCTATTGTCATTACCTGAAGAAGGGTTACTTTGTTTTTGCAAGAACAGGCTCACACCACACTTTCATGGGAATTACAATCAGTGTCATTTTCATGAGGCTATTATGTCCGGGAAAACAGAGTTTATGTGTTCATTTGAAATTGGCCATTATAATCAGTGTCAATTTCATGGGCTATTATCTCTGGTAAAACAGACTCCCAAATACCAATGACTCCTGTTTGGCGGACAAAGGCCGCTGTCTCCTGAACTGCTCGATTTGCTCTCTTTTGGCTAACACAAACTTGCAGCCAGTTAATGTTTCAGCCTCTCTCTGAATTTCACTGAATATGGCACACAATCTAGAAATGCAATGCTCATTGCCTGCTAAGGCCTGAATAACAGAGGTAAAATCGCTGTCGCTGACCATGATAACAGGTAGTCGCGACCAGACCGCATAAAGACGAATCCCTTCCAGGCATGCTCTCGCATCCATGCATACATAAACGAAGATATACGGCACACCTTTTCAGCTTCCTCTGGAGTCATATTTCTGTCCAACAATGGAGAACATGCAATACAGTTAAACAAAGATTTATGTCCAGTTTTCAGCAAATACCTACAACTGAAAGAACTAAGAATATTCTACTGTTACATTCTCTACTTTAAAACCAAACAAAACAGGATCTTATCGTTTCAATAGACAAATAATTAATGCAAATCCTGTCTTGCTTCGGACAATTTTATTTCAGAGAACCTGTGCAGTCCTCAAATGCAGATACAAAAGCATTAGCTCGCAATCTCTAAGTTCAGATAAATAAGCACGTCCTTTTCAAGTAGAGCAGAGCAGCAAGGCTTCTAGATCCAAGACCCAAGCACATATGTGAGTATATCTTTCTATGCACTAGTCTGCAAAAGTACGGGAAGTATCAGACAACACAGGTTTTTCTTAGTGCTGCATACAAGAAACCTCAGGTTATTTGGTAACAAAATGGAAACCAGTGTGTTGTCGTTATTTGTAAAATATCAATTGCTTTTCTCCTTGTCATGCTGGCACAAAGCCTAGAATGGCAGATTACTATAACTTGTGAATCAAAAGGTCACCAAAAAAAAAACTCATAAGCATAATTGTCCTAACATATGAGCAAAGCTCCAGGGAAACTTAGTTCTCAATATAAAGCTATAACAGAACATTTGCTATGGTGAATTGAAACAAATATGAATGATTGGGTTTGAAGCCTGCAAGGATAGGTTTTACTCAATTTCTTAAAGCCACGAATGCTAGTACAAATTATGTTCAAATGGAAGATATTTAAATACAGTATAGGGAATGAACTGTTCTAGAAATTGAATATGTCAGCAGTAGTGCATAGGGGAATGAGACCGAGATGCGCCACTTTCCAGGGCTCATCACTGTTGGAGTGGAAAGAATGACAAGAAAGATTTGATCATAAGGAGTTGGAACCACAATGTGCATCAGCTGGTACAATTCTCAGTAATTACACTGGTAGTACCAAGTAAGTAGCATAGCAGACTTCTTCACGCACTGAATTCAGCAAGTGATCTGAGAAGAAATCCACTTCCCATGTCTATTTCTGTAAGAACAAATCTTGCATCGACTTCCTATGTATATCTTTGTTGGACCACAGAAAATTATGTGGCTCGTCATCCACAAGATACAGCTTTCTTGGTGACAGTCTATTCAGTTAACCAAGGACTTGCATCTGCTTCCATTTCTTATGCGCATATCAGACGATAGTGTTGATACTAGATTCAATGGAGTCAGCAGCATGGCGTTATTGACTTGAATGGCAAAGCTACCAAGATCAGTCCTGACATAGATCATTAGTGTTGTAGTGCCACTACTGACAGGCAATAATTTGCTACATGAATAGAGTGCCACTGGTAGTTGACTGCCATCTTCCAATTCAGCCCTACATCACCAAAAGTCCCCACAAGAACATGAGCCATCCTTAAAATGGTGAAATCTATTGACATCTCTGACAATGAATAGACGTTCAGTAATATGGGTTGCAACCTTCATGAATGAATGACAGTCCCCGCATATCCTAAGGTTCTTGTGTATTATAATTGGTATATTAGGAGGCAAGCTGATTAACCCAAAAGCAAGTGCTAACTTCTCACTATGGTGTTTAAGCAGCTCCTCTTTTTGGTCGTCATGAACATCATGCAGATCGCATTCTATTTTGGTCATGTGAGCAAACTTTCTCATATCGTGATAAATTTCCTCCAACTTATTGTAGATATCAGTGATTGCTGGGTGCTTTCTCTCTCCAACAACAAAGACATGGATTTTGCCCTTTGCTTCAATCCAACTCCTGCCAATTTCTTTCTTTGCACCACTATCCTTCAAATATTTCCTTGTCATTAGAACATTCTCCCAGTTCCCACTGGCAGCATATACATTTGAGAGCAAAACATGGTTCCCTCCATTGTCAGGCTCAAGTTGGAAAAGCTGTTCCGCAGCTATTCTGGCTAACCCACTATTGTTGTGGTTCCTGCATGACCCTAGCAAAGATCCCCACATAGAAGCAGTTGGTTCAAATGGCATTTTGTGAATCAATTCCCAGGCCTCATCAGTCTTCCCAGATCGACCCAGAACATCAACCATGCAAGAATAGTGAAGGACATTAGGTTCAACAGTCTGATCAGACATTAGCAGGTTAAAGTAGTGGCGACCCTCTTCAACTAAACCTGCATGACTGCACACTGACAACATGGAGAGATAGGTAACTTCGTTCGGAAAAATACCTAACTGGTGCATTTTCTCAAAGAGAATCATAGCTTCCCAAGAATGGGCATGCCTCGAAAAACCAGCAATCATTGCATTCCATATGACAACATTCTTCTGTTCCATATAAGCAAATAGTGCGTAAGATTTTTCAATCTGGCCACACCTTGCATACACATCCACAAGAGATGCTGCCACAAAGAAGTTCCCATGAAAACCACATTTCACAATAACTGCATGCAGTTGTGTCCCTTCAATTTTCAATGCTAAGCTTGCACATGCGCTAATGATAGCAGAGAGAGTGAATTCACTCAATTTTACTCCTTCCCTTTGCGCATTCCGAAATAAACATAATGCTTCTTCGTGAAGGCCATTCTGCACATATCCTGCAAACAATGAACTCCATGTAACTAAAGTTTTATCAGGCATCTTCTCGAAAACCCAGCAGGCATCCTTAATCATGTTACATTTTGCATAAACATCTAGAATTGCTGTCCCAACAAAGCTGTTTGCGTCCAATGCAAGCTTGATTGCAATGGCGTGTAATTGCTTGCATTCATTGATAGCATATTTTGCAGCACATGCACAGATTGTGCTGGACAAAGTAAATTTAGTCAGCTGCCTCCCTTCTCGGTGCATCCTTTGAAAAAGCTTCAGAGCTTGTACATCCTCTCCACTCTGAGTATATCCAGCAATCATGGTATTCCATGAGACTATGCTTCTGGCAAGCATTGCATCAAAAACATGACGAGCGCAATCATTCCGACCACATTTTGTGTACAAGTTGATTAGAATATTGCATGTGACAGTATCTGTTACCAGACCAAAATGAATGGCTAGCCCATGGCAGCTTTTCCCAACCAGGAGGGACCTCCTCTTTGCACATAGTTGCAGAAGCTCATGGAGCACAAACATGTCAATCAAACTCCTGTCAATCTTACCATGACGTTTATCCTTTAGGGAATTGTTCAGACCATACCACACTCACACTTCATGTTCTGATTTATGGCAGGGTAGTTAAACGGAATGCCCATCCATGGAAGACAGCTACTAATGCATGCAGAATATGACTGAAAGGGAGAACTTCGCCAACCAAATTTGCACTGCTTTCTGATGACTCGCAGCAAGGGACAGCTAGTCTGAAATATGTTTAGATGCCGTCAAAAGCACATAACTTTTCTGCAGGATGGCATGAAACTTCTCTCATTAGTCCACCTTTACAAATTCTTGATATTATAATCTCTGGAAGAAAAGCAAGTCAGTCACAACTATATGATCCTCATCACACTTTGATGCATCTTCAGAAAGCAGATACGATCCTGTAAATAAAATCTAGACAGGTAAAAGAACATAAATTTTTATGGCAGGGGCATAAGGAAATGTGATGGGTTCTGCTAAAAGCACATGCTAATACGTCTAAAAAGAAATATTTGGTTCAAATGACAAGAAGAACCAGGAACTAGCACCAAGTGAGCTTCTTGCTTTTCAACCATTCGAATGTGGGTGGGAGGTGGTACAGTACTGGTCCTAGGAAGTGAGCGATGGTACTTTGCTGGTAGTACAAGTTGAGAGCTAACTTAAATCCAGGGTTCCTTTCAAATTTTCAGCATCAGGGCTGTGTTCCATTTGGAATAAGGATGTACCAGCAAGATATATATTTCTACTTAACACATCACAAGCACAGGACATAGGCAAACAGAAAAACATTTTACTACTAATCGAGCAATCACACCTTATTATGAACAACCCTACTTTAATAATCATAACAAAAATTTACATCTAATATCAGGATACCATTGATGCACTACACCCCTCCCACCAGCATGACCCTAAGCAGCAACTCAGTAGAAATCCTTATTGCGCGTGACCTATAGCATAGGACAGTGAGCATTACAGCGAAGGCACTACACAGATATGCCACATTGCCACTAGTGCAGCATCAGCATCAGTGGCAGATCTAGGATTTGAAAACAGGGTGGTCCACCTTAAAAACAATTGACAACAAATATGACATGGCACATTCTAACGAATTTACCAATACCACATAGAAATAGATCAATATGGTCTTACAAACATACTAAAATTCACAGTTAAGTCTCAGTTTTGCGTAAGCCGGCATACTGCATACCTTGAGAAATTCAACAAATATGTAAATGTGTTCATGTACTGTACTGGATAGCAATTAGCAGACAACTGAAGCATGCTTAATTGCTTATTATGTTGCTTCTCCTGCTTATTATTCATTTATTTGTACAAGCTGGGAAGATTCATCATTTGTGCACTAGATAGCTCTCTAGCAAACAACGAACATGTACCGTACTGGATGGAAATTTGCACTGGATAGCTCTCAATATTACCTTCGGCTATGAACAGCTTCTCAGCCCCTAGCTGCTAGCCTTCTATGCTGCACGTCTCCAGGCCCCTGGGCCAGGGTGCACGCCTGCACACCGCCGGCCGCCGAGGAGACTGCTGCAGCTGGCCGCTGGCCGCTGGCGGGTGGCGACTGGGCGCGGTGGCCGGCACCGGCGCGGAAGCAGAGGGCGCAGGCGCGCAGCCACTGGAAGGAAGGGCGGCTAGAGTTGGCAGCCTGCCGGGGAAGGGCGCGGCGGCCGGCGGTAGGCAGGAGGCGGCTGGCGGCTGGCGGCTGGCGGCTGGTGCGGTTTGGAGTCGGTCGGGGATGGGACCAATGTGGGGCTGCAGGGAACCCCTGGGCCCTGGCGAACCCCTCGCGCGAGCGACACTGGGCCGGCCCATTAGGATCGTACCTTTGAGTGCGCTCTCACCGGAATTAAAGAGTACTAGTACAATGCCCGTGTGTTGCCACGGGTCTTTTAGTTTTTTTATTGCATGCATAAGCATAATGCACTTCCAATTTCACATGTATAGAAAGAAATTTACACTAACAATTGAACCTGAGAAACGGTTAGAGTTTGGAGAGGTACCTAGAGGGAGGAGGCCCGAGAGTCCTGGAGGTCATCAACATGCGGGTATTATGCGATCGTGGAATTGCCGGTACCGCGGCAACGAGCGACCTTTCCCCATCACAAATCCGTCATCGCCACCGCTGGCCTCCTCCGACTGATTGCGCTGCCAACGTCGCATCAGGTCGTGATACTGAGGAAAATGGGAGATGGTGGTCGGGTGTGGGTATGGGTCTTGGAATACAAAGCAGCCCTCCCAACTGTTATTGTGGTTTTGTGCTTCAAAAATCAATTCATAATGTCCATGCGTTGCCACGGGCACTTTAAAAATCTTCCTGGTTCATCATGATCATGTTTTACTAAAAAAAGATGATATTCCTCGTTGCAAGTAATATCGCTAAATTTCTCGATCCATTAAACCATGGGTAAGTGTAAAAGTAAATGAATATGAGTTGAGTGGAATAAGGAAGGATTAAATGAATGAACAAAGGAAATGATAAAATGGATGAACAAACCAACCGTACACACGTTTTTATCAGTTCTTCTCCATCAAAAAATGGAACCCAATTGTTGTTGCAGCATTGCATTGCTCCACGGAATCCATCAGCCTCCTCGCTAGCGCTAAGGAACCCCATTTTGGCCATTTCTTCCGCCGCCGGCCTCAACATCGCCCCTGGCATGTCTCAGCTAACTCTGCCACGATGTCATGTCCTCCATGTTTCACTTCATTCTACATTACTCCCCGTGTAACATAAGTACTATTCAAACATGCATACCAGTCGTTAGATCGAGCACATCCAAACGGTTGCGATCCACCCTTTTCCACCCTTGCCTCCTATCGCGAGACGTCTCATGCACTGCGTTAACAACACTCCTCTCATGCACGTGCCCAGTGTGGGTCGTGGCCCCTCATGAGGCACCCTCACCGGCCACCGACCTCGCCGCAGGTCGCACCTTGCCACCCTCATCATCGTCGCAACTCTTCTCTCTTCCTTCTTTCCAGTTGCGTCATGTTGGCCATTTCAGATACGAAATATGCCGATGAAGTCGTTGCAGCACGCATAGGAGAAACGCCCCCTCCCACCGCCACCATAGAATCGCCGACAATGATTGTAGCTCCGTTTCATTGTCGCAACACCGTCGGTAGTGGTGGCAGCTCCTACGCCCACGGTCGCGGCGTGGATGCATCAAAATCCTTTGCCAGTTCGAGCATCCAGAAAACATCTACGGTGGCAACTTCATCGACGAAGGTTCCAACATTCCGCAGACTGGTTGCAACTCAGGTAGTAGTCGGTTCTAGCAAAATCGTTTGTTGGTTCCAGCATCCGCATCACCCTTCGCAACATTGCCCAGTCATGGTCACCATCGGGCCTCTCGTCTGCAAGGGTCGTAGCAGCCACCAAACACGGTTCCAGCATGATAATTTTCCCGATGAAGTTACATGATAATTTATAAATCATCACTTGATTTTGGAGCGGTCTTCTTCTTCTTTCTCTTTCTTCATTGCTCATGTTGAACCCTCCTCGGACCCACCCAAACCACATGTCGCTGCCCGCCCTAGCCGACAACTCTGTCGTGTTGATGCTACACCAGAGCCCATCCATCTACCCCCCCCCCCCCCCCCAAACACACAACACACACACACACACACACACACTTCTTCTCCGGCACCGACAACCCACCCAACACCCGGAACCATCAGGCCTCCACCTCGTCTCTGCTTGTCACGTTGTGGTTAGCCACTTCATCGCTTGCTCCAGCTCGTTCTTGATGATCCCTCATCGGGATGTCGGGGCCAACCGTGGCCTTCCCTTATCAAGCTCGGCACTCTACCCCTCATCTATTTATCTCTAGAAATTGACTTGCTCTACAATTGATTTCAAGCAACTACCAAATAGCAAACGTGCTTTCATTTTCCTCATCCATTTGCATATTGCAAGAAGACAGTAGCTTTCCTCATGTCTTCCTTTCTCTCTACATGACCAAACTCTAATATACAACACATGCAGACATGCTACACCTCGGTTGCTATGCTAGACATGTATATTGTATGCTATTTATTTTTCGTACTTTCTTATTTCTTTTTGTAAAAAGTATACCTGAGGCACCATTAGAACACAGTATAAAATCCAATATATTAAATATGATCAAATCCACTAAATAATGCCAGTAAAGTATATACAAATTTGCACTTCCATTACACTGAACGAAAAATATACGTACATCAGCATTCGCTACTCCTTTCAGACAAGATCACTTGTCCGTCTTTCAACGGACAATCTTTGACTCCTCTAGTGACCGGGGAGCTGCTGGAGATTGCTCCTCAACTGGCCTAGCTGTTTGTTCATCTAAAAAATATAGCTTTTCGTTAATTTTAGTCCTGCAGAGTTGCTGTCAAGCAAGTATTTGGTCTCTGTATTTTCTTGTTTTTTCTCAGTTCCTTGTTTTCTAATTGTCCGATGTATTTTCTTGTAGAGTCAGGCTTATTCTACACTAATTTCAGAACATCCGCGAGTTACCTGCCACCGTGGTAGTTCCTCCTCCCTTTTGCCGCTCCATGTGCTAGCCTTGAAAATGTGAATTTATATTGTGTCCTTGCATTGTTATGTATGTAGTTCTGATCAATCATACAAATACCTAAAAGCAAAGAAGAAAACTAAAGTAGAATTGCTGGGAAACTGTCAAAAAATCACATACTCCTAGATAAACCATCAGAATATGTGTACCCCATTATGTCTCGAATCATCAGAATATAGTGATAGGCGATGTATTGGGTGATAAAAGATGTTAGCAATAATTAATAATCCTTACTAGTTAAAGAAAACAAATTGGTCATCTTAAGCTATGAATAATCCTTACTGGTTAAAGATAATGGACGCAAGAAGATACTAAGGATAAGAATTGTCCCTCCTTTCAATCTCCATCTTTAGAAAATAGGATCACCCAAAATGAATAGGATATACTTTTAACAAAAATCTAACAAAATAAGGATATGCTCTAGAATATGTTACCATTAAAGTAGATGTTAATTGCAAGCACAACTTTGAGATCAATGCTACACTTTTGTCATGCATCAGGGTAACATGTGGCGCAACTTTTGGAGGATAACATGTGCTCATTGTCCGTGTGCATCCAGATCTCCAAGTATTAGCAGAATATAAATCTTTTAGTTGTAACACACTCTAGCCATGCCTGAAATAGGATTAGCGGAATGCTCTCAGCGGTAAATTATTACCCACAACATATTGTTTCACCTATTTTTTTAAAATGGATTGGATCTCTTATTAAGTATTTTTGAAGCTTTAAAATGGAAAAATTAGATGTATAAAAAATTAAGGCAACAATTACTATTTAATACTGAATAATCAGGCTACTGGAACATACATTGTAATAGCCTATATACATTTGTGTAGCACCATAAGAACATCCTAAATTGGGATAAAGCCAGCCAAAGTGCACGATCAATATACAATCAGCCTTCTGAACAATAACTGTCAGCAGCCTAGCAATACTAATGAAACGACATAAGGAAAATTCAGTTACTTCAGAATGGTAGAACCTGGCCAATAGTTGGCCGTATGAAGAAAAAATAAAGATCAAGATGTTTATGTGAAGAAGAACTGAAGACATATCATCTCCTGCTGCACAACCAGCTACTGGGTAGTGCTCTCTTTTCTAAGCTTTATTATCACGGGTGAATCAATTGGGTGCTATACTGCAAAAATTCTTTTATGCCTACAAGCTTGAGGTCCCATCCCTGATGACATTCAAATCCACTTGTTTCTTCTTCTATCCCATGGTTGTTGTGCATCCTAAGTGTCGTACCACGTGGGTTGGTGCGCTGCCAAGTGAACTGGAGGACTTGCACCACACTGGCACAACCCTTGTCTTCACACCGACCAACGAAAGTGGTCATTTGGGAGGCCAGCGTGCAAGGTGATGCTAGCACTGCAAGAAATCAAGAAATGCCATAGTTAAAAGAAATTTGTGAGTGGATCCTTAGTTATGCAGAAGTAATGGTTCAGCATGTCAGCATTTCACCTTTCGGGTTCTGAATTTGGATAAGTACGTCATCCTTTTAAATGTTGGCCTCTTCAATACAAGGAATGGTGTTGACTCCTACTCTTTTCAAAGTGCTTTGAAGTCTCTTGTCATTGGTGGTTGTGGTATTGTGTACTGCCTTCTTCTTCCTGTCATCAGTGGAAGGGAAACTAAGTATAACAAGCGGAGAAAGGTTTCATGTTTTTGTACTCTAAGCTGATATGTGCACTCTAAATGGCATTCACTGAAAAATCAATTTAGAAATGTGACAATAGCATGCTTGGATGATAATCAGTATCTACACAGGAAATCGGCAATGGTTCACAAATAAAATGATTACACAGGTAAAATGGATACCTGTAGAATAGATAATGTGCTGAAAGCGGGAAACGCTACTGCTTGTAGCAAAACCAATGACACTACTTATGGATGATAGTAGCAAGGTTAACACAAAAGGCACATTTAAACACTGCCCTTGCCTTCGGCGCAGGGCATCGGCCATCTTCTTCAGCTTGTCAATATTCATCTACACGACACACATGAGTTCTTGCATTAGTAATGGGACAGGGGAGAAAAAAGGGAGCAAACTGTTAGGTGCTAGAAGCAGGGCAGACGAAGTGGCAGCACCCAGTCACTGAGCATTAAGAGTCAACGTTCTGAAAATAGTTAGGTGCTAGAAGCAGGGCAGACAACATGGCAGCATCTAGAATGTTGAACAATGAAAAAAAGGTGTTGGGTGTACTTGATGGACCATCTGTACAAGGTTGTCATACCGTCTGTGCCAAAATATTTCAGAAATGAGGTTGAGCTATCACCATGGAGTACAACCAATGATGAATTTTTCGTAGAAAGCGGGAAACGCTACTGCTTGTAGCAAAACCAATGACACTACCTATGGATGATAGTAGCAAGGTTAACACAGAAAGCACATTTAAACACTGCCCTTGCCTTCGGCGCAGGGCATCGGCCATCTTCTTCAGCTTGTCAACATTCATCTACACGACACACAGGAGTTCTTGCATTAATAACGGGGCAGGGGAGAAAAAAAGGGAGCAAACTGTTAGGTGCTAGAAGAAGTGGCAGCATCTAGTCACTAAGCATTAAGAGTCGATGTTCTGAAAATAGTTAGATGCTAGAAGCAGGGCAGACGACATGGCAGCATCTAGTTATGTTTCAAATCATTTCAATTCATGGTTGGTTTCTTGTGGAAAATCTTACCAGTTATGTTTCTTTCTCGTGGTGGCACGCTGTTGCAGCTTTCGTGTTCGGTGAGCAGCGGCGCCTCCAACCGATGGCCCCAGAGTCGAAGGCTCGGTGGACAAAGGAGATCGACTGGCTTCTCTCTGTCACCGATTTCATCATCGAGTTCGTTCCTTCATGCCAGGTGGCCGAGGATGGCAGCACCATGGAGGTCAGAAACGAATCACCTACCCTTATTTTCATCACACATGGTTGGTTATGTTGCTTTGGAGGTCCTACAAAGAAAATAAATTTGTTATTACAATGAAGGTGATGACTATTTCAATTGCGTGAGTTCATAGTGTTACCTTCATCACTGCCCCCTTAACCCTAACCAAGATAAAGATGTTAAAATAGATCGAAGTGGAACAAACACATTTCACCATGCCCATAGCAACCAATTTTCCAAACTCTTCATGCTGATTCATAATCAACTGGCACAACAAAACCACACTATCAGCTTTTGGGGTTTTCCGCACTATAATATATAATGTCTATTTAAAATGTAATTAGTAATGTCTCTAGTAAGGTCCATGTGTCCTCATTTGATAGTGAAATGAATTCCACTATAGCATAGTCATCCTACAGGTATTCCAAGCATCTCTGAGAATTCTTACCAGGATCCAAATGACCGACCACTCTCCACATATATGTAGATTGTAGAAAACGACACGGATATGCCTGCAGGCTGTGTCATTTAAGCACTAAATATGAAAACAAAAGAAAAATGGAAGGTACAATGTATGAATAGTAAATAGGATGTGTTTACCTAAAACATTTACAGAAAATTTCCTCTGGTGTACATAGTCTCCTTAAAGAACAAGAATTTTTCCAACCTCCAAGTAAATGGCGGACAGTTTGATAAAGTATCTATCTGATATCCAAAACTTGAATTGCAAATGTAAGAATCTTCGTCATAAACCTCTTGCATAGTTGCAGTTTCTTTTAGAATGAGAAACTCTGTAGAGAATACAACAGTGTCTGAGACCAGTACCTTGTATAAGAAAACCTGCATATTCCTGATCCAGGAAGCTAGCTGTTGTCAGAAATTAATGCTACAAAGAATGTTGAACAATGAAAAAAAAGGTGTTGGGTGTACTCCATGTTTCATCTGTACAAGGTTGTCATAGCCGTCTGTGCCAAAATATTTCAGAAATGAGGTTGAGCTATCACCATGAAGTATAATCAATGATGAATTTTTCGGGTATCTATCTACAGAGGTGCAAAACCATTAAATTTGATCGCTCCATGGTACCCCCATGAACAATAAATAAATAATTAGTAAAAAAAAAAGATCTGGCATTTTGTGGCATTGTTTATGACCAAAAGTCTTGCATGCTTGCAAAATTTGGTGCTATATGCACACAAGTTTGAGCACCAATTGTTTTTCTGTATGAGCTCCAAGAATTCTGATTCTCTTTTAATTAGAAATACAATTAATTTCAGCTCATTGGTTTTTGAGTGCGTTTGTAGTGGAAAAGAACAAAAGATTTTTGAGTGTGTTTTATAACTAAGAGGAAAAGTGTAGCAGAATATGAAAGCAAATAAACAGGAAATCATAGAAACATTTATTTCTCTTTTCAACCAGGAAACTCCTTTTCTATTAATTGCTCAATGGCAATAACCAGTACCATTACGTAGCACAAGAGACATGAAAGTGAGATGCGATTTGAAGTATATACTCATTGGTTTGAGAAGGTGTTTCAACATCAGTTTAATATAGATGTATGCTATTATATTGTCAGTATAAATATAGTAGCAATACCCTAACTTACCAATAATCAGGAGCCACAAATGAACAACCATCAATCCAATGTGGTGGCAACCCAGTCCTCATTCAGATATTGCTCTGCCTTGTGCCATGTCACTCCATACCGAAAATGTTCTTTCATAGAAAACTGCTAGCAATAAATAAGAATATCTTGTGAAATGATTAAAAATCATATGCATGTCCATCTGCACGCATGACTATGCTTATTCATAGAAGGGATAATGATCTGCATGTTTATGTGAGACGGGCAGGGAACAACCTAAAAGTCAACATATAAGTATTAGGAGTAAATAACTAAAGATTTAGCAACATCAAGAGCAACTAAAATACAATGGAAAAAACGAGCAGTGCATTGTCTAATCCGGGAATGGCTGCGGATGAGGCTCGAGCTTGACTGCGTTAGGAAATCCGGGATACTACAATCAGCGAGTGCTGGGAGAAATGGGGTTAGCCTAAGACGAGAATGATACTGTAGCTGGACAAAAATTGCAGCTCAAATCGGATACATACCAGAAGAAATACTGGATATGAAGATGAAGCAATACCTATCCTCCATGGGCACCATAGTTGCCGGGATCGGGGAACGAGGCAGCGACCCTCGAACCGGGTTCGTCGTCCCGAATCGAGGGCCGGGTTGACGAGTGGAATGTCGGGGACGCGATCCCAGTCGCTAGGATACGAACCACTTCAGCGACACCAAACTGAGTCTCGATTCCAATTTACCATCGCAAACAGAAACAGGAGGTACTGCTGATTCTTCGAGACGCTGAGATTTACCAGGAGTCAAACGCGTCCAGGCATTGTGGTTCTTCCTCACCGCGCCGCTGATCCTAAGCAAGTACGAGCTGCTGCAGCGCGCTTGGAGCCACTAGTAGAAAACAGGGCTTTGGTCCAGGCCGGGTCAGCCCATTAGTCCCGGTTCAGTCCAGAACCAGGACCAATGTGGGCATTGGTCCCGGTTCGTGAGCCCAGGGGGCCGGCCGGGCCACATGGGCCATTGGTCCCGGTTCATCTGGACCTTTTGGTCCTGGTTGGTGGGATGAACCGGGTGTTGGAAATATGCCCTAGAGGCAATAATAAAAGCATTATTATTATATTTCCTTGTTCATGATAATTGTCTTTATTCATGCTATAATTGTGTTATCCGGAAATCGTAATACATGTGTGAATAACAGACACCAACATGTCCCTAGTAAGCCTCTAGTTGACTAGCTCGTTGATCAACAGATAGTCATGGTTTCCTGACTATGGACATTGGATGTCATTGATAACGAGATCACATCATTAGGAGAATGATGTGCTGGACAAGACCCAATCCTAAACATAGCACAAGATCGTATAGTTCGTTTGCTAGAGTTTTTCCAATGTCAAGTATCTTTTCCTTAGACCATGAGATCGTGTAACTCCTGGATACCGTAGGAGTGCTTTGGGTATACCAAACGTCACAACGTAACTGGCTGACTATAAAGGTAGACTACGGGTATCTCCGAAAGTGTCTGTTGGGTTGACACGGATCAAGACTGGGATTTGTCACTCCGTATGACGGAGAGATATCACTGGGCCCACTCGGTAATGCATCATCATAATGAGCTCAAAGTGACCAAGTGTTTGGTCACGGGATCATGCATTACGGTACGAGTAAAGTGACTTGCCGGTAACGAGATTGAACGAGGTATTGGGATACCGACGATCGAATCTCGGGCAAGTAACATACCGACTGGCAAAGGGAATTGTATACGGGGTTGTTTGAATCCTCGACATCGTGGTTCATCCGATGAGATCATCGTGGAGCATGTGGGAGCCAACATGGGTATCCAGATCCCGCTGTTGGTTATTGACCGGAGAGTCATCTCGGTCATGTCTGCATGTCTCCCGAACCCGTAGGGTCTACACACTTAAGGTTCGGTGACGCTAGGGTTGTGAAGATATGTATATGCAGTAACCCGAATGTTGTTCGGAGTCCCGGATGAGATCCCGGACGTCACGAGGAGTTTCGGAATAGTCCGGATGTAAAGAATTATGTATAGGAAGTGCTGTTTCGGCCATCGGGACAAGTTTCGGGGTCATCGGTATTGTACCGGGACCACCGAAAGGGTCCCGGGGGTCCACCGGGTGGGGCCACCCATCCCGGAGGGCCACATGGGCCAAAGTGGGGAGGGGAACCAGCCCATAGTGGGATGGTGCGCCCCCCTAGGCCCACCCCATGCGCCTAGGGTTGAAACCCTAGGGGTGGGGGGGGGGCGCCCCACCTTGGCTTGGGGGCCACTCCAGCCCTGGCCGCCTCCCCCTAGGAGATCCAATCTCCTAGGGCCGGCGCCCCCCTAGGGGAGCCTATATAAAGGGGGGGTAGGGAGGGGGCAACCACCCTTGAGCCTTGGCGCCTCCCTCTCCCCTGTTACACCTCTCTCTCTCGTAGTATAGGCGAAGCCCTGCTACTGTGACGCCCTGCATCCACCACCACGCCGTCGTGCTGCTGGATCTTCATCAACCTCTCCTTCCCCCTTGCTGGATCAAGAAGGAGGAGACGTCACGCTGACCGTACGTGTGTTGAACGCGGAGGTGCCGTCCGTTCGGCGCTAGGATCTTCGGTGATTTGGATCACGTTGTGTACGACTTCCTCATCCCCGTTCTTTGAACGCTTCCGCGCGTGATCTACAAAGGTATGTAGATGCAATCCAATCACTCGTTGCTGGATGAACTCATAGATGGATCTTGGTGAAACCGTAGGAAAATTTTTGTTTTCTGCAACGTTCCCCAACAGTGGCATCATGAGCTAGGTCTATGCGTAGTTCTTCTTACGCGAGTAGAACACAATTTGTTGTGGGCGTAGATGTTGTCAACTTTCTTGCCGCTACTAGTCTTATCTTGCTTCAACGGTATTATGGGATGAAGCGGCCTGGACCAACCTTACACGTACGCTTACGTGAGACCGGTTCCACCGACTAACATGCACTAGTTGCATAAGGTGGCTGGCGGGTGTCTGTCTCTCCCACTTTAGTTGGAGCGGATTCGATGAAAAGGGTCCTTATGAATGGTAAATAGAAGTTGACAAATCACGTTGTGGTTTTCACGTAGGTAAGAAAACGCTCTTGCTAGAACCCTATTTCAGCCACGTAAAACTTGCAACAACAATTAGAGGACGTCTAACTTGTTTTTGCAGCAAGTGCTTTGTGATATGATATGGCCAAAGTTGTGATGAATGATGAATGACATATATGTGATGTATGAGATGTTCATGCTATTGTAATAGGAATCACGACTTGCATGTCGATGAGTATGACAACCGGCAGGAGCCATAGGAGTTGTCTTTATTTTTTGTATGACCTGCGTGTCATTGAGAAACGCCATGTAAATTACTTTACTTTATTGCTAAACGCATTAGCCATAGTAGTAGAAGTAATAGTTGGCGAGCAACTTCATGGAGACACGATGATGGAGATCATGATGATGGAGATCATGGTGTCAAGCCGGTGACAAGATGATCATGGAGCCCCAAGGTGGAGATCAAAGGAGCTATGTGATATTGGCCATATCATGTCACTATTATTATTTGATTGCATGCGATGTTTATCATGTTTTGTATCTTGTTTACTTAGAACGACGGTAGTAAATAAGATGATCCCTCATAATAATTTCAAGAAAGTGTTCCCCCTAACTGTGCACCGTTGCGACAGTTCGTTGTTTCGAAGCACCACGTGATGATCGGGTGTGATAGATTCTAACGTTCACATACAACGGGTGTAAGACAGATTTACACATGCAAACACTTAGGTTGATTTGACGAGCCTAGCATGTGTACAGACATGGCCTCGGAACACAGAAGACCAAAAGGTCGAGCATGAGTCGTATAGAAGATACGATCAACATGAAGATGTTCACCGACGTTGACTAGTCCATCTCATGTGATGATCGGACACGGCCTAGTTGACTCGGATCATGTTATACTTAAATGACTAGAAGAGGGATGTCTATCTAAGTGGGAGGTCATTGAATAATTTGATTAGATGAACTTAATTATCATGAACTTAGTCTAAAATCTTTACAATATGTCTTGTAGATCAAATGGCCAACGTTGTCCTCAACTTCAACGCGTTCCTAGAGAAAACCAAGCTGAAAGACGATGGCAGCAACTATACAGACTGGGTCCGGAACCTGAGGATCATCCTCATAGCTGTCAAGAAAGATTATGTCCTACTAGCACCGCTAGGTGATCCACCCGTCCCACAGAACCAAGACGTTATGAACGCTTGGCAGACACGTGCTGATGACTACTCCCTCGTTCAGTGCGGCATGCTTTACAGCTTAGAGTCGGGGCTCCAAAAGCGTTTTGAGAGACATGGAGCATATGAGATGTTCGAAGAGCTGAAAATGGTTTTCCAAGCTCATGCCCGGGTCGAGAGATATGAAGTCTCCGACAAATTCTTCAGCTGTAAGATGGAGGAAAATAGTTCTGTCAGTGAGCACATACTCACTATGTCTGGGTTACATAACCGCTTGACTCAGCTGGGAGTTAATCTCCCGGATGACGCGGTCATTGACAGAATCCTCCAGTCGCTTCCACCAAGCTACAAGAGCTTTGTGATGAACTTCAATATGCAGGGGATGGAAAAGACCATTCCTGAGGTATTTGCAATGCTGAAATCAGCAGAGGTAGAAGTCAAGAAGGAACATCAAGTGTTGATGGTCAATAAAACCACTAAGTTCAAGAAGGGCAAGGGTAAAAAGAACTTCAAGAAGGACGGCAAGGGAGTTGCCACGCCCGGTAAGCAAGCTGCCGGGAAGAAGCCAAAGAATGGACCCAAGCCCGAGACTGAGTGCTTTTATTGCAAGGGAAGTGGTCACTGGAAGCGGAATTGCCCCAAATACTTAGCGGACAAGAAGGCCGGCAAAACGAAAGGTATATGTGATATACATGTAATTGATGTGTACCTTACCAGTACTCGCAGTAGCTCTTGGGTATTTGATACCGGTGCAGTTGCTCACATTTGTAACTCAAAGCAGGAGCTGCGGAATAAGCGGAGACTGGCGAAGGACGAGGTGACGATGCGCGTCGGGAATGGTTCCAAGGTCGATGTGATCGCTGTCGGCACGCTGCCTCTTCATTTACCTACGGGATTAGTTTTAAACCTCAATAATTGTTATTTAGTGCCAGCTTTGAGCATGAACATTGTATCGGGATCTCGTTTAATTCGAGATGGCTACTCATTTAAATCTGAGAATAATGATTGTTCTATTTATATGAGAGATACGTTTTATGGTCATGCTCCAATGGTGAATGGTTTATTCTTAATGAATCTTGAGCGTAATGCTACACATGTTCATAGTGTGAATACCAAAAGATGTAAGGTTGATAATGATAGTCCCACATACTTGTGGCACTGCCGCCTTGGTCACATAGGTGTCAAACGCATGAAGAAGCTCCATGCAGATGGACTTTTAGAGTCTCTTGATTATGAATCATTTGACACGTGCGAACCATGCCTCATGGGTAAAATGACCAAGACTCCGTTCTCAGGAACAATGGAGCGAGCAACCAACCTATTGGAAATCATACATACTGATGTGTGCGGTCCAATGAGCGTTGAGGCTCGCGGTGGCTATCGTTATGTTCTCACCCTCACTGATGACTTGAGTAGATATGGGTATGTCTACTTAATGAAACACAAGTCTGAAACCTTTGAAAAGTTCAAGGAATTTCAGAGTGAGGTTGAGAATCAACGTGACAGGAAAATCAAGTTCCTACGATCAGATCGTGGAGGAGAATACTTGAGTCACGAATTTGGCACACACTTAAGAAAATGTGGAATAGTTTCACAACTCATGCCGCCTGGAACACCTCAGCGTAATGGTGTGTCCGAACGTCGTAATCGCACTCTATTAGATATGGTGCGATCTATGATGTCTCTTACCGATTTACCGCTATCTTTTTGGGCTATGCTTTAGAGACTGCCGCATTCACTTTAAATAGGGCTCCGTCGAAATCCGTTGAGACGACACCGTTTGAATTATGGTTTGGGAAGAAACCTAAGCTGTCATTTCTAAAAGTTTGGGGATGCGATGCTTATGTCAAGAAACTTCAACCTGAAAAGCTCGAACCCAAGTCGGAAAAATGCGTCTTCATAGGATACCCTAAAGAGACTATTGGGTATACCTTCTACCTCAGATCCGAAGGCAAGATCTTTGTTGCCAAGAATGGATCCTTTCTAGAGAAAGAGTTTCTCTCGAAAGAAGTAAGTGGGAGGAAAGTAGAACTTGATGAAGTGTTACCTCTTGAACCGGAAAATGGCGCAACTCAAGAAAATGTTCCTGAGGTGCCTGCACCGACTAGAGAGGAAGTTAATGATGATGATCATGAAACTTCGGATCAAGTTGCTACTGAACTTCGAAGGTCCACAAGGACACGTTCCGCACCAGAGTGATACGGCAACCCTGTCTTGGAAATCATGTTGTTAGACAACGGTGAACCTTCGAACTATGAAGAAGCGATGGCGGGCCCGAATTCCGACAAATGGCTAGAAGCCATGAAATCCGAGATAGGATCCATGTATGAAAACGAAGTATGGACTTTGACTGACTTGCCCGTTGAACGGCGAGCCATAGAAAATAAATGGATCTTTAAGAAGAAGACAGACGCGGATGGTAATGTGACCATCTATAAAGCTCGGCTTGTCGCTAAGGGTTATCGACAAGTTCAAGGGGTTGACTACGATGAGACTTTCTCACCGGTAGCGAAGCTAAAGTCCGTCCGAATCATGTTAGCAATTGCCGCATTCTACGATTATGAGATATGGCAAATGGACGTCAAAACGGCATTCCTTAATGGTTTCCTTAAGGAAGAATTGTATATGATGCAGCCGGAAGGTTTTGTCGATCCTAAGAATGCTGACAAGGTGTGCAAGCTCCAACGCTCGATTTATGGGCTGGTGCAAGCATCTCGGAGTTGGAACATTCGCTTTGATGAGATGATCAAAGCGTTTGGGCTTACGCAGAATTATGGAGAAGCCTGCGTTTATAAGAAAGTGAGTGGGAGCTCTGTAGCATTTCTCATACTATATGTAGATGACATACTTTTGATGGGAAATGATATAGAACTCTTGGACAACATTAAGGCCTACTTGAATAAGAGTTTTTCAATGAAGGACCTTGGAGAAGCTGCTTATATATTAGGCATTAAAATCTATAGAGATAGATCAAGACGCCTCATAGGTCTTTCACAAAGCACATACCTTGATAAGATATTGAAGAAGTTCAATATGGACCAGTCTAAGAAGGGGTTCTTACCTGTGTTACAAGGTGTGAAATTGAGCTCTGCTCAATGTCCGACCACGGCAGAAGATATAGAAGAGATGAGTGTCATCCCCTATGCCTCAGCCATAGGTTCTATTATGTATGCCATGCTGTGTACCAGACCTGATGTAAACCTTGCCGTAAGTTTCGTAGGAAGGTACCAAAGTAATCCCGGCAAGGAACACTGGACAGCGGTCAAAAATATCCTGAAGTACCTGAAAAGGACTAAGGAAATGTTTCTCGTTTATGGAGGTGACGAAGAGCTCGTCGTAAAGGGTTACGTCGACGCTAGCTTCGACACAGATCTGGATGACTCTAAGTCTCAAACCGGATACGTGTATATTGTGAATGGTGGGGTAGTAAGCTGGTGCAGTTGCAAGCAGAGCGTCGTGGCGGGATCTACATGTGAAGCGGAGTACATGGCAGCCTCGGAGGCAGCACATGAAGCAATATGGGTGAAGGAGTTCATCACCGACCTAGGAGTCATACCCAATGCGTCGGGGCCAATCAAACTCTTCTGTGACAACATTGGAGCTATTGCACTTGCCAAGGAGCCCAGGTTTCACAAGAAGACAAGGCACATCAAGCGTCGCTTCAACTCCATTCGTGAAAATGTTCAAGATGGAGACATAGATATTTGTAAAGTACATACGGACCTGAATGTAGCAGATCCGTTGACTAAACCTCTCCCTAGAGCAAAACATGATCAACACCAGAATTCCATGGGTGTTCGATTCATCACAATGTAACTAGATTATTGACTCTAGTGCAAGTGGGAGACTGTTGGAAATATGCCCTAGAGGCAATAATAAAAGCATTATTATTATATTTCCTTGTTCATGATAATTGTCTTTATTCATGCTATAATTGTGTTATCCGGAAATCGTAATACATGCGTGAATAACAGACACCAACATGTCCCTAGTAAGCCTCTAGTTGACTAGCTCGTTGATCAACAGATAGTCATGGTTTCCTGACTATGGACATTGGATGTCATTGATAACGAGATCACATCATTAGGAGAATGATGTGATGGACAAGACCCAATCCTAAACATAGCACAAGATCGTATAGTTCGTTTGCTAGAGTTTTTCCAATGTCAAGTATCTTTTCCTTAGACCATGAGATCGTGTAACTCCCGGATACCGTAGGAGTGCTTTGGGTATACCAAACGTCACAACGTAACTGGGTGACTATAAAGGTAGACTACGGGTATCTCCGAAAGTGTCTGTTGGGTTGACACGGATCAAGACTGGGATTTGTCACTCCGTATGACGGAGAGGTATCACTGGGCCCACTCGGTAATGCATCATCATAATGAGCTCAAAGTGACCAAGTGTTTGGTCACGGGATCATGCATTACGGTACGAGTAAAGTGACTTGCCGGTAACGAGATTGAACGAGGTATTGGGATACCGACGATCGAATCTCGGGCAAGTAACATACCGACTGGCAAAGGGAATTGTATACGGGGTTGTTTGAATCCTCGACATCGTGGTTCATCCGATGAGATCATCGTGGAGCATGTGGGAGCCAACATGGGTATCCAGATCCCACTGTTGGTTATTGACCGGAGAGTCGTCTCGGTCATGTCTGCATGTCTCCCGAACCCGTAGGGTCTACACACTTAAGGTTCGGTGACGCTAGGGTTGTGAAGATATGTATATGCAGTAACCCGAATGTTGTTCGGAGTCCCGGATGAGATCCCGGACGTCACGAGGAGTTTCGGAATAGTCCGGATGTAAAGAATTATGTATAGGAAGTGCTGTTTCGGCCATCGGGACAAGTTTCGGGGTCATCGGTATTGTACCGGGACCACCGGAAGGGTCCCGGGGGTCCACCGGGTGGGGCCACCCATCCCGGAGGGCCACATGGGCCAAAGTGGGGAGGGGAACCAGCCCATAGTGGGATGGTGCGCCCCCTAGGCCCACCCCATGCGCCTAGGGTTGAAACCCTAGGGGTGGGGGGGCGCCCCACCTTGGCTTGGGGGCCACTCCAGCCCTGGCCGCCGCCCCCCCTAGGAAATCTAATCTCCTAGGGCCGGCGCCCCCTAGGAGAGCCTATATAAAGGGGGGGGGAGGGGGCAACCACCCTTGAGCCTTGGCGCCTCCCTCTCCCCTGTTACACCTCTCTCTCTCTCGTAGTATAGGCGAAGCCCTGCTACTGTGACGCCCTGCATCCACCACCACGCCGTCGTGCTGCTGGATCTTCATCAACCTCTCCTTCCCCCTTGCTGGATCAAGAAGGAGGAGACGTCACGCTGACCGTACGTGTGTTGAATGCGGAGGTGCCGTCCGTTCGGCGCTAGGATCTCCGGTGATTTGGATCACGTTGTGTACGACTTCCTCATCCCCGTTCTTTGAACGCTTCCGCGCGTGATCTACAAAGGTATGTAGATGCAATCCGATCACTCGTTGCTGGATGAACTCATAGATGGATCTTGGTGAAACCGTAGGAAAATTTTTGTTTTCTGCAATGTTCCCCAACACCGGGACCAATGGGCCTCGCTCCTGGCCCACCACCATTGGTCCCGGTTGATGGCTGGAACCGGGACCAAAGGCCCCCCTTTAGTCCCGGCTCATGTCACCAACCGGGACCAATGAGGTGCCTATATATACCCCTCGCTCGTGAGCAGAGTGCTCTGTTTTTCTCCGACCGAGGGGGAAAGGGCTTGGTGGTGCTCTAGCTCACCTCCTATGCACACAAGGTGTTTGATGGAATGCCCGAGCCACACTACTTAAGCTTTCTCCTCTCCAAGCTCGACCTCCAAGCTCCATTTTCCATAATATTTGTCTAGGTTTAGCGGTCCGTCATGCCCCGTCCCCGTCTTCACCGCCGTCGATCACCCGCGCCGAGCTCATCGCCGGCACCACCGTGGTGAGCCTCTTGTTCTTATCTTCTTTCTGAAAGGAAAAATATTCTTACTTGTATGTTTACATAGATACTTGTATTATTTTCTTACTTTTATTATTGCATCTTATATAGTGCGATGGTTTTGGTATCCGCCCCCATCGGCCCTCGTCCTGTCTATGATTCGGATGTGGTATATATATATCTTTATAACTATTGGTTCATTTATTGTTTATGAAAATTATGCCGACCAATGTGACATAGATTTTATTTATGTAGGATGTATGTGAATCGGAAATGCCAACCGACCCTATTGTCGAGAGGTTAAATTTAGTTGAAGAAGAAAACAATTTGTTGAAGGAAAAAATAAAAAAAAATTGAGGAGAAGATGATATTGGAGTTGCATGTTGCGGATGTCGTCGATGATCACAAGATCAAGATGGATGCAATGCGCTTGAAGATTAGAAAGATTAGAAAATATGCCATTCATACCGAGGCTTGGTATCATTATGCCGTTGGATCAATTGTTACCTTGGTTGCGATTATGATCGCATTTGTTTTCGCATTGAAATGTTTTACATAGTTTCAATGTATGGTTTAATTAATTAGATGCTCTGGAGAGCTATATGTTGTTAGATGAGAACTATGTATGCACTTTGGTTTTAATGTGATGATGAACTTCTATTAATTTGGACACTTAATTATATATAATGCACACAGATGAACCGGCAATGGATGTACGGTGACAGACACACCCGCGAGTACATTAAGGGCGTGCATGAGTTTCTCGATGCGGCTGAGGCAAACAAGCAGAATGGTTTTATGTGTTGTCCATGCACTGAATGTGGGAATACAAGGTCTTACTCTAACCAGAAAATCCTTCACTCCCACCTGCTTTACAAGGGTTTCATGCCACACTATAATGTTTGGACGAGGCACGGAGAAATAGGGGTTATGATGGAAGACGGCGAAGAAGAAGAGTACGATGACAACTATGTGCCCCCTGAATACGGTGATGCTGCAAACGGGGAGCTGGTGAAGATCAAGAGGAACCAGACGATGTGCCCAATGATGCTGCAACGGGTGAAGCTGCTGAAGATCAAGAGGAACCAGACGATGTGCCCAATGATGATGATCTCCGCCGGGTCATTGTCGATGCAAGGACGCAATGCGAAAGTCAAAAGGAGAAGCTGAAGTTCGATCACATGTTAGAGGATCACAAAAAAGGGTTATACCCCAATTGCGAAGATGGCAACACAAAGCTCGACACCTTACTGGAATTGCTGCAGTGGAAGGCAAAGAATGCTGTGGCTTACAAAGGATTTGAGAAGCTACTGAAAATATTGAAGAAGAAGCTTCCAAAGGATAACGAATTGCCCGACAGTACATACGCAGCAAAGAAGGTCGTATGCCCTCTAGGATTGGAGGCGGAGAAGATACATGCATGCCCTAATGACTGCATCCTCTACTGCGGTGCATACAAGGATCTGAACACATGCCCGGTATGCGGTGCATTGCGATATAAGATCAGACGAGATGACCCTGGTGATGTTGACGGCGAGCCCCTCAGGAAGAGGGTTCCTGCGAAGGTGATGTGGTATGCTCCTATAATACCACGGTTGAAACGTCTGTTCAGAAACGAAGAGCATGCCAAGTTGATGCGATGGCACAGTGAGAACCGAAAGAAAGATGGGAAGTTGAGAGCACCCGCTAACGGGTCACAGTGGAGAAAAATCGAGAGAAAGTACTGGGATGAGTTTGCAAAGGACCCAAGGAATGTATGGTTTGCTTTAAGCGCGGATGGCATTAATCCTTTCGGGGAGCAGAGCAGCAATCACATCACCTGGCCCGTGACTCTATGTATGTATAACCTTCCTCCTTGGATGTGCATGAAGCGGAAGTTCATTATGATGCCAGTTCTCATCCAAGGCCCTAAGCAACCCGGCAACGAAATTAATGTGTACCTAAGGCCATTAGTTGAAGAACTTTTACAGCTGTGGAATGGAAACGGTGTACATACGTGGGATGAGCACAGACAGGAGGAATTTAACCTTAAGGCGCTGCTGTTCGTGACCATCAACGATTGGCCCGCTCTCAGTAACCTTTCAGGACAGACAAACAAAGGATACCACGCATGCACGCACTGTTTAGATGACACTGAAAGTATATACCTGGACAAATGTAGGAAGAATGTGTACCTGGGCCATCGTCGATTTCTTCCGACCAACCATCAATGTCGAAAGAAAGGCAAGCATTTCAAAGGCGAGGAAGATCACCGGAAGAAGCCCGCCATGTGCACCGACGATCACGTGCTTGCTATGGTCAATGATTTACACTACGTAATCTTTGGAAAGGGTCCCGGTGGACTAGCTGTTCCGAATGACGCTGAGGGACACGCACCCATGTGGAAGAAGAAATCTATATTTTGGGACCTACCCTACTGGAAATACCTAGAGGTCCGCTCCTCAATCGACGTGATGCACATGATGAAGAACCTTTGCGTGAACATGCTAGGCTTCTTGGGCGTGTATGGAAAGACAAAAGATACACCTGAGGCACGGGAAGACCTGCAACGTTTGCACGAAAAAGACGACATGCCTCCGAAGCAGTATAAAGGTCCTGCCAGCTACGCTCTTACGAAAGAAGAGAAAGAAATCTTCTTTGAATGCTTGCTCAGTATGAAGGTCACGACTGGCTTCTCGTCGAATATAAAGGGAATAATAAATATGCCAGAGAAAAAGTTTCAAAACCTAAAGTCTCATGACTGCCACGTGATTATGACGCAACTGCTTCCTGTTGCATTGAGGGTTCTTCTACCGGAAAACGTCCGATTAGCCATTGTGAAGCTATGTGCATTCCTCAATGCAATCTCTCAGAAGGTGATCGATCTAGAAATCGTACCAAGGCTAAGGAGTGATGTGGCGCAATGTCTTGTCAGTTTCGAGCTGGCGTTCCCACCATCCTTCTTCAATATCATGACGCACGTCCTAGTTCATCTAGTCGACGAGATTGTCATCCTAGGGCCCGTATTTCTACACAATATGTTCCCCTTTGAGAGGTTCATGGGAGTCCTAAAGAAATATGTCCATAACCGCGCTAGGCCAGAAGGAAGCATCTCCATGGGCCATCAAACAGAGGATGTTATCGGGTTTTGTGTTGACTTCATTCCTGGCCTTAATAAGATAGGTCTCCCTAAATCGCGGTATGAGGGGAGACTGACTGGAAAAGGCACTCTTGGAAGAGACTCAATAATATGCAGGGACGGATATTCTTGGTCTCAAGCAAACTACATAGTTCTACAGAACTCTATCTTGGTGACCCCGTATGTCGATGAACACAAGAACAGTCTGCGCTCCAAACACCCGGAGCAGTGCGACGACTGGATTACATGTGAACACATCAGGACTTTCAGCAGTTGGTTGGAAACACGTCTCAGAGGTGACAACACTGTTTGTGATGATTTGTACTTGTTGTCCAGGGGACCATCTTTGACTGTATTGACTTACAAAGGATACGAGATAAATGGGAATACATTTTACACGATCGCCCAAGATCAAAAGAGCACCAACCAAAACAGCGGTGTCCGCTTTGATGCAGCAACCGAGAGCGGAAAGGACACATATTATGGTTACATAGTGGACATATGGGAACATGACTACGGACCTGATTTTAAGGTCCCTTTGTTTAAGTGCAAATGGGTCAATCTGTTAGGTGGCGGGGTACAGGTAGACCCATAGTACGGAATGACAACAGTGGATCTGAAAAATCTTGGGTACACCGACGAACCGTTCGTCCTAGCCAATGATGTGGCACAGGTTATCTATGTGAAGGACATGTCTACCAAACCGAGAAAAAGAAAAGATAAGGAAGCGAATACATCATACGATGAGCCAAAGCGCCACATAGTTCTTTTAGGAAAAAGGGACATCCTGGGAGTGGACGGCAAGACAGACATGTCTGAAGATTATGAAAAGTTTCATGAAATTCCTCCCTTCAATGTCAAGGCTGACCCAAGCATCCTGATAAACAATGAAGATTATCCATGGTTACGGCGCAATAAGAAAATGACACAAGCGAAGAAAAAGTGAAGACTTTCTCCCGCAACTATTATGATGATACCATGCCAACTTTCTAACACACGAACATGCTACCATTGTCCGTTTTGTACATGCACATGCTATGTGGGTGAAATTATGATACCATGCCAACTTTCAACTTTTTCAGAGTTCATTTGAAATGCTTTCATGTCTTATGGTTCGGCCCTCGTAATACCATGACCATTAGTCCCTGGCCTATGCCAACTTTCAACTTTCTAAAACTAATGGCACTAACAGAAAGTTTATAATTTGGCTCCTCGCCCCTGGCCCATGACCATTAGTCCCGGTTTGTGCCACAAACCGGGACTAAAGGGTTGGTCCTCGTTGCGGGCAGAGTTTAGTCCCACCTCGCCAAACGAAGGAGGCTCACACCGGTTTATAAGACCTTCCCTCTCTGCCTTGTTGAGCTCCTCTTGAAGTGAAAATAGATGCCCTAATAGAGAAAAGTTTAACCTAAATTCATAGTGAATTTCTCTGAAATTCATAGAAATTTACTAGGAATTTAGGTTGAATTTTCTCTATAAGCGCATCTATTCTCATTTTTTAGTAAGTTAATCACAAACTTGTGATTCAAACAATTTTCAAAGAATTCAAATTTTAATTATTCAAATTTGAAAACTAATGGCACTAACAGAAAGTTTATAATTTTTCTAAAACTAATGGCACTAACACAAAGTTTATAATTTTTCTAAAACTAATGGCACTAACACAAAGTTTATAATTTTGCTAACCTAAAAGCAAACAGAATTAAGAATTAAAGCAAAAAACAAAAGAAAATAAATAATGCAAAAAACAAATCAAAAAAATAGGAAAAAACTATTTTTATAGTAAAGTTAATCACAAAATAAAATAAATAAAGCAACAAAGAAAACAAAAAAAACTAAAAAAGTGTTTTCAAATTTGGAAACTAATGGCACTAACAGAAAGTTTATAATTTTTCTAAAACTAATGGCACTAACAGAAAGTTTATAATTTTGATAACCTAAAAGCAAACCGAATTAAAAATTAAAGCAAAAAACAAAAGAAAATAAATAATGCAAAAAACAAATCAAAAAACAGGGAAAAACTATTTTTATAGTAAAGTTAATCACAAAATAAAATAAATAAAGCAACAAAGAAAACAAAAAACTAAAAAAGTGTTTTCAAATTTGAAAACTAATGGCATTAACAAAAAGTTTATAATTTTTCTAAAACTAAAAGCATAAAGAATTAAAAAATAAAGCAAAAAACAAAAGAAAATAAATAAAGCAACAAAAAACAAAAAATGCCACCTACTGGGCCCCCACAGCCTGAATACGACTAGAAACCCATCCAAGGGCCAGGATTCAGGCCCGCAGGAGGCCCAGTAGGCCCACAGGCATAGCAGTGACAATTAGGCCCGTAAGCCTGCAATGGAGAGGAGCTCGAGAGGGGTGCGGCAGTGGGGCTTATAAACCACTGCGCACCCCTCTCAACTAGCAAGGTGGGACTAAACTTTCGACGCAACAGCCACACAAGGCCTTTGGTCCCGGTTGGTGGCACCAACCGGGACTAAAGGGGGGCATTGGTCACGGTTTGTGCACCGTGACCAATGCCCCCCTTTAGTCCCGGTTGGTGCCACCAACCGAGACCAAGTTTGTGCCACGAACCGTGACCAATGCCTTTGCTATATAAGCCAGCACTTACGAAAATTTGACATTTCCCTCGCAGTTGCCCCCGACGACGCCGAGCACATCGACGCCGCCAGGCTGCCCCAACGCCGCTCGCCGCCCCGGCCGTCACCGTCGCCCGCGCCCTCGCCGGCCGTCACCCGCGCCCTCGCCCGACGCCGCCGCCCGCGCCCTCCCCCGACGCCGTCGCCCGGGCCCTCGGCCGACACCGTTGCCGCGCGCCGCCGTCCCCTGCCCTGACGCGCGCCGCCCCTGCCCCGTCGCCGTCGCCGTGCCGCCGTCCCTTGCCCCGAGGCGTCGTCGCCTCTGTGAGCACCACACGTCTGCCGCCCCCGCCGCCGCCGTGCATTTTTTTTATCATATATGCTATTTTTTTACATGTTTTTAGATTTTCATATATATGTGTATGTATGTATTTTTTAGATATATGTATTTTTTGATGTATGTTCATATATGTATGTATGTATTTTTTACATGTTTTTTGTATGTATGTATTTTTTCAATTGTAATGATGTTTAAAAAAAGTTTAGGTTAGTTTCATTTTGTCTATATATGTTCTTTGATTTAGTACATTTTAGGTTAGTTTCATTTTAAAAAAAGTTTTATATATTTAGGAAGAAGGAATAGAAGGAAGAAATTTTTTTATATATGAGGGTCGAGAGGGGGTCGAGAGGGGGTCGTCGAACATGAGAGGAAGAAAAGGATAAAAAAAGAAGAGGAAGAAGAAAAAAAAAGAGGAGAAGATCTCCTCTAGTCTTTCTTCTCCTCTTTTTTTTCTTCTTCTTCCTCTTTTTTTTATCGGGAACGAGGGTCGCCGAGGGGTCGAGGGTCGAGAGGGGGTCTAGGGTCGCCGAGAGGGGAGAGGAAGACGAGGAGAAATAAATAAGAAGAAGTAAAAATAAGAAAAAGAAGAGGAGAAGAAGAAAGGAATAGAGGAGAAAAGAGAAAATAGAATATTCTATTTTCTCTTTTCTCCTCTATTCCTTTCTTCTTCTCCTATTTTTCTTCTTCTTTTTTTTCTTCGACACGCGGGGGGGGGGGGGGTCGAGAACGTCGGACATTCATGAGAGAGGCGAGGAAGAAGGGGAAGAAGAGGGAGAAGAAGAGGAGAGGAAGAAGAGGAAGTCTTCTCCTCTATTCTTTCTTCTCTTCTTTTTTCTTCTTCTTCCTATATGTATTAGTTTTTTTTATTTAGGTTGTTAATTAGTAGATATTAATTTTGTTCATATATGTATGGATGCATGTGATATGTATGTATGTATGCATGTATTGGGTATGTCGTTGTCGATATACCCCCTACCCGATAACTTCGACATGAGGGGGTCGAGAGGGGGTCTAGGGTCGTCGAGGGTTCAAGGGGTCGAGGGGTCCAGGGTCGTCGAGGGTTCGAGGGGTCGAGGATCGCCGAGGGGTCGAGAGAGGTTTCCTAGTGTCAAAGTATTGAAGAAATCCATGGCTTCATCATTAGCCGGAAGTAACCAGGGCATGATGAAGTCCTCCAAAGTTATTTTAGAATGGTGTCCTGGATAGGATAACTTTGGAGAGCTTCGTACCATCATGCACCTGTTACTTTCGCCTAATGATGAAGACATGGTTTTATTGAATCCTTTGACACTAGGCAACCTCCTGACCCCTCGGTGATCCTCTCGAACATGAGAGGAAGAAGAGGATCGCCAAGGGGTCGAGGGTTCCAGGGTCGTCGAGGGTTCGAGGGGTCGAGGATCGCCGAGGGGTCGAGAGAGGTTTCCTAGTGTCAAAGTATTGAAGAAATCCATGGCTTCATCATTAGTCGGAAGTAACCAGGGCATGACAAAGTCCTCCAAAGTTATTTTGGAATGGTGTCCCGGATAGGATAATTTGCCTTTTTGTATGAATTTCAGCAAAGGCCTTCCAAATAACGATATTTGGAAGGTTCTTGCTGAACTTTGTACCAAAAAGCGAATTATCCTATCTAGGACTCCGTCCCAAAATAACTTTGGAGAGCTTCGTACCATCATGCACCTGTTACTTTCGCCTAATGATGAAGACATGGTTTTGTTGAATCCTTTGACACTAGGCAACCTCCCGATCCCTCGGCGATCCTCTCGAACATGAGAGGAAGAAGAGGATAAAAAAAGAAGAACTCCTCTATTCTTTCTTCTCCTCTTTTTTTTCTTCTTCTTCCTCTTTTTTTATCGGGAACGAGGGTCGTCGAGGGCGGGCATTACGCTCAAGCAGGGGAAGTCAATTTGACTGCTGCTCGAGAACCTGTTTGAACAAGAAGAAGTAGCATGGCTCCAGCGGGGCAGAGCCAATTGGCTACGACTGTTTATCCAATCCAAAACTGATTCGTTTAGTTGGTAGAACCCACGCCAATATCATATTGACTCTCTCTCGTCCAATAAGAGTTTCCGAGAGTTACTTTATTCAAATTCTCTCCTTTCCAAAGCTCCACAAGGGGGTAAATAAGGGGGAAGAGGAGTGTCGATATTACCCCCTCCTTGAAGCGTTCTCGAGGCCACCCCAAACCCTTGAAGCGTTGTCGAGGCCACCCCAAACCCTAGAGAAGCAGCGTCGAGGCCACTAAATAATATATATGATTCCTTACTATGATTAGGTAGCTAGTTCTACGTTTGCCACTAATATATCCATCTGTCATGTTTGAATAATAATTGCCATGTTGTAAATATTTGTAGAAACTATGGACACCGTCCGAGATGAAGCAAAAGGAGCGTTGTTGAGGGACATAATCACAGAAGGAAGTGATGTCGTCTCGTTGTTTCTCAACGACACCGATGGTCTGGAAGGAGAGGGTGAAGAAGCTGGCTACGGTGACCTAATGCTGGTGCAAGAAGAACATGAGGACGGCTTCGGTGACCCAATGCCGGTGCAAGAAGGAGACCGTGATGACGGCTCCGGTGACCGAACCAAGTCCGGCCAGGTATATATATTAGTTAAGCCTGTGCTGACTAGCTAATTGATGCATTCATTGTTTTGGTATGTACACATATTAATTAAGTCTTTGTTCTTTTTTCTAGCCCTCCGGATCGAGCACAACTTCGGTAAAGAGACGAGGCCCGAAGAAAAAGTTGAGCTCGGATGAAAGGTTTGAGATCATAGAAATCGCGCCTGACGGCCAACCGATTGAACCCATGCGAACAAAGAACGCATTTGTTGCTCAGTGCGGGGTTCTGTTTAGGGACAAGATCCCGATCAGCATCCAGCAATGGTTTATGTTGGGGAACGTAGTAATTTCAAAAAATTTCCTACGCACACACAAGATCATGGTGATGCATAGCAACGAGAGGGGAGAGTGTGATCTACGTACCCTTGTAGACCGACAGCGGAAGCGTTAGCACAACGCGGTTGATGTAGTCGTACGTCTTTACGGCCCGACCGATCAAGCATCGAAACTACGGCACCTCCGAGTTCTAGCACACGTTCAGCTCGATGACGATCCCCGGACTCCGATCCAGCAAAGTGTTGGGGAAGAGTTCCGTCAGCACGACGGCGTGGTGACGATCTTGATATACTACTGTCGTAGGGCTTCGCCTAAGCACCGCTACAATATTATCGAGGATTATGGTGGAAGGGGGCACCGCACACGGCTAAGAATATGATCACGTGGATCAACTTGTGTGTCTATGGGGTGCCCCCTGCCCCCGTATATAAAGGAGTGGAGGAGGGGAGGGCAGGCCCTCTCTGTTGGGGAACGTTGCAGAAAACAAAAATTTTCCTACGGTTTCACCAAGATCCATCTATGAGTTCATCTAGCAACGAGTGATCGGATGCATCTACATACCTTTGTAGATCGCGAGCGGAAGTGTTCAAAGAACGGGGATGAGGTAGTCGTACATGACGTGATCCAAATCACCGGAGATCCTAGCACCGAACGGACGGCACCTCCGCGTTCAACACACGTACGGTCAGCGTGACGTCTCCTCCTACTTGATCCAGCAAGGGGGAAGGAGAGGTTGATGAAGATCCAGCAGCACGACGGCGTGGTGTTGGATGCAGGGCGTCACAGTAGCAGGGCTTTGCCTATAATACGAGAGAGAGAGAGGTGTAGCAGGGGAGAGGGAGGCGCCAGGACTCAGGGTGCAGCTGCCCCCTCCCTCCCCCTCATATATATAGGCTCCCCTAGGGGGGCGCCGGCCCTAGGAGATTGGATCTCCTAGGGGGGCGGCGGCCAGGGCTAGAGTGGCCCCCAAGCCAAGGTGGGGCGCCCCCCCACCCCTACGGTTTCAACCCTAGGCGCATGGGGTGGGCCTAGGGGGGCGCACCAGCCCACTATGGGCTGGTTCCCCTCCCCACTTTGTCCCATGGGGCCCTTCGGGATGGGTAGCCCCACCCGGTGGACCCCCGGGACCCTTCCGGTGGTCCCGGTACAATACCGGTGACCCCGAAACTTGTCCCGATGGCCGAAACAGCACTTCCTATATATAATTCTTTACCTCCGGACTATTCCGAAACTCCTCGTGATGTCCGGGATCTCATCCGGGACTCCAAACAACATTCGGGTTACTGCATATACATATCTTCACAACCCTAGCGTCACCGAACCTTAAGTGTGTAGACCCTACGGGTTCGGGAGACATGCAGACATGACCGAGACGACTCTCCGGTCAATAACCAACAGCGGGATCTGGATACCCATGTTGTCTCCCACATGCTCCTCGATGATCTCATCGGATGAACCACGATGTCGAGGATTCAAGCAACCCCGTATACAATTCCCTTTGTCAGTCGGTATGTTACTTGCCCGAGATTCGATCGTCGGTATCCCAATACCTTGTTCAATATCATTACCGGCAAGTCACTTTACTCGTACCTTAATGCATGATCCCGTGACCAGACACTTGGTCACTTTGAGCTCATTATGATGATGCATTACCAAGTGGGCCCGGTGATACCTCTCCGTCATACGGAGTGACAAATCCCAGTCTTGATCCGTGTCAACCCAACAGACACTTTCGGAGATACCCGTAGTCTACCTTTATAGTCACCCAGTTACGTTGTGATGTTTGGTACACCCAAAGCACTCCTACGGTATCCGGGAGTTACACGATCTCATGGTCTAAGGAAAGGATACTTGACATTGGAAAACTCTAGCAAACGAACTATACGATCTTGTGCTATGTTTAGGATTGGGTCTTGTCCAGCACATCATTCTCCTAATGATGTGATCTCGTTATCAATGACATCCAATGTCCATAGTCAGGAAACCATGACTATCTGTTGATCAACGAGCTAGTCAATTAGAGGCTTACTAGGGACATGTTGGTGTCTGTTATTCACACATGTATTACGATTTCCGGATAACACAATTAGCATGAATAAAGACAATTATCATGAACAAGGAAATATAATAATAATGCTTTTATTATTGCCTCTAGGGCATATTTCCAACAGTCTCCCACTTGCACTAGAGTCAATAATCTAGTTACATTGTGATGAATCGAACATCCATGGAATTCTGGTGTTGATCATGTTTTGCTCTAGGGAGAGGTTTAATCAACGGATCTGCAACATTCAGGTCCGTATGTACTTTACAAATATCTATGTCTCCATCTTGAACATTTTCACAAATGGAGTTGAACGGACGCTTGATGTTCCTTGTCTTCTTGTGAAACCTGGGCTCCTTGGCAAGTGCAATGGCTCCAGTGTTGTCACAGAAGAGCTTGATCGGCCCCGACGCATTGGGTATGACTCCTAGGTCGGTGATGAACTCCTTCATCCAAATTGCTTCATGTGCTGCCTCCGAGGCTGCCATGTACTCCGCTTCACATGTAGATCCCGCCACGACGCTTTGCTTGCAACTGCACTAGCTTACTGCCCCACCATTCAAAATATACACGTATCCGGTTTGTGACTTGGAGTCATCCAGATCTGTGTCGAAGCTAGCGTCGACGTAACCCTTTACGACGAGCTCTTCGTCACCTCCATAAACGAGAAACATTTCCTTAGTCCTTTTCAGGTACTTCAGGATATTCTTGACCGCTGTCCAGTGTTCCTTGCCGGGATTACTTTGGTACCTTCCCACCAAACTTACGGCAAGGTTTACATCAGGTCTGGTACACAGCATGGCATACATAATAGAACCTATGGCTGAGGCATAGGGGATGACACTCATCTCTTCTATTTCTTCTGCCGTGGTCGGACATTGAGCTGAGCTCAATTTCATACCTTGTAACACAGGCAAGAACCCCTTCTTAGATTGATCCATATTGAACTTCTTCAATATCTTATCAAGGTATGTGCTTTGTGAAAGACCTATGAGGCGTCTCGATCTATCTCTATAGATTTTGATGCCTAATATATAAGCAGCTTCTCCAAGGTCCTTCATTGAAAAACTCTTATTCAAGTAGGCCTTAATGCTGTCCAAGAGTTCTATATCATTTCCCATCAAAAGTATGTCATCTACATATAATATGAGAAATGCTACAGAGCTCCCACTCACTTTCTTGTAAACGCAGGCTTCTCTATAAGTCTGCGTAAACCCAAACGCTTTGATCATCTCATCAAAGCGAATGTTCCAACTCCGAGATGCTTGCACCAGCACATAAATCGAGCGTTGGAGCTTGCACACCTTGTTAGCATTCTTAGGACCGACAAAACCTTACGACTGCATCATATACCATTCTTCCTTAAGGAAACCATTAAGGAATGCCGTTTTGACGTCCATTTGCCATATTTCATAATCGTAGAATGCGGCAATTGCTAACATGATTCGGACGGACTTTAGCTTCGCTACCGGTGAGAAAGTCTCATCGTAGTCAACCCCTTGAACTTGTCGATAACCCTTAGTGACAAGCCGAGCTTTATAGATGGTCACATTACCATCCGCGTCTGTCTTCTTCTTAAAGATCCATTTATTTTCTATGGCTCGCCGATCATCGGGCAAGTCAGTCAAAGTCCATACTTTGTTTTCATACATGGATCCTATCTCGGATTTCATGGCTTCCAGCCATTTGTCGGAATCCGGGCTCGCCATCGCTTCTTCATAGTTCGAAGGTTCACCGTTGTCTAACAACATGATTTCCAAGACAGGGTTGCCATACCACTCTGGTGCGGAACGTGTCCTTGTGGACCTTCGAAGTTCAGCAGCAGCTTGATCCGAAGTTTCATGATCATCATCATTAACTTCCTCTCTAGTCGGTGCAGGCACCTCAGGAACATTTTCTTGAGTTGCACCATTTTCCGGTTCAAGAGGTAACACTTCATCAAGTTCTACTTTCCTCCCACTTACTTCTTTCGAGAGAAACTCTTTCTCTAGAAAGGATCCATTCTTGGCAACAAAGGTCTTGCCTTCGGATCTGAGGTAGAAGGTATACCCAATAGTCTCTTTAGGGTATCCTATGAAGACGCATTTTTCCGACTTGGGTTCGAGCTTTTCAGGTTGAAGTTTCTTGACATAAGCATCGCATCCCCAAACTTTTAGAAACGATAGCTTAGGTTTCTTCCCAAACCATAATTCATACGGTGTCGTCTCAACGGATTTCGACGGAGCCCTATTTAAAGTGAATGCGGCAGTCTCTAAAGCATAGCCCCAAAAAGATAGCGGTAAATCGGTAAGAGACATCATAGATCGCACCATATCTAATAGAGTGCGATTACGACGTTCGGACACACCGTTACGCTGAGGTGTTCCAGGCGGCGTGAGTTGTGAAACTATTCCACATTTTCTTAAGTGTGTGCCAAATTCGTGACTCAAGTATTCTCCTCCACGATCTGATCGCAAAAACTTGATTTTTCTGTCACGTTGATTTTCAACCTCACTCTGAAATTCTTTGAACTTTTCAAAGGTCTCAGACTTGTGTTTCATTAAATAGATATACCCATATCTACTCAAGTCATCAGTGAGGGTGAGAACATAATGATAGCCACCGCGAGCCTCAACGCTCATTGGACCGCACACATCAGTATGTATGATTTCCAATAGGTTGGTTGCTCGCTCCATTGTTCCTGAGAACGGAGTCTTGGTCATTTTACCGGAGATCCTAGCGCCGAACGGACGGCACCTCCGCGTTCAACACACGTACGGTCAGCGTGACGTCTCCTCCTACTTGATCCAGCAAGGGGGAAGGAGAGGTTGATGAAGATCCAGCAGCACGACGGCGTGGTGGTGGATGCAGGGCGTCACAGTAGCAGGGCTTCGCCTATACTACGAGAGAGAGAGGTGTAACAGGGGAGAGGGAGGCGCCAAGGCTCAAGGGTGGTTGCCCCCTCCCTACCCCCCCTTTATATAGGCTCCCCTAGGGGGGCGCCGGCCCTAGGAGATTGGATCTCCTAGGGGGGGCGGCGGCCAGGGCTGGAGTGGCCCCCAAGCCAAGGTGGGGCGCCCCGCACCCCTAGGGTTTCAACCCTAGGCGCATGGGGTGGGCCTAGGGGGGCGCACCAGCCCACCATGGGCTGGTTCCCCTCCCCACTTTGGCCCATGGGGCGCTCCGGGATGGGTGGCCCCACCCGGTGGACCCCCGGGACCCTTCCGGTGGTCCCGGTACAATACCGGTGACCCCGAAACTTGTCCCGATGGCCGAAACAGCACTTCCTATATATAATTCTTTACCTCCGGACTATTCCGAAACTCCTCGTGATGTCCGGGATCTCATCCGGGACTCCGAACAACATTCGGGTTACTGCATATACATATCTTCACAACCCTAGCGTCACCGAACCTTAAGTGTGTAGACCCTACGGGTTCGGGAGACATGCAGACATGACCGAGACGACTCTCCGGTCAATAACAAATAGCGGGATCTGGATACCCATGTTGGCTCCCACATGCTCCTCGATGATCTCATTGGATGAACCACGATGTCGAGGATTCAAGCAACCCCGTATACAATTCCCTTTGTCAGTCGGTATGTTACTTGCCCGAGATTCGATCGTCGGTATCCCAATACCTTGTTCAATCTCGTTACCGGCAAGTCACTTTACTCGTACCTTAATGCATGATCCCATGACCAGACACTTGGTCACTTTGAGCTCATTATGATGATGCATTACCAAGTGGGCCCGGTGATACCTCTTCGTCATACGGAGTGACAAATCCCAGTCTTGATCCGTGTCAACCCAACAGACACTTTCGGAGATACCCGTACTCTACCTTTATAGTCACCCAGTTACGTTGTGACATTTGGTACACCCAAAGCACTCCTACGGTATCCGGGAGTTACACGATCTCATGGTCTAAGGAAAGGATACTTGACATTGGAAAACTCTAGCAAACGAACTATACGATCTTGTGCTATGTTTAGGATTGGGTCTTGTCCATCACATCATTCTCCTAATGATGTGATCTCGTTATCAATGACATCCAATGTCCATAGTCAGGAAACCATGACTATCTGTTGATCAACGAGCTAGTCAACTAGAGGCTTACTAGGGACATGTTGGTGTCTGTTATTCACACATGTATTACGATTTCCGGATAACACAATTAGCATGAATAAAGACAATTATCATGAACAAGGAAATATAATAATAATGCTTTTATTATTGCCTCTAGGGCATATTTCCAACACTCTCTATGGCGCGCCCTAGGGGAGTCCTACTCCCACCGGGAGTAGGATTCCCCCTTTCCTAGTCCAACTAGGAGTCCTTCCATGTAGTAGGAGTAGGAGACAAGGAAGGGGAAGAGGGAAGAGAAGGAAGGAGGGGGCGCAGCCCCTCCCCCGAGTCCAATTCGGACTAGGCCTTGGGGGGGGGGGGCGGCCTGCCTCTCCCTCTCCCCTAAAGCCCAATAAGGCCCATATACTTCTTCTCCCGTATTCCCGTAACTCGCTGGTACTCAGAAAAATACCCGAACCACTCGGAACCTTTCCGATGTCCGAATATAGTCGTCCAATATATCGATCTTTACGTCTCGACCATTTCGAGACTCCTCGTCATGTCCCCGATCTCATCCGGGACTCCGAACTCCTTCGGTACATCAAAACTCATAAACTCATAATATAACTGTCATCGAAACCTTAAGCGTGCGGACCCTACGGGTTCGAGAACAATGTAGACATGACCGAGACACGTCTCCGGTCAATAACCAATAGCGGAACCTGGATGCTCATATTGGCTCCTACATATTCTATGAAGATCTTTATCGGTCAGACCGCATAACAACATACGTTGTTCCCTTTGTCATCGGTATGTTACTTGCCCGAGATTTGATCGTCGGTATACCAATACCTAGTTCAATCTCGTTACCGGCAAGTCTTTTTGCTCGTTCCATAATACATCATCCCGCAACTAACTCATTAGTTGTAATGCTTGCAAGGCTTATGTGATGTGCATTACCGAGAGGGCCCAGAGATACCTCTCCGACAATCGGAGTGACAAATCCTAATCTCGAAATACGCCAACCCAACATGTACCTTTGGAGACACCTGTAGAGCTCCTTTATAATCACCCAGTTACGTTGTGACGTTTGGTAGCACACAAAGTGTTCCTCCGGTAAACGGGAGTTGCATAATCTCATAGTCATAGGAACATGTATAAGTCATGAAGAAAGCAATAGCAACATACTAAACGATCGAGTGCTAAGCTAACGGAATGGGTCAAGTCAATCACATCATTCTCCTAAAGATGTGATCCCGTTAATCAAATAACAACTCTTTGTCTACGGTTAGGAAACATAACCATCTTTGATTAACGAGCTAGTCAAGTAGAGGCATACTAGTGACACTCTGTTTGTCTATGTATTCACACATGTATTATATTTCCGGTTAATACAATTCTAGCATGAATAATAAACATTTATCATGAAATAAGGAAATAAATAATAACTTTATTATTGCCTCTAGGGCATATTTCCTTCAGTTTAAGCCGGCTACAGAAGACCCTGAGGTGTCTTATGTCAATGATATGCAGAAAAATGATCTTTGGACTGAGCTGAAGTCAAATTTCACCCTACCGCCAGAGGATAATCCAGAGAAGCCAGTTAAAGAGCAATTAATCAAGTCTTTTTCTCTTAAGAGGATGGCAGAACTATTCAGGAGGTGGAAGAAAGAGCTGAATAAGTTTGTCGAAAATAATGAGACACCAGAATTCAAGGGCAGATATGAGAAGATCAGAGATCACTGGCCCGCATTTGTGGCCCACAAGACATCGGAAAAGAGTAAGAAGATGTCGGCGACAAACAAGCAAAATGCTATGAAGAAGAAGCATCACCATCGCACGGGGTCAGGTGGCTACCTCGTAGCCCGGCCTAAGTGGGCCAAGACTGGGAATGATCTGGTTGATAAAGGGATCGAACCAGAGACAATTAACTGGCCAGACCATTGCTGGACTTGGTTCTTCGGGGCTGGCGGAACCTTGGATCCTGTAACAGGGAAGTGCATTTGGACGAACGATCAAATGGACATACCAGCCAGGAAGCTTAAGCAGTATATCGAAGCAGCGCAGCAAGGGACGTTCTTTCCAGACAGACAGAACGACGAGCTCACAATGGCCCTCGGGAATCCTGAGCACCCTAGACGGACACAAGGCACGCCAGGCTCCATTCCATGGAAGGTCGGGTTTCCGGACGCAGGCGGTTACAAATCCCATGAGAGGAGGAAAAAAGTGCAGCTGACCCAAATGCAGGCGCTGCAAGCAAGGGTACAAGCGATAGAGGAACGAGAAGCAAATCGCAGCAAACGTACTGCCGAAGCTTCCCCCGAAGCTACCCCGCCATCTTAGCGGAGAAGCAGCGTGGCTTCCACCGAGCTGCTTCAGCCGGAGCATGCCTTGACGGCTCCTGCCAGCTATCCCGTGGATGCTATCACGGAGTCTCAAAATTGCCACCTTATGACGCAATGGATGAATTTGAAGGTCAAGGCGGCTGTTGGCTCTGTTTATCCTACTGAACCCGGCGCAACTTTTCACTGCTGGCCGATTCCAGAAGGATATGCTAGGGTGATGGTGGATGAAATAACGGAGGGATTTGAGGACCTCCAGCTTGACCACCCTACCGGTGAAGGGGAGACTAGGCTGGGGTCTACTCTGAAGACTCCATGCCTATGGCGGAAGGAGCTCATCAACCTTCCGAACTGGACGCCTCCGCCTCCTCCTCCTCCTCCGGCGAGTCAGGGCACTCCGCCTCCTCCACCACCTCCTCCTCCGGCGAGTCAGGGCACTCCGCCTCCTCCACCGCCTCCTCCTCCGGCGAGTGACGATCAGGGCACTCGACTGTCTCCTTCTCTAGCGCGTGGCGGCACTCTGCCTCCTTCTCCGCCTGCGCCGACGCGCCCGAGCAGCCAGCCTCCTCCTTCTCCGCCTCGTCAGCAAGGGCGAAAGAGACCTGTCGCCACTCCGGCTGCTCCGGCGCGTCGTAGTCCTTCTCCTCTGCCTCGTAAGCAAGTAAAGAAGACAACCGCTCCGTCTGCTCGACCGGCGTCTAGCAGTACGGCCAGAGGCAGGAGGACATACAGATTCGGTCCTTCTCTGAAGACTCTAGAGAAGTTACCATACGAGAGGACCCCGGAGGAGAACGCCGAGATCGCACGAATCGAAGTGGATGACTGGTTTCAAGGGTTGAAAGCAAAGAGACATCCACTTCGGAGGAGAAGGTAGATCCGGTGAAAGCGAAGCGCACTCTGGCTGCCCTGACAAAACCACCCAAGTCTCCGCCGAAAGGAAACTATGAGCGCATTATTGGAAAGGAATTTGCCGAAGCGGAGCGGTCGAGAAGTACTGTCAGTGATCAAAGGCTGAATGAACGACGAGCTGGGAAACAAATTGCCCAGCTCGGCGAACAAGCAAAGCAATCGTGCCCCCCGCTCAAGGTGCCTAGCCACAACGTCGCTAATGATCCGAGGAAGGTGCCCGGTTATAGCAATCTTGCAGATTACCTGCCCGACGATGTACATTATGAACCCATGGAGGTGCAGATACAAAGATACGAGTACGGGAAGCCTCTCGTTAAAGATGAAAGATCTCTATCAACGATGATGCGAAGATTGCATGATTGGTACTTGAAAATCTGCAAAGACTCTGGGGGGAGGAGTACTTGTTGGGTAACGTAGTAATTTCAAAAAATTTCCTACGCACACGCAAGATCATGTGATGCATAGCAACGAGAGGGGAGAGTGTTGTCTACGTACCCAACGCAGACCGACTGTGGAAGCGCTGACACAACGTAGAGGAAGTAGTCGTACGTCTTCACGATCCAACCGATCAAGCACCGAAACTACGGCACCTCCGAGTTCGAGCACACGTTCAGCTCGATGACGATCCCCGGACTCCAATCCAGCAAAGTGTCGGGGAAGAGTTCTGTCAGCACGACGGCGTGGTGACGATCTTGATGTACTACAACAGCAGGGCTTCGCCTAAACTCCGCTACAGTATTATTGAGGACTATGGTGGCTGGGGCACCGCACACGGCTAAGGAATAGATCACGTGGATCAACTTGTGTGTTCTAGGGTGCTTCTGCCTCAGTATATAAAGGACTAGAGGGGGGAGGCTGGCCGGCCATAGGAGGCGCGCCAGGAGAGTCCTACTCCCTCTGGGAGTAGGATTCCCCCCCCCCCCAATCCTAGTTGGAATAGGATTCGCGGAGGGAGAAAAGAGAGAGAGGGGGGCGGCCACCTCTCCTAGTCCTAATAGGACTAGGGGAAGGGGGAGGCGCGCAGCCCATGTAGGGCTTCCTCTTCTCTTTTCCACTAAGGCCCGTCATGGCCCATTTAGCTCCCGGGGGGTTCCGGTAACCTTCCCGGTACTCCGGTAAAATCCCGATTTCACCCGGAACACTTCTGATGTCCAAACATAGGCTTCCAATATATCAATCTTCACGTCTTGACCATTTTGAGACTCCTTGTCATGTCCGTTATCACATCCGAGACTCCGAACAACCTTCGGTACATCAAAATGCATAAACTCATAATATAACTGTCATCGTAACCTTAAGCGTGCGGACCCTACGGGTTCGAGAACAATGTAGACGTGACCGAGACACATCTCCGGTCAATAACCAATAGCGGGACCTAGATGCCCATAATGGAATAGGTCATGTCAATCAGATCATTCACCTAATGATGTGATCCCATTAATCAAATGACAACTCATGTCTATGGTTAGGAAACATAACCATCTTTGATCAACGAGCTAGTCAAGTAGAGGCATACTAGTGACACTCTGTTTGTCTATGTATTCACACATGTATTATGTTTCTGGTTAATACAATTCTAGCATGAATAATAAACATTTATCATGAAATAAGGAAATAAATAATAACTTTATTATTGCCTCTAGGGCATATTTCCTTCAGTCTCCCACTTGCACTAGAGTCAATAATCTAGTTCACATCGCCATGTGATTTAACAGCAATAGTTCACATCACCATGTGATTAACACTCATAGTCCACAACAATATGTGACCAACACCCAAAGGGTTTACTAGAGTCAGTAATCTAGTTCACATCGCTGTGTGATTAACACCCAAAGAGTACTAAGGTGTGATCATGTTTTGCTTTGTGAGATAATTTTAGTCACTGAGTCTGTTATATTCAGATCCGTAAGTATTTTGCGAATTCTATGTCTACAATGCTCTGCACGGAGCTACACTAGCTAATTGCTCCCACTTTCAATATGTATCTAGATCGAGACTTAGAGTCATCCAGATCTGTGTCAAAACTTGCATCGACATAACTTTTTACGATGAACCTTTTGTCACCTCCATAATCGAGAAATATTTCCTTATTCCACTAAGGATAATTTTGACCAATGTCCAGTGATCTACTCTTAGATCATTATTGTACTCCCTTGCTCAACACAGTGTAGGGTATACAATAGATCTGGCACACATCATGGCATACTTTACAGAACCTATGGCTGCGGCATAGGGAATGACTTTCATTCTCTTTCTATCTTCTGCCGTGGTCGGGCTTTGAGTCTTTACTCAATTTCATACCTTGTAACACAGCCAAGAACTGTTTCTTTGACTGTTCCATTTTTGAACTACTTCAAAATATTGTCAAGGTATGTACTCATTGAAAAAACTTATCAAGCGTCTTGATCTATCTCTATAGATTTTGATGCTTAATATGTAAGCAGCTTCACTGAGGTCTTTCTTTGAAAAACTTCTTTAAAAACACTCCTTTATGCTTTGCAGATTAATTCTACATTATTTTCGATCAACAATATGTCATACATATATACTTATCAGAAATGCTGTAGTGCTCCCACTCACTTTCTTGTAAATACAGGCTTCATCGCAAGTCTGTATAAAACTATATTCTTTGATCAACTTATCAAAGCGTATATTCCAACTCCGAGATGCTTGCACCAGCCCATAGATGGATCGCTGGAGCTTGCATATTTTGTTAGCACCTTTAGGATTGACAAAACCTTCTGGTTGTATCATATACAACTCTTCTTTAATAAATCTATTAAGGAATGCAGTTTTGTTTATCCATTTGCCAGATTTCATAAAATGCGGCAATTGCTAACATGATTCGGACAGACTTAAGTATAGATACGAGTGAGAAACTCTCATCGTAGTCAACACCTTGAACTTGTCGAAAACCTTTTGCGATAATTCTAGCTTTGTAGATAGTAACACTACTATCAGCGTCCGTCTTCCTCTTGAAAATCCATTTATTTTCTATGGCTTGCTGATCATCTGGCAAGTTAACCAAAGTCCATACTTTGTTCTTATACATGGATCTCATCTCAGATTTCATGGCCTCAAGCCATTTTGCGGAATCTGGGCTCACCATCGCTTCTTCATAGTTCGCAAGTTCGTCATGGTCTAGTAACATGACTTCCAGAATAGGATTACCGTACCACTCTGGTGCGGATCTCACTCTAGTTTACCTACGAGATTCGGTAGTAACTTGATCTGAAGTTACATGATCATCATCATTAGCTTCCTCACTAATTGGTGTAGTAGTCACAAGAACAGATTTCTGTGATGAACTACTTTCCAATAAGGGAGATGGTACAATTACCTTATCAAGTTCTACTTTCCTCCCACTCACTTCTTTCGAGAAAAACTCCTTCTCTGGAAAGGATCCATTCTTAGCAACAAATGTCTTGCCTTCGGATCTGTGATAGAAGGTGTACCCAATAGTCTCCTTTGGGTATCCTATGAAGACATATTTCTCCGATTTGGGTTGGAGCTTATCAGGATGAAACTTTTTCATATAAGCATCACAATCCCAAACTTTAAGAAACGACAACTTTGGTTTCTTGCCAAAGCATAGTTCAGATTGTGTCATCTCAACGGACTTAGATGGTGCCCTTTTAAACGTGAATGCAGCTGTCTTTAATGCATAACCCCAAAACGATAGTGGTAGATCGGTAAGAGACATCATAGATCGCACCATATCTAATAAAGTACGGTTATGATGTTCGGACACACCATTATGCCGTGGTGTTCCAGGTGGCGTGAGTTTGTGAAACTATTCCACATTGTTTTAATTGAAGACCAAACTCATAACTCAAATATTTGTCTCCGCGATCAGATCGTAGAAACTTTATTTTCTTTTCACGATGATTTTCCACTTCACTCTAAAATTCTTTGAACTTTTTCAAATGTTTCAGACTTATGTTTCATCAAGTAGATATACCCATATCTGCTCAAATCATCTGTGAATTTTAGAAAATAACGATACTTGCCGTGAGCCTTAACACTCATCGGACCGCATACATTAGTATGTATTATTTCCAATAAGTCAGTTGCTCGCTCCGGAGAACGGAGTCTTAGCCATCTTGCCCATGAGGCATGGTTCGCAAGCATCAAGTGATTCATAATCAAGTGATTCCAAAAATCCCATCAGCATGGAGTTTCTTCATGCGCTTTACACCAATATGACCTAAACGGCAGTGCTACAAATAAGTTGCACTATCATTATTAACTTTGCATCTTTTGGTTTCAATATTATGATTATGTGTATCACTACGATCGAGATCCAATGAACTATTTTCATTGGGTGTGTAACCATATAAGGTTTTATTCATGTAAACAGAACAACAATTTATTCTCTTACTTAAATGAATAACCGTATTACAATAAACATGATCAAATCATATTCATGCTTAACGCAAACACCAAATAACACTTATTCAGGTTCAACACTAATCCCGAAAGTATAGGGAGTGTGCGATGATGATCATATCAATCTTGGAACCACTTCCAACACACATCGTCACTTTACCCTAAACTAGTCTCTGTTTATTCTGCAACTCCCATTTCGAGTTACTAATCTTAGCAACTGAACTAGTATCAAATACCGAGGGGTTGCTATAAACACTAGTAAAGTACACATCAATAGCATGTATATCAAATATACTTATGTTCACTTTGCCATCCTTCTTATCTGCCAATCACTTGGGGTAGTTCCGCTTCCAGTGACCAGTCCCTTTGCAGTAGAAACACTTAGTCTTAGGCTTAGGACCAGACTTGGGCGTCTTCACTTGAGCAGCAACTTGCTTGCCGTTCTTCTTGAAGTTCCCCTTCTTCCCTCTGCCCTTTTCTTGAAACTAGTGGTCTTGTCTACCATCAACACTTGATGTTTTTCTCGATTTCTACCTTCGTCAATTTCCACATTACGAAGAGCTTGGGAATCGTTTCCGTTATCCCTTGCATATCATAGTTCATCACGAAGTTCTACTTAACTTGGTGATGGTGACTAGAGAATTCTGTCAATCACTATCTTATCTAGAAGATTAACTCCCACTTGATTCAAGCGATTGTAGTACCCAGACAATCTGAGCACATGCTCACTAGTTGAGCGATTCTCCTCCATCTTTTAGCTATAGAACTTGTTGGAGACTTCATATCTCTCAACTCAGGTATTTGCTTGAAATATTAACTTCAATTCCTGGAACATCTCATATGGTCCATGACGTTCAAAACGTCTTTGAAGTCCCGATTCTAAGTCGTTAAGCATGGTGCACTAAACTATCAAGTAGTCATCATATTGAGCTAGCCAAACGTTCATAACGTCTGCATCTGCTCCTGCAATAGGTCTGTCACCTAGCGGTGCATCAAGGACATAATTCTTCTGTGCAGCAATGAGGATAAACCTCAGATCACGGATCCAATCCGCATCATTGCTACTAACATCTTTCAACACAATTTTCTCTAGGAACATATCAAAATAAACATATGAAAGCAACAACGCAAGCTATTGATCTACGACATAATTTGCAAAATACTACCAGGACTAAGTTCATGATAAATTTAAGTTCAATTAATCATATTACTTAAAAAACTCCCACTTAGATAGACATCCCTCTAATCCTCTAAGTGATTACGTGATCCAAATCAGCTAAACCATAACCGATCATCACGTGAGATGGAGTAGTTTTCAATGGTGAACATCGTTATGTTGATCATATCTACTATATGATTCACGCTTGACCTTTCGGTCTCCGTGTTCCGAGGCCATATCTGTATATGCTTGGCTCGTCAAGTATAACCTGAGTATTCTGCATGTGCAACTGTTTTGCACCCGTTGTATTTGAACGTAGAACCTATCACACCCGATCATCACGTGGTGTCTCAGCACGAAGAACTTTCGCAACGGTGCATACTCAGGGAGAACACTTCTTGATAATTTAGTGAGAGATCATCTTATAATGCTACCGTCAATCAAAGCAAGATAAGGTGCATAAAAAGGATAAACATCACATGCAATCAATATAAGTGATATGATATGGCCATCATCATCTTGTGCTTGTGATCTCCATCTCCGAAGCACCGTCGTGATCACCATCGTCACTGGCGTGACACCTTGATCTCCATCGTAGCATCGTTGTCGTCTCGCCAAGCTTATGCTTCCACGACTATCACTACCGCTTAGTAATAAAGTAAAGCATTACATCGCGATTTCATTGCATACAATAAAGCGACAACCATATGGCTCCTGCCAGTTGCCGATAACTCGGTTACAAAACATGATCATCTCATACAATAAAATTCAGCATCATGTCTTGACCATATCACATCATAACATGCCCTGCAAAAACAAGTTAGACGTCCTCTACTTTGTTGTTGCAAGTTTTACGTGGCTGCTACGGGCTTAAACAAGAACCAATCTCACCTACGCATCAAAACCACAACGATAGTTTGTCAAATAGACTCCGTTTTAACCTTCGCAAGGGCCGGGCGTAGCCATACTCGGTTCAACTAAAGTTGGAGAGACAGTCGCCCGCAAGCCACCTATGTGCAAAGCACGTCGGGGTAACCGGTCTCGCGTAAGCGTACGCGTAAGGTTGGTCCGGGTCGTCTCGTCCAACAATGCCGCCGAACCAAAGTATGACATGCTGGTAGGCAGTATGACTTATATCGCCCATAACTCACTTGTGTTCTACTCGTGCATATAACATCAACATAAATAACCTAGGCTCTGATACCACTGTTGGGTAACGTAGTAATTTCAAAAAATTTCCTACACACACGCAAGATCATGTGATGCATAGCAACGAGAGGGGAGAGTGTTGTCTACGTACCCAACACAGACCGACTGCGGAAGCGCTGACACACCGTAGAGGAAGTAGTCGTACGTCTTCACGATCCAACCGATCAAGCACCGAAACTACGGCACCTCCGAGTTCGAGCACACGTTCAGCTCGATGACGATCCCCGGACTCCGATCCAGCAAAGTGTCGGGGAAGAGTTCCGTCAGCACGACGGTGTGGTGAAGATCTTGATGTACTACAACAGCAGGGCTTCGCCTAAACTCCGCTACAGTATTATCGAGGACTATGGTGGCTGGGGCACCGCACACGGCTAAGGAATAGATCACGTGGATCAACTTGTGTGTTCTAGGGTGCCTCTGCCTCAGTATATAAAGGACTAGAGGGGGGAGGCTGGCCGGCCATAGGAGGCGCGCCAGGAGAGTCCTACTCCCTCTGGGATAGGATTGCCCCCCCCCCCAATCCTAGTTGGAATAGGATTCGCGGAGGGGGAAAAGAGAGAGAGGGGGCCGGCCACCTCTCCTAGTCCTAATAGGACTATGGGAAGGGGGAGGCGCACAGACCATGTAGGGCTGCCTCTTCTCTTTTCCACTAAGGCCCATCATGGCCCATTTAGCTCCCGGGGGGTTCCGGTAACCTTCCCGGTACTCCGGTAAAATCCCGATTTCAGCCGGAACACTTCCGATGTCCAAACATAGGCTTCCAATATATCAATCTTCACGTCTCGACCATTTCGAGACTCCTCGTCATGTTCGTGATCACATCCGGGACTCCGAACAACCTTCGGTACATCAAAATGCATAAACTCATAATATAACTGTCATCGTAACCTTAAGCGTGCGGACCCTACAGGTTCGAGAACAATGTAGACATGACCGAGACACGTCTCCGGTCAATAACCAATAGCGGGACCTGGATGCCCATATTGGCTCCTACATATTCTACGAAGATCTTTTATCGGTCAGACCGCATAACAACATACGTTGTTCCCTTTGTCATCGGTATGTTACTTGCCCGAGATTCGATGGTCGGTATACCAATACCTAGTTCAATCTCGTTACCGGCAAGTCTCTTTACTCGTTCTATAATACATCATCCCGCAACTAACTCATTTAGTTTCAATGCTTGCAAGGCTTTAATTGATGTGCATTACCGAGAGGGCCCAGAGATACCTCTCCGACAATTGGAGTGACAAATCCTAATCTCGGAATACGCCAACCCAACATGTACCTTTGGAGACACCTGTAGAGCTCCTTTATAATCACCCAGTTACGTTGTGACGTTTGGTAGCACACAAAGTGTTCCTCCGGCAAACGGGAGTTGCATAATCTCATAGTCATAGGAACATGTATAAGTCATGAAGAAAGCAATAGCAACATACTAAACGATCGGGTGCTAAGCTAATGGAATAGGTCATGTCAATCAGATCATTCACCTAATGATGTGATCCCATTAATCAAATGACAACTCATGTCTATGGTTAGGAAACATAACCATCTTTGATCAACGAGCTAGTCAAGTAGAGGCATACTAGTGACACTCTGTTTGTCTATGTATTCACACATGTATTATGTTTCCGGTTAATACAATTCTAGCATGAATAATAAACATTTATCATGAAATAAGGAAATAAATAATAACTTTATTATTGCCTCTAGGGCATATTTCCTTCAGTACTTTGTATGTGAAAGTTAAAAAGGAGCATGACCTCGTTGGAATTGAACTGTTGCTTGTTCCATTTGAGGAGTTCTATCAGTTTTTCAATCAATTGGCCCTCGATAAAACAACAGTCGCCTGCTACTGTCTGTAAGTAGTACTACTTCTGTCATTAAGTCTCTCTACATATCTCAACTCTTTCATTGCATGTATTTATAATCATCCTCACTATATTATGCAGATTGAAGATCGCCGAATTGAAGAAAAGACAAGTCGGTGATATTGGGTTCATTAACACATATCTCATAGATGCAACTCAGGTTAAATTTCATGCCGCAGCTACTGAGGCCAACTTGCTACGATCGTTGGTAATAAATGAAAACAAAGATATAATACTCTTTCCTTACAACTTCAGGTGAGTGTTACTGTCTTGTGCGTATTCGGTTTCCCTTATATATTAGTCAAGGTTATAGTAATGTAATTGATGAGTTATGCATGCGTGTGCAGTTTCCACTATATTCTCCTAGAGATTAAGCTTGAGCAGGGACTAGTAACCGTCTTAGACTCAAGACGAAAAGATCCCCAGGACTATGCAGACATGACTCAAATACTCGAGAAGTAAGTTAAATCGATCATTATCCACCATATCAGCAACTTTGTTCATTTCCTGATATATCAAGTAATTGTTTTGTTTGTCCGGTAGGGTTTGGAGAAAATTCACCAGAAAAGCTCCGGGACTGCCGAAGGAGCTGCAATTTAGACACCCGAAAGTAAGTACTATAGTAGCATGTTCCGCGCATCTACTAGTCATTCAAGCGCTAGTTTCATCAATACCATTTGGCATGCTTGCTTATCAGTTTGATTGACCTCTATTTCTTGTAAAGTGGTTGTGGCAGGAACAAGGGAATGATTTCTGTGGATACTACGTTTGCGAGTCCATCCGCCACACGACCTGTGAGCGGGGCTACACTGACGAACAATATGAAGTACGTAAATAACAACATTCACAATTTTATTTTATTACCATCATTTGTGTTGAGTTTCATTCATTCATATATATATGTATTGACCCCCTTCTTTAAATTAGATGTTTCGGAAGTGGGATGAACTCCTAGCACCAGCTCGCATGCGAGCAATTCAAGAGGAATTGGCGGCATTCTTTCTTGACCATGTGATCCCTGAAGACGGAGAATTCTATGTGGACCCTGAGTCCCTATGATTATATTTGTAAGAGATAATTATTGTATATATGTAGCCGGTAGTGTCGGATAGATATACGAGAACTTGTTGTTCGACCAATCTCTCGGAGAAGGAGAGGTGGTCGATATCACTTCTCTCTGTATGCATATATGTTCATGACGATCTTCTGTTTCCTTCGTTTGCTTACTAGCTAGCTAGCGTGTCTAGTCCTCTCTATACGTATGTATAGTACGTAGCGTCGACAAAGCACGGACATAAAAGAGGACACTTCTCTCTATTAATTATAGCTAGCTAACACAATATATGAAACACCTAAATTAACCCCCCAAAACCCCCAAAACCCCCCCCCCCCTTCAAAAAAAAACAAAAACCCCAGCCACAGAAATGCTGACGCATGGATGCCTATTGGTCCCGGTTGGTGCCACCAACCAGGACCAAAGGGTCTCCTGCCTGTGCTCCGCGCACAGGCCACGTGGAGGCCCATCTGTCTCGGTTCTGGATTGAACCGGGACTAAAGGGACAGGGCATTAGTACCGACCCTTTAGTCCCGGTTCCAGAACCGGGACAAAAGGCCCTTACGAACCGGGACAACAGGCCCTTTTTCTACCAGTGCGCCTTGGGCCCTCGGCGGCGAGGCGGCGCGCTCGGGCAGGGTGAGGGCGGCGCGTCCCAGAGGTTGCTCCGCTCCGTGGCGTACCTTGGGCGTACAGGTCCTGCAGCCCGACGGGAGGGAGGTGCTGGAGATGTCGCCGGCGTCGAGGTCCACCGCGGCAGCAAGCACCCCCATATGCCCTGCCCCGGCACCGAGAGCAGGGGTTGGATCCCGATGCTGACGGCTAGGCTAGGGTTCGTCGCCGGCCTCCATCCAGATGCTGCGGGTGCGGATCCGGCGCCGTCGTCGCCGTAACAGATCCGTGGCCATCTCTGCCGCCCCATCATCCAGATCCTCGTGATCCACGACGGACGCGTCTGCCCGGATAGGCGTCGGCGGACGCGGCTGCGTATCCTCGGGAGAGGAGAAGCGGATGGAGCGGGGGCGGCGAAGGGACGAAGGGCGGCGGTGGTGAAGGGACGAAGGGAGGCAGCGGGCGAAGGAGGGCACAGAGTCGGGCAACTGTTTCTCGCTCGAGGGCGCAGAATGGGCCGATTTTTTTTCGCTGGTTAATTTCTGCCGGCTTTCTTTCGCTGGTTTATTTTCGTTCGGGTTAGTTGGATGCGACGGGAGATTGGGCGCGTGGGAGCGGGTGGGGTACTTGGCTGGAGGGTTTTTCTTGGTTTTTCGCGGTTGAGGGGGAGGTGGGAGGAAGTACCAAAGAAGTACCAAAAAAGACCGGGTGAGGTGGGACGAAAATAAAACCCGGAACACGACCTACCAACTGAGACATTAGGAGTAGAGACTCGTTGCAAAGAACACTCCACTTTCCCAAATCGTGACAAGTGGCGCACATGCAGCGCGCCACTTGTCGCAACCTGGGAGTTTTCCCTTTTTTCGTAGATCCATTTATTCAAAACGTTTTATCTCTTAAACCGTGCGTCCAAATCTTGAACCGTTTTCATTATTGGATTCCTCGCGTCGAGATCTTCAAAACTAGATCCCATGTTGATAGGTTTTGGCGAACTTTTTTTCACGAAAAAACCAGACGGAAAAAACCGAGCGAGAAAACCGAACCGGGAGCATGGTTTTTTTCCCTTTCCGAAAGAGGCACGTCCGTGACTAAGCAAAATCGTGACTCTCATGAAAGAAAAAAACAGAAAACGCGTATTTTTTCCCTTTCCTAGAGGCACGGCCATGACTTTCGTGTAAGCACAACCGTGCCTCTCGCGAAAGCAAAACCGTGACTCTCACGAAAGAAAAAAAAACAGAAAACACGTTTTGTTTTTCCCTTTCCGGGAGGCACGGTCGTGACTCTCGCGAAAGCAGAACCGTGCCTCTCGCGGAAGCAAAACCGTGACTCTCGCGAAAGAAAAAAAACAAAAAACATGTTTTTTTTCGTTTCCGAAAGGCACGGCCGTGACTCTCGATAAAGCACAACCGTGCCTCTCGCGGAAGAAAACCGTGACTTTTGCAAAGGGTAAAAACATGTTTTTTCGCGCAAAAAAAATATTCAAAATTTTTTTATCGAAAAGCTAAGAAAGACCGAGGGAAAACCAAAACGTGGAAAAAACCCGGAAAAACCGTTTAAAAAGCCGAAAATGCGTGCAGAAAAATAAAAAAAATCCGAAGGAAGCGTCCAGAGCGTGACACGTGACGAATGAGTGAGAGCTCGCGAAGGAGCGCTCGTTAACTAGTTGCTCCCGCGTTCTCACGCTCGCCAGCCATCCAGCAGCAAAGAACATTCCACTTTCCCAGTTCGCGACAAGTGGCGCACATGCAGCGCGCCACTTGTCGAAACCTGAGAGTTTTCCTTTTTTTTCATAGATTCATTTATTTAATATATTTTATCTTTTAAACCGTGCGTCCAAATCTTGAACCATTTTCATCATTGGATTCCTCGCGTCGAGATCTTCAAAACTAGATCCCATATTGATAGGTTTTGACGAACTTTTTTTACGAAAAAAACCGGACGAAAAAAACCAGACAAAAAAACAGAACGGGGAGCACGGTTTTTTTCCGAAAGAGGCACGCCTGTGCTTCTCGCGAAATCACACCCATGCCTCTCATGAAAGCAAAACCGTGACTCTTGTGGAAGGAAAAAATAAAAGAAAACGCGTTTTTTTCGTTTTCGAGAGGCACGGCCGTGACTCTCGCGAAAGCACAACCGTGCCTCTCGCAGGAGCAAAATCGTGACTCGTGAAAAAAAAACAGATAACACGTTTTTTCTAAGAGGCACGGCCATGACTCTCGCGAAAGCACAACCGTGCCTCTCGCGGAAGCAAAACCGTGACTCTCGCGAAAGAAAAAACAAAAAAAACGTGTTTTGTTTTTCCCTTTCTGAGAGGCACGACCGTGACTCTCGCGAAAGCACAACCGTGCCTCTCACGGAAGCAAAACCGTGACTCTCGCGAAAGAAAAAAACAGAAAACGTGTTTTTTTCGTTTTCGAAAGGCACGGCCGTGACTCTCGCTAAAGCACAACCGTGCCTCTCGCGGAAAAAAACCGTGACTTTTGCGAAAGGAAAAAGAAAAAGAAAACAGGTTTTTTTCGCGCATTTTTTATCGAAAAGCTAAGGAAGACCGGGGCAAAACCAAAAAGTCGAAAAATACCAAAAAACTGTTTAAAAAGCTAAAAACACATGCGAAAAAAATAAAAATAATAAAATCCGGAGGGAGCATCCAGAGCGCGACACATGGCGAATGGATGGGAGCGCGCCACGTGGCGCTGATCGTTGCGAGGCTTCCGAAGGAGCGCTCGTTAACTAGTTACTCCCAACCACCTCGTTCCCCTTAACCCATAAAAAAACAAAAAACCATGTTCCCCTTAAAAAACATGTTCGCTGCTTGTGACGATGGAGAACGACTTGTTCCGACGACGGGGAAATATCAGGTGCTACCATTCCTTAGGTGATACGGACTCCTGAAAGCCGTTGGATCTCAGATGCGACGACATCCGAGAAGTTGTTGTATCTACGCACAATTTTGAGACTTTTAGTGGCTTTTTGCAAAATATTCAAGAACTCCCTCGAGTTGTCAGATCTAAGATCCAACGACCCAGAAGCCCGTATCACGATATCACCTAAGAGCCGGTAGCATCTGATATTTCTCCATGCCATATAAATGAATCAAATAAATTATTAAGGTCATTTTTAAGGTCAAAGTTTATTTTGCCTTTATATGTTCGTGCGGGTTTGGACGTCAAACAGGAATCACGCTCCTTAAAATTCAACCGTCTAGATAGTCCGGGCTCCCCAAATCCATCCCATATATGAAGGAGAAATGCGAATAGTCCGGACTTCCGTGCGATTGAATGATGTGAATTTAGATTTCTTTAGCCCCCCCCCTCCCATCCCACCGCCCCTGCCGAAGAACTCTGGCAAGGCGATCCCCTAAGCCCATTTCTTTTACTTTTTGGTGCGGAAGTGTTATCACGGGTCATGAATAGGCAACTTATGCAGCCGACCATGACTCCGCTTAAGATTGCTCAAAAGGCCATGGTATTCCACATGTTTTATTTGTCAATGACGGTTTGTTATCTTTCAAAGCTTCAATGGAGGAGGCAAGGAATGTGAAACAAGATCTAATTTTTTTAGAGTGGCGGAAATCAACTTCTAAGTACAAGAAAGTGCTCGATCTGAGAAGTCTTAGGAGATCCAAGTGGGTATCAAACAAGTCCTTGATGTTACAAACACAACTTTTGAAGAACAATATTTTGGATTACCTGTGATATGAAAATAGTTATGCACCTAGATATATGATCTTATAAGAATATGTATTTAGTTGGCTTATAGTAAAACAAAGAAACCAAGGACAAATAATAAAAAGTCCAATACGCAATATCACACAAGCACCAAAAACATATTGTGCTTTTAGACTCTAAGATAGCAATGACCAAGCAAAATGTTGATAGGTGTTTTGCTCATGTTTGCGTGCTTTCATTTGTGTTGCCTTATCCGTGTATAGTTTTAGGGCACTTTCAAGTTTATCACCACCATACTTTGTTTATTGTGATTGCCTTTATGACACTACATGAAATATGTCAATTTATGACAAAATATAAACACAATAGGCGAATTGGTCATACTTCAATGGCAAAAGACATATATGATGGTTACTGATTGTCCAGGATGGTCCAAACGATAGAAGTTTATAGCGATATGTGTCAAAAGGTCGTAATTTCATTGCACGAAATGGCCATAAAAATATCTAGATTTGTTTATGATCTTTTTTTGGCCCACTGTAACCAAATCATACCATCCTAAAATATATGTCATCTATGTGGCATGTCTACTTACTAGGCACACACCTCATCAATTTTGCCTTTGTGTCATATCTTCGCGTTGATTTCACTTATATATGTACCTGAAACCTACTAAGTGTAAAATGCATTGATGGGTGGGACCAACCAACTGACCGGAGTGACCCACATGTCCAGTGGCTATGTGGGATCCACAATGATGTATGGAGAACCAACATGTGGGACCCACTCACTAGACCTAATTATCTTTTCTAGAACACCAAGTGTATAATGAACTAACAGATGGGACCCACCCACCCATTCGTGATGTGGGTTCAACATCCTTAATGACACACAAGATAACGAACGTGTGGGATCAACTCATCGAGCATATGTTGTGTTTTGCGTGCCGATGTTGTCTATGTATCCGAAACCGACTAAGTGTAAAATACACTAATGAACAAAACCAACTTAATACCTGGTAAGAACCCATCTGATGTGTGGGTTCAACGGCTTTTATGTGACCCAATGTATATGACAACCAACAAGTGGGATCCACTCATTGTCGAGGGTCGTTTTAGCTCTGGGGAACATATGCTCCCGGATGAGCAGTGAGTTCAAAAGAAATAGTAAATACAATTTAAAATTATGTTTTTTTGTACACATTTACGTTAGTGTAACAAGCATTCTTGACAATTTCCATGTAAAACAGGATAGCAATGATTTGTTAGTGAAAAAAAAGAAATCAAGTGTAACATTTGGTGTTTGACTTGATTTTCATTTGCACCGGTCAAATGCTTAATATTCCCCCCTAAAATTTGCAGGTAGCAATTGGATGTGATCGTGAACACATCCAGTTTTTTTCCACATATTTTGACATCCAAAAAACGTTTTTGGCACGTGGGAGCATGTGCTTCCGTGAGCCGAATAGGATTTCCGCACTCGTTGGGGTCTAATAATAGTAAGAAAAGAAGTGCTAAGTGCCTTGGTAGGAGCTCACAAATCCACAAGGATGGCTAATAGGCGGTCACCCACGCCCTTGGCCATGCTAGGTTTGTTTTTTTTTGGGTGGGGGGATCCCTTTTTGGCACTTTACTTTTTTGGCAACTTCCCAAAATTACAGTACCAACTTTTCAAAAAAAAAAAATTGGCACGACTTTCTAAATTTGAAACTTTTATAATTTTTTGAAGTTTTCAAAGTTTTGAGCATTGAAAAAATCAACTTCTATGAACATTAGTAATTTCAGTTTGGAACTTTCAAGTTCAAAATTACGGACTTTCCAGAGACATGCGGTCATCTCGTGCTCGCAGTGACAGTGTATGTGATCACCCGCAAAAGGATTTGTTTGTAATACAAGATGAAATCATTGTGTTCTATATTCAGGTGTCTATACTAGGCCCATATTGTCTTCCCATTAATTATCAACTAATTTGATCACTTATAGACCACGGCCTAATAAGCCACCGAGTCAATTAGCCACAAGCTAGAGCTACGTGGACCCGGAAGAGAGAGAGAGGGGGGGGGGTCGGCATGAGGAATTCAGCACAAAATTTTCGAGATGATTTTCCAATAAATAAAATACAAAATCATATTAGATCACATAGACAGAAAATACATGTGAAATAATAATCAAAATTAAATGAAATTCTAATGAATACAATAAAATTATATATTTCAGTGAAGATAGTATTAGTACATATTTCCTTAAATTAATATATTGATGAGGATGAATTATTTCTCTAGAATTGTTTCTCCTATATCTTTAGTTCGTACTTTTAATATAATTTATGGATACAGGCCAAAATGTACATAATTGTGACGTTCTAAAAAAATAAAGATTTATTTGAGATGCATGTATTTCAATTTTTAATTGTATATAATAGATGGATATAAAATCATTTAATACCTAAATAAATGGTGAATAATTTCAAATAGATTACTAACTTTTAAATTAGCAACATAATAGTACTATGTTGCTTGTAGAAAAAAATTAGCATATTCTGAATAAATATTTTTGAAAAATATTGCATAAGATACGTTAACTTGGTGTTAAAAAATAGAAAAGGAATATTATGCAACATGATGGAACATGAAGGTATGTTTGTAAACACTAATAAAATGAAGTTGTAGTTTAAATTCGAAGTAAAAATAAGGAAACAAATTATTTTGTGAAGTACAAACTTCATAGTTTTCCTTGAAGGACATACACCATCTTAGTTATAACGTAATGTACACTAAGTTTTGTCAAATCTTTGAAAAGTTTGAAAGCAATTTTGTGAGGCCACAATATGAGCCGAGGCTAATTTTCATATAATTTGTGGACAACTCATATATTTCATATATATAAAAACAATAAGGTGTAATTAAGGGTTTAAATTTTCCCTAGGGATCATTTGATTTTTTTGTAAAGTTTCTAGATAGAACATTAACTTTTACAGAATTACTTAAATATGTAATTTGTTTGATTCTAGAGACCTTGTTGGAGCTACATGTAGTTCAAAGTTGAATTATATATAGAAATAGCTAGAAATTCATTTAATTTCATAAAATGGCAAATAATTTAAAAATTGCCAAATCTGGCATGGGTATTAAAATGTTGTATGTTTCTTGTAGATATTTTCTAGTATTGTATCGTTGTATATAAATACTGATGTTTGAAGTTATACCTGTAAATGCCTTGTGTGTACCATACTCCATGGATACTTGGTTTTGTCTCCACCTAATTCACTAATTTCACTGAAATTTTGCGGGTGAACTTGTAATGTGATTCTCCACAAGTACACTTGTTTTCCACTCCATGAGATGTTGACAGCATTGCAACCATTCCTAACTGAACCAAGCCTTGAACGGAATGCAACGTAAGCCGAGTACATGTCAGAGATGGACAAATGTGCAACAAAATGCCTGATGATTGGAGCAACCGTATACAACATTTTGATTTTGTTAAAGTTGATCTAAGATGAAACCATAAATTTTTAACATATTTTGATCTAAGATGAAACTGTAAATGGGTTTTATAAGAAAATTCTTAGTTTTTACTACATATTGTTTCTACATTGCATAGTAATTAAGTACAAAATCTCTGAATAACCAAGCACATTTTTTTCTTTCGAGAAAATGCAAAGCAACGACTCAATAATGAAAAACAGTATAACGCAGCTACCTTGGAGCCTCCACAGTGTTTTGGGCCTCTCAGCCGTCGGATCAGTCTGATGTACGCTCTAGATCAGCTTGGTCATTGTCAGATCGATCAAGGCTTGAGATGCCGTTTCGCGGGCTGCTGCTCCGCAGAGCGAGCGCCCGTTTCTGTCCGTAATCGGGCCGCAAAGGCCCATTCGCTTGGATTGTCCAGCCCCCAACTCTGAACTGCACATTTTCTATTCCTCTATTCCTCAAAAAAACATTTTCTATTCCTCTAACCCTGATGCGCCGCCGCTCCTTCGTCCACGACGCGCCGCCGCCGTTGTCCATCCCGCTGGTGAGAAGATTGGTCACCCTTCTTTGCTTCCCTTTTCTAGGTCCCGTTCTCTCCTCCGGCGAGTGCACACGAAACTTAATCCCGGCCTTGCGTTGGCTGGCGGCGATGGATGACCTCAGATGCCATCATGCCAATGCCATGGAATACTCTTCCACCTTCCATGGCGGTACGTACGCGTCTGTTCTCTTCTCTCCATGCCGCTTGCGTGATGTGGTTGCAGTTTACCCAGCAAACAGGTGAATAGGAATAGCAGCGGCAATCAACAGGACGTGCGTGCACATTCACAACTTCCCCTTTCTAGAGTGGTTACTACTTACTACACCATGAGTATGCTGCAGATTAGTGTCTCTCTTTGGTTTTGTGAAGGTATCTTGCTTACTAATCAGCACATATCCCGTTCGAGTTTGTTCTATCGTTTCCAGGTTCATGCGTATTTGCTACCGGGCCTCAGTCTCGCTTTCTAGCGCAGAGGGTGAAGATTAATTTTTTTTCTTAATTTTGATTTCATGTCGCTATTTTGATTCCTTTGCCAGTAACATATTTGTGCTAGAATATCTTCCATTACATCTGAAGTATATCCCCAGGGTTCAAATCGAGGGGACGGGTAGAGCACCTGCTAATACTAATATTGGCAATATTGTGTTCGACATCATCTTAGCCCTAGAAGAATATTTACATACAGATGAACATGTAGCCAAACTTCTGCATAGGACGGGTAGAACATATTGATAATATATGTCATAAATAATGTAGCTTTTATGGTTGGTACAAACGAAACAACACCCTTTTTTCCTGAAAATGTAGGTTATAGAAGAAGCTCATCTTCCGATATTCTAAAGCTCATCTTGTGGTTCATTATAGGTATGACATGGTTATTGTTTGTTCAATCAAATGGTCAGCCTAAGAACCTTGAGGTTTAGGTCCATGTCCTATCACAATAAATGCATATGTTTTTGCATATTTGTCTCTTGTATGTTCAAGTGCAAATATAGACCATGCTATTGATTTTTGTGCTTTGGAATTGGACGTTATCTTTTGCTGGTAATGTATTTGTGCTAGAACAAAAACCGATGCCAAGTTATTTGTGCTTCTAATTGTTGAACTGATGCCAAGTATTTAAGCTGACATGTGGCCTCCAGGTCAAACCAACTTTTTCTATGGATATGGCTTGGAAACATTCTACTTTGAACAGTTCAATTTGTATCCATTATTATTCAGTATTTCGTAATTATTTATTAAACATATTTTATTCTCATTTACAATGGTCGGGCGCGGCAATGCGCGTCTTATGATCTAGTATTGATAGAAAGTGTAGCCTCTAGACCGAACAACTAACCACTAGACAAGATCGTGACCAACAATGACGAGACAACAATACAACTGATGCCACCACACAAACCCTGGCTTAGATGCCATCAACACATATACACATGACACACTGAACTTACCAAACCCCCATCATGAAATTGAGAATCCAACCAGGGGCAATGTTGTGCCTCTTTCACTTTGGAGAAGCAAGTCAATAGCGTCGTAGACCTACGGCTTAGTTTTGTCATCATGCCGAGGCCTCAGAACCGCCAAGCGTCACCCACGTCCTGAATGATGGACCACCACCCAACGACACAATTTTTGTATGTCACCACATCTATTTTTTCCGAAAAGGAGGATTGCCGCTGGCCTTTGCATCAAAATAATGCATTCAACCATATTATTAAACAAAAGTACGTAGTTCAATACAAGATCTCAAAAATGGGTTGAAAAAATAAACATTGCCATAGCCGGCATAAATAAGACTAGATGACTATACGCCTATTCTATTGTTGAACCGTCATCCAAACTGGTTGTAGATATCTCGTGCTACCGTCTCCCAACAGTTGCACCCATAGCCATATGCTCATTGACTTCTGCACGGCTGAGTAACGACCACGTATGAATACGTCCGGGTTGCTCTGTAGATGACCTGCAAAATTTTTGTGATGTTTTGTCTGTTACAAATTACGTCATTTTGACAGTTTCATATAACCCAAAGTATTGCACACGCCCCGACTCGAATGTGCTCCGCTATTTTAGGCTCTACCCCATTTGGCCACGTCCCAAATAAAATAGCTATGGTATTAAGAGGACTAACATCAACAGTATTCCAATAGCTGTTGAGCCACACTCTCCCATGTAACCAAGATGCCACGAGAGGAGTTCCTCCTAATCCAATACCCATATCACTGAAGCTAACCACATTAGCAGGATCTACTGGCTAGAGTCAAGACGTGTACACACGTCAACCTTGAGTCAGGCCTCGCTCAGGTGCCGCATTCAAGGAGGCCTAGAGGCCCCATCGCCGCCAGCGGAGAGGAAGAGGAAGGAGATGGCGGAGGTGGGCTCTTTGTGTGTCGGTGATAGTCGCCCCGTGAGTCGCTCGGGATGACTCACGAGACACGACTAGTGTTCCAAGTAACCACATTTTGATGTAACTAGGTAATTGCTCCATTACAAGAGTGCACACATATTTTGTACACAATCACCATGATTTGCTTGCAATGTTATTGTTAATGTGATTACGTACCAAAAATGGACTTTTAATTGCCACTTGGATCAACACTTATTCTTCTAGCCAGATATGATATTATTTTGTAAGCCAATAAGATGTGATAGTTGAGGTGGTTTTCAACAAAAACTGGTTAGAAAAACTCGGCAAAACCAAAAATAGGGGATGTAGGATGGAGATGAAGAGAATAGAAAAGAGAAGTAAAACAAAACCTTACATATTTTCTAAGTATATATGAGAAGAGATGAGAGATGAGAGAATATAAATTTCACACATTGGCTGTTGATGGCACTGCAGTTTAGCAGCTGAGCAAAGTTTTATATAGAATGTTGCGGCATCCGAGATGGTCAAATGTGGAATGAAACGTACCTATGGGAGCTTGCCTCCAGCAACCACATGCAGATTACAAAGATCCTACAGTCAGCCCCATCACCCGAAGATCAGGCACAGATCCATAGTCTCCGGTCCTTGGTCGGGAAAAGATCTATGCTGGAGAAAGCCAAACCAATAAGCTCTAGTCGGACAGCTGCACCTCGACGGACGAGACTTGTCCGCTCCTCCGACGTGTGCCCATCTGTGCTCCCGCGTACGTGTCTTGATTTGATTGGAACAAAAATAAAGCCCGACTCCACCCGCTTAAAATCAGGAAGAGGGATGATTAGATTAGAAAGAAAAAAGAAAAAAAGACAACCGTAGGATGAAATGGAAGCACGGATGAAAGCATGAGGAGAAAGCACGCAAGCTGGATCCCACCTCGACTAGCTAGTTGGCCTTATCGACTGCGATAAGTCGGTACGGATTCACGGACAGTAAGAATCCATCCGCCCGATTCCAATCAAGCAACGAGCACACATGCAGCCGTGTTTGCCTCTGGCTCTCCCGGAATATCGCACCGCCACCCCGCCACCCGTGCAGCTCGCCTATAAGAAGCAACGTACACGAAGCTAAACCTAAGCCCCCTCAAACACAGCCACACAACCCTATCACTCAAACACAGCCTCACAAGCTAGACTATCTCCTCAGTACTCAGTAGTACTACCAGAGCCTCCCAGCTAGCAATGGCAAAGTGCCTCGCTGTCGCGCTATTGCTACTGGTGGTGATCGCGCACTGCGACGGGAGGGAGCTGAACGAGAAGGACGGCGCACTTGCAGCGACACGCGGTGCCGGTGCTGGCGTCGGCGAGTCGAAGATTTTGGGGCTGCCAGACTTGCCGGTTGTGGGAACCGCTACCGGTACCAGTACCATTAACGGCCCGCTGGTGGTGATTCCTGGGATCCCTGCTCATCCATGATCATCACTACTTCATGTGCTGGCTAACATACGTACAAGCTTCAGCTGAACTTAATTGTGGTTTTAGACTTGTGTAGCTAGCACCACCCGGAAGAAAAACACCGGCTTTTCGCTCATGTCTATGTTGCTTAATGAGCGTCTGTATTTGTATTTCTCTTCAGTTTATGTTGGTTCTTTGGTGTGCTACATGCATCATCAACGTAATACATATTATTTTGTCAGTCTTCTTGTCTTCTTGAATAGACATATCAACAGGTTGCAAACGCCGACGTACTATTCTTGACTCTAATCATAAACTCACAAGTTGTATGCAACAACAGTATGCAAGTCGAACATAGATTTGTATGAAAGTGGAACGTCACCTTGGTTTATGTGGAAGTCGATCGTACATAGATTTGTACCAGCAAAAAAGTCCGTGCATTGCAACGAAAGAAAAGCATACCACACGCTCATAATTTACAAAAAAATGGTTTATAATCTGAGTATTTGTAGCTACGGCCCAAATAAAATGGTTTTTACCTGCAAAAGCGCAAGTTCAAGATTCCACATGTCTTCTATTTAAACACGGCTTGCATGTAGATTTAATACATACAAAGAAACGGGCAAGTGATCTTCAATTTCGACTCGAATCCTTATTTTGCTGAGATGTTCATCAACAACCCGGACCAGTACCGATATGAAAGAAAGATGGATAATGCACTGTTGATTAAGATTGCACCCTAGATAGTTAATAGTTAACATGTAAAATAACATCATATTCATATTCTATATATTTTTCTAATCAAATTCCATATATAACATGTTAAATTTGGAGATACATTTTAAAAAACATTTGATATGTACTGCGAGCTTAATGTCAGAAACATTATGGAATTTTCTATAAAATAGCATGACGGATTAAGAATACCTATTTCTTGTATTAGTAGGTGAGTATAGGTATAGATGACAATGAGATTTCACCTTGGAAAAGTGTTAGATTCAACCGCTGATTTCACAACTCGTTAAACTTGCTCGCCACGTGTTCATTGGAACCACCCACCGCTCGCGAACCACCCATCGTTATCTCTAGTGACACATGTAGAACCGTCCAATCCTTATCTCTTTTCTTAAGGCCCTCTTCGTCTCCACCACGACTCTCTCTTGTTGTTCCTCGCTATGGCCACACTTCTCCTTTCCTCTGCCGCTATAGCTGCTGTGTGACCCACCCGCGGCGGCTGAGGGTGCCCGACTGCAGAAGGGCAGCCATTTGTCGGTCGCTGCAAGGGGAAGGGGGCAGGGGGAGGGGGTGGCGGCTAACCCATGCTTAGTCCCGGTTCGGTTTTGGAACCGGGACTAAAGGGTCGTTACTAAAGCCTCCCTACGAACCGGGACTAAAGGCTTTTCACGTGACCGCTGCCTGAAGGTCCATCTTTAATCCTGATTGATAACACCAATCAGTACTAAAAGAAATTTCATGATTTTTTTTAAATTTTTTTTATTTTCAAATTTCTGAAATATTTTAACCTCTAATCTCTAATCATCCCTCATCACTGCTCAATTCAATTTAACCTCTAATCTCTAATCACCCCTCATCATTCCAAATCATCTAACTTCCCGGACGGTCATCCATCCTCTCACTACTCCAACCTGAGCACGCTTAACTTCCGGGGTTCTATTCTCCCTCGTTTCCAAGTCTGCACTTATTGTTTTCCTGACAATAGTTAGATGTCAATCTTATTAACCCTCAGGAATTTAGCTTGAGCATGAAGTCACACATTTCACCGTTTGAGTTTGAAACTATTGTTCTAAAAAACAATAATTATTTAGTAACACTAATATTTCTTGAATAAATAGTTTGACCACAGTTTGACCATAGTTTGACCACAATTTGATCACAGTTTGACCACAGTTTGACCAGATTTGACCAAAATTTAAAAAAACTGAAATAATTATTTAGTCACACTAATATTTCTTGAATAAGTAGTTTGACCACAGTTTGACCAGATTTGACCAAAATTAAAAAAACAGAAATAATTATTTAGTAACACTAATATTCTTGAATACTTATTTAGTAACACTAATACTTCTTGACTAAGTAGTTTGACCATAGTTTGACCAGATTTAATGAAAATACAAAAAAAAACTGAAATTTGAGCATAACTTTTTTCCTTTTAGAATTTGAGGATTTTAAAAATTTGCAAACAGGCCATAGGCCGTCAAAATCGGATGCGGATTTTCGTGCTGAACATTTTGATATATTATACGTTTTTTTCCGACATCGTATGCAAGTTATAGCCGTTTTACGTTTTCCCTGCACTTTTTGCAAAACATGTCCAAATTTAAGTTTTTAAATTTTCCTAACTAGTAGATGTAGTAATATAACTACCTCTCGAAGGATTTTATTTTTTAAAGTTTTTATCAGTTTCTTTTGATTTTTTTCAAAACAAAAAAGGCGATCCACCGGGGGGGGGGTAGAGTTTGAAAATGAGACCTTTAGTCCCGATTTAAGACACGAACCGAGACTAAAGGGTAGTCACGGTTTGAGACACAAACCGGGACTAAAGGGCATCGCACCCTTTAGTCTCGGTTCGTGTCTTAAACCGGGACTAAAGGGCTCAGGTGAACCAGGACTAATGCCTTGCCAGCACGAACCGGGACCAATGCTCACATTAGTCCCGGTTCGTGACTGAACCGGGACTAATGTGAATATTGCCCTGTGACCAAAGCCCTGTTTTCTACTAGTGAAGGCGGGCTTGATGCGCCGAGCACCGCCCGAAGATGGAATGGGGCACGCGGCGCTGCAAAGGTGACATCGGAGAATGGTCGGCGGGGGCGCTGCAACTCCGACACTACTATTAAAGCTATTGGGACCACCACCGATGTTGCAATGGAGCACCGCTGGACCACCGGAAGCATAGCGGAGCTGCAATGAAGCCTCGTCGGTGCTGCGTTGGAGCTCCGCCAATGCTGCAATGAAGCTTCGCCGGACGCACAGGTGCTGCAATGAAACCAACCATACATGTAAATCAAATTTCTTATTCTTTTTTTCGAAAAGGAGAATAACCATCGGCCTCTGCATCGAGTGATGCATACAACTATATATTATTTATTGTTCGAAAACCACCAGCCGAACAACATGGACCTGAAAAAACCGAGGCCGCATGCCACACAACAGTAAATTCACCAGACAACCACTAACCGCGTGAAAAAAAAAACTCAAAACAAAAAAAAATCACAACTCCTAGGCTATACCTTCAAGAAGAAATCACTGCATGTGCATCGATGATGACGAGTCTAACCCAAGGTTGACCTTGAGGTTCTCATCCCCAAAGCGAATCTTCGATCCACCACCTCCAACAAAGACATGACACAGGGTGCGTCGATATAGCCTAATTAGATATCTTGTGTTTTATCTCTATATAACACACCTGCATCCCTAGTTCCGAACATACATCAAACGAACTTCCACACATTTTCATAGATGACATTACACTTAGTGTCTTAGAGCACCAACAATGTGTGCCAATAACGTTGCCCAGTGTGAAATTTGGCGTTGGCCCCGACGCTGGTGCTGGAACGTCGTGAGGCCGTTGCCAAATCTCAATAATTGGGAAACTAGCAACTATTTCCCCCCAATGAAATTTCGCTACTCCCTCTTTCCATTTATATAGGGCCTAATGTGTTTTTTCTAAGACCGCCTTTGACTATTGACAAGATTAATAGTACATGACATGCACAATGTGAAAATTATATCATTGAAAGCTCTTTCACACAAGAATTTAACGATGTGCTTTGTGTAAGTTGCATGTCATATATTATTGCTCTAATATTTGGTCAAAGTTAGCCTAAAAAATTATATTAGGCCCTATATAGATGGAAGAAGGGAGTAACAATAAAATGCTCCAATCACCATGGCAGGTTCCTCACCAGGGCTCACAACCTTTTCCCTCTGGCTGGTTCTCCTGATCTGGCCTAGTTGTTGGTGTGTAGACGAGCGGTCCAACTGTCTACTAAGGTGGGTGTGCGACAACTTGTTCTCGAGACTGATTGTCAGGGCATCTCCAGCCGCGCCCCAGGAAGGCCTCCCCAGGTGATTTTTTCGTGCCCCCAGGAGCCCGATTTTCGCCGGCCTGGGCCGAAAACAGCGCCGGCGAACCCAGATCGAACCCGGCGCGCTGGGGGGCGCCCGGGGGCGCCGGGGCGAACTATTTTGGCGCGAAACAGCCGCGGGCCCGCCACGTCAGCGACACGGCGCCTCGTCTTCCCCCAACGGCCTCGGTTCCCGTGGGGAATCAATGCCAAGGCTGCCGCCGGTCAGCCTTGCCATTAATTCCTCACGGGCGGCGCGTCACGGGACGGCGTGCCGATACCTCCCCTCCCTCGCACGCGTACACACGGGTGCGGCGCGGCTATATAGCCGGTGGCCTGCACTCGCCTGTGCCCACACCAGCCCCGCCCCTCGCCGCCGCCCAGCTCCTCCCTCTCCCTACCTCTCCTGAGCGCCACCGCCCAACCCCTTCCTCTATCTCTCTACCTCTCCCGAGCCCGTCGCCATGGCGGAACGCTTCCCCGGAGACGAGGCGGCGGCCAACGGCTTCGGCCGCCGTTCGCTCCGCGAACAGGAGTCCTGGCTCCTATTCCAGGCGAACATCCCGGCGCCGCCGGACATGCGCGCCGGGCCGACGGGGTGGAGGCTCAGCGCTGGGGGAGTGCCCATTCCCCCGTTGCCCGACGCCGTGGCGAAGCCGAAGTACTTCGCCGAGGAAGTCGAGGTCGTGCGCGCCTCCCTCACCGACGCCCAACTCTCCCTCCCCCAGTACGCCGCCGACAACCACGCGGCTTGGGCGGCGTATTTCGAGCGCCGCCAGCAGCAACGCTTGGCGTCCATCAACGGCGCGTCGGTGGTTGGCGGCCGGCAGAACAGCGAGGGGCGCCACCTATGGTGGGGCGTCCCCGGCCGCACACTCGAGGGCGTGCTGACGTACCTCGAGGGCGGCAACGACCCGCCATTGGCGTACCCGGTGAGGGCGGCCGCCCCGGTGCAGCACCGACGCGCTGGGCCATGGGCGCCAAGGAGGTTCGGGTCCTCCTCCTCTTCTTCCTCCTCCCGATCTTCATCGCACTCCTCCGGCACTCCGGCCCTGCTCGGCGTCAAGGCCGAGCCCGCGGCGGAGACGCCGCTCGGCCGGCGCACTCGCAGCGCCGGCATCGTCATCAACGAGGGCGGCCGGCGCGCCTACTCGTCGGCTCCTCCTCCGCGCTTCGTCGGCTCCTACTCGTCGGGGCTCGCGCCGGTGAAGACGGAGCCGGGGCTCGCGCCGGTGAAGAAGGAGCCGGCCACGCCGGTGACGACGGAGCTCGACGACGACGACGTGGCCCTGGAATGGGCGCGCAGTGACTCCATAGCGATGGAGAAGAAGCGCCTGGAGAAGGCGAAGGAGCGCCAGCGCGCCGCCCTGCTTCGCTTCGCGGAGCGTCGACGCGGCCGCGACGAAGGCGGAGTCGTCGTCATCTGCGACAGCGACGACGATGCGCCGCCACCAATCCGCCATGGCGACGCCGGGCAGGGGTCCAGTAGGGGCGCCCGTGTCAAGGAGGAGAACGCCGACGACGACGATGGCGGCGACGGCGGTGACTTCATCCAGTTTTTCCTTTAGATTAGTTTATATGTATATGTGCTATGTAATGAAAATCCGCAAACTTCACCGAAATGTGCCGAAATTTATCGTGTTTGGCCGAATTTTATCGTGTTTAAGCCGAACTTCTTTTATTTTAAAACGTGACTGGGGCGGCCCTGGGGCCGGCAGCTGGGGACCAACTCGCCCTCAGGTCCAATTTTTGCGTCGGCTCACCCCAGGCGGTGATTTTAGGCGTCCCCTGGGGGCCAACGGCTGAAGATGCCCTCAGAAGGCAATGACAGCCTAGCCACAAGTGGGAGTGCATATCTGGTGATACCGGGCGTGACATGATCCCCTGATACGGGACTATATGGGCCGTTGGATCTGGACGGAAGGCACAGGATTGAAAAGGCTCAGTTTGCATTGGAAAGAATGCAGAAAACACCCTAGGTTACTCTGTAATTCAGCAGTAAGGTGCACATCCGTTCGTTCTCTGCGACGTTTCTCTATTTGTTTCCCGACCACCGCTGCCGCCGTCGCCGCTGCTAGGTCATGTCGTAGTGCCGCCGGCCACCATTGCGCATCCCCCAATCCAGAGAAGCTTATAGGGATGTCGCACGCATGCCGAATCGTCTGCGCACAGCCGGTACGAACTGTTGACAGTTGCAAGTGATCCGAGATGGATCTCTTCCCGCCGCCGCTGGATCCAATCGCGTCGCGGGAGCTAGAAACACTAGCCAGTGAAGATCAGGAAGAGGTAGCGCCTCCTTTTTCTTTGGCATCTAGGCAATTTTCTAGCGTTTTGATTTCGTGATTGTGCTTCTTTAGATTTTGTACTGGATGTCGCACACCACGGCGCATGGATCGAAGGCACCGACGGATACCAAAGCCCATGTCCAATCGCCGCCGGTTGCTGACCTCGAGCTACAGGTCAATTATCTATACGGGCAGCAGCAGTCGGACCTCAATGTACATCCTCCAACTGCTGTGGTTGTTGTCCACATAGTGCTGATGACTATTGTATTATGAGTGCGTTGCTACAAGTCTTTCAGGAGAAGTGGGCAATGCAAACGGAAGGCAATACACTTACGTCTGCTTGTACTTATCAAGTATGCCATTTAGGGAGGATTAGCATGTCTCAACGGCATCTCTTCTTTGCATTCCAATGGATAAACCTATGAAAAAGGGAATACGGTACTGGTATTTGCAGTGTCCTCCTAATGATGGGCTGTAATCTTGATTAAGCCATGTCTTTTGATTTGATACAGATTACATCACCGCATATGGGGCAGGACAGCCGACGATGGGGGATCTGGAGGAGAGATGTAGAAATCTGTCTGTAATTTTGTAAGCATAGACTGATTCTAGGGACCAGACTGCAAATGTACCAGGGGGCACATGAAAATAGACAAGTGAGTTGATCAAGTCCCTTCAACCCAGATCCAACGGACCGTGTGCTTCCTGAGCAGCGTATCATGTGAACGGCCGTATCACTTGATATTTTCCCTGTCGAGGAGATCAAGGACGTACTGCTAAAAGGGGTCGCACACTCTAGCTAGGTGGTTGCTTGAATAAAAGTTGCAGGACATGGTTGCATGTTGCTTCGGATTGTATTTTGGGTGTGTTAAACTCTAATTCTACCAAGGCATAATAATTGAATAAAGCAGAAAATTCCCATAAAAAGATATTTCACCCGGCAATAAAATACTACATCTCGATGCACCCCACTAAGCTCTTTTCTTGGGGCGCCATACCTAATAAAAAAGAAGCAAAGTGATTTTTCTATTTGTAGTTTTGAAACAGAGGCAAAACTTTGCCTCATCTCATTAATTAAAGACAAGAGTCGCCCGGTTATTGCAGAAAACCATGAGAAAAACTGCCACAACAAGCCCACATATTCGTCTTTTTAATGTCAGCTTCAAAATCTTCATCAAAGTAGGGACAAATAGGCTTACACAGATTGCGCACACTGTAGTGCAGCCTTTCCAAACTGGTTTTATGCTAGACAGAAACATTCTAGAAGGGGTTGTAGTTCTGTATGAAACGCTTCATGAGATCTACACGAAAAAACTAGATGGGGTGGTTTTCAAAGTGAATTTTGAAAAAGCATACGATAAAGTCAAATGGCCATTCCTTCAGCAGGCTTTGCGCATGAAAGGATTTGATCAGGCCTGGAGGAACCAGGTTGATTCTTTCACGCAACACTAGTAGAAAAAGGACCTAATGTGAGACACATTAGTGCCGGTTCGATTTTGGCTCGGTACTAATGGTACCATTAGTGCCGGTTCGAACGGCTATGCATTAATACCGGTTCGTGTTGAACCTTTAGTACCGGTTCGTGCCACGAACCGGTACTAATGGGGTGGTGGCAGGCTGGCGTCAGGCCGGGGCCCCACGATCACCTTTAGTACCGGTTCGTGGCACAAACCGGTACTAAAGGGGTCTGACCTATAGTCCCGGTTGGAGACACAAACCGGGACTATAGGGCAATTTTCGAACTCTACCCCCCTCCCCCCGTGTATCGCCATTTCAGTTTAGAAAAAATCAAAAGAAAATGATAAAAACTTCAAAAAATAAAATCCTTTGAGAGGTAGTTATATTACTACATCTACTAGTTAGGAAAATTTAAAAACTTAAATTTGAACATGTTTTGCAAAAAGTGTAGGAAAAATGTAAAACGGCTATAACTTTTGCATACGATGTCGGAAAAAAACGTATAATATATCAAAAAATTCTGCACGAAAATCCGCATCCGATGGAGACCGCCTACGGCCTGTTTGCAATTTTTTAGAATCCTCAAATTCCAAAAGGAAAAAAGATATGGTCAAATTTCAGTTTTTTTTAAAAAATGGTTAAATCTGGTCAAACTACTTATTCAAGAAGTATTAATGTTACTACATAATTATTCAAGAATATTAGTGTTACTAAATAATTATTTCAATTTTTTGAATTTTGGTCAAATCTGGTCAAACTATGGTCAAACTGTGGTCAAACTATGGTCAAACTTATTCAAAAAATATTAGTGTTACTAAATAATTACTGTTTTTTAGAATAATAGTTTCAAACTCAAACGGTGAAACGTGTGACCTAATGCTCAAGCTAAACTGCTGAGGGTTAATAGGATTGACAGCTTACATTTGTCAGGAAAACAACAAGTGCAGACTTGGAATGTAGGGGGAATAGAACTCCGAAGTTAAGCGTGCTTAGGCTGGGGGAGTGAGAGGATGGGTGACCGGCCGGGAAGTTAGGCGATTTGGAATGAGTGATCCACACTTGAGCAGTTAAGAGGGATGATTAGAGACTAAATCATCAAATAATTCAGAAAAATTAAAAATAAAAAAATCCAAAATTTTCAAAAAAAAACTTTAGTACCGGTTGGTAATACCAACCGGTACTAAAGGTCCCCCATACCAGGGCGCGAGCTCACGCCACGTGGTGGCACTTTAGCGTCGGTTCGTGCCGAACCGGTACTAAAGGGGGGGGGGGCTTTAGAGCCCACCCTTTAGTGCCGGTTATGGAACCGGCACTAAAGGCCCTTACGAACCGGTTTTAAATCTCCGTTTTCTACTAGTGCAAAAAGAGAGTGTTGGAATTAAAGTGAATGACAACATAGGTTACTACTTTCAGACATACAAAGGCCTGAGCCAAGGTGACCCGATGTCACCGATTCTTTTCAACATAGTGATCGACATGTTGCCAATCCTAATAGGAAGGGCTAAGGAAGACAGCCAAGTAGGTGGCCTAGTTCCGCATCTAGTGGATGGCGGAGTGTCAATCCTTCAGTATGCTGATGATACTATGATCTTCATGGAGTATGATTTGGCTAAAGCAAGAAACATGAAACTTGTGTTATGTTTGTTCGAGAAATTATCGAGGTTAAAGATTAACTTCCATAAAAGTGAATTGTTCTGTTTTGGAAGAGCCAAAGATGAACAAGATGCGTACAAACAATTGTTCGGATGCGAATTGGGATCTTACGAGTATGCCTATGTTTCTTTGTCCCTTCACATATTTGGGTATACCAATTCACCATCGCAAGCTTTCTAACAAAGAATGAAAGTGCATTGAAGATCGATTTGAAAAAAAAACTAAGTTGCTGGAAGGGCAAGCTTATGTCATACGGAGGCCGATTAATTCTCATTAATTCGGTTCTTACGAGTATGCCTATGTTTATTTTGTCCTTTTTTGAGATACCAGTTGGAGTCACGAAAAGGCTAGACTTCTATCGATCTCAATTCTTCTGGCAGAGCGATGAATTAAAACAAAAATACAGACTTGCTAAATGGGATATTATTTGCAAACCGAAAGACCAAGGGGGTCTCGGCATTGAAAACTTAGAGGTGAAGAACAGATGTTTACTCAACAAATGGTTGTTTAAGCTATCTGTGGAGACGGAGGCCACGTGGGCACAAATCTTGCGGAATAAGTACCTTAACTCCAAAACATTGTCCCATGTGACAGGGAGGCCGACTGATTCGCCTTTTTGAAAAGGACTGATGAGAGTGAAATCAACCTTTTTCAACAGGACAAAATTTGTAGTTGGAGACGGTACTACCACGAGGTTCTGGGAGGACACATGGCTCGGGGAGACGCCCCTTGCACTCCAATATCCCTCTCTCTATAATATCGTGCAGCGAAGAGAAGTTTATGTTGCAACAGTATTACAGTCCAATCCTCTGAATTTCCAATTCCGAAGGACGCTAGCAGGAAATCGTTGGGAAGCTTGGCTCCACTTAGTCCGAATACTGATGGAGGTCGAGCTTTCTTAACAACCCGACCGGTTGAGCTAGAAACTAACAAAGAATGGAGAGTTTTTGGTTAAATCCATGTATTTGGATGTTATCAACTCTAGTGTTATTCCTCGTTCGAAACATGTGTGGAAAGTCAAAGTACCTCTAAAAATCAAAGTGTTTATGTGGTTTGTACATAAAAAAGTTATACTAACTAAGGATAATCTGGTAAAACGCAATTGTACAGGATCTACAAGATGTAGTTTCTGTGATAAGGATGAATCCATCAAACACCTCTTTCTCGAATGTCCCTTGGCAAAAATTTTGTGGCGGATGATGCACTTAGCTTTTAATATTACTCCTCCGAATACTATCAACACGTTATTTGGGACATGGTTAGATGGGTTAGATCCCGAAACCGCGAAACATATCCGTGTAGGAGTATGTGCTTTATTATGAGCTATATGAAACTGCAGAAACGATTTGGTTTTTAACAGAACAACAAAAATTCATTTCTTGCAGGTTATCTTCCGGGCCACTACACTCATCCGTATGTGATCGCTACTCACTCCGACGAAGGCCAGGGAGCGTTTGGTTACTGGATCTGTCTGATGGGAGACGGTAGCTCGGGATATTTTCAACCGGTTTGGATGGGGTCATATAATATGTTAGGTTTTTAGATCCCTATCTTATATTTTTGCCTGATGGCTGTGGCTTTTCCTGTCATGATGCTTTTACTCTTTGTGAGCTTTTCTGCTTTTCAGACCTGAAAACCTTTGTGAAACATTTTGCTTATTATTAATAATATGGCCGTATGCATCATTCTGATGTAGAGGCCGGGGCCTGACCCCTTTCCCAAAAAATACACATGCCATGGAAGAAATAAACGCCATGAGCTTGTCTGCAAACCATCATTTGTCATCACTATCACTTCACCCTAAACAAGCGACTCTGACTTCAATGCATCCAACAAAAGGCGAGGCTCCCCACGACGAGCACATGAAACAATGCCAGCCATGCCAAAAGTTCGGCCACACGCACCAGTGGCAAGGAAGCTTCAAGCACGAAGCCAAGCTATCGCAGAGAAATATATATGCAAACGTTAGCTTTGTGTGAAGGATCGATGAGCCGGACCACCACCTGCTGCTGGCCATCATAACCACACGGGGCTCGCTACCGTAGGTTTGACTTCTCGCCAACAAATAGACCGCGACGACGCCACAGACACGTCGAAGCATCAACTACCACAATCTTTTCCTGACCCATACCTCGCTCGCACCATGGATGTTGCCACACCAACCACAAACATCCAATCTCGAGCCATGTTTTCCTCCAGCCAGATCCATCTCCATGATGATGCCCCCAAGAGCGAAATGCGGCGCTAAGCAAACCTAATAGCATGTCATCGCCCAATCCAGGAGAACAAAATTTAGGGTTTCCTCTATAGCATATCAGGAGGGAAGGTAAGAACTGCTATGCCGACACCTCCAACAAGGGAATGTCACGTGCAAGTGTCGTCGTCGATGATCCCGGCCACAACTGAATAATGATTTTCGTCGGCAGCCTCACTCACCCAAACCAAAACAGGCCAGTCCACCTGGTCTACCATACCCCCTATCTTCACACCCCCCCCACCTGTCATGCACACACCAGTGCCGACATTGTGCCTCTCAATGTCGGAAAGCACCGAGGACATCGCCAGGTAACCTCTACCACCCGCCGGTAAGATCTGGCCCGAGGCACCACGGGGGCAGGCTGCTAGAGCGGAAGCTCATTGGACTCGAAGCTCTGGCACCCGTTCGCTTGGCCCTGACCAACAGTCGTTGCGGATACCTCGACTCAGCCACCCACCACCCACCACCCCCGCACACGTCCACACAACCACTACGCCACGCCTCTGGGAATACGCCACACCTCTGCACCACCATGCCACAACACACTGTGTGACTCCGCACGAGACTCAATGCTGCCACACATGACAACTTCACCGCACTGCTAGTGCCAGCTCGAGCCACAATGCAACCAAGCCCACATCTCGCGGCCCGCGACCTAGCCGGCACCGCGGCGCCACGGGCTTTTCCAGCTGTTGCCCTGTGGTGGCGGTTGGTCTCTCATGACCACGGTTCCGCCCCCGTCACTCCGTGTGGGAGCGATGTGGGGACGGGTGTATGGTTTCGTAATTGCTAAATCTATAAAGCGGGACGAAAACACGTTTCGAGAGGTGTATGAGATAATGACCGCCCAGAGGAAGTTGTTTTTATACATATAATCAATGTGCACCACACTAGTAGAAAACATGGGCTTTGGTTTGGCCAGAAAAGAGCATTAATCCCGGTTGCATTACGAACCGGGACTAATGTGAGCATTAGTCCCGGTTCGAGCGGCTAGGGCACCGTACAGGCATTACTCCCTGTTCAAATGGGACCTTTAGTCTCGGTTAGTGCCACGAACCGGGACTAAAGGGTGCGATGCCCATCAGTACCGGTTCGTGCCACGAACCGGTACTAATGGGTTTGAGGCATTAGTACCGGTTCGTGGCACCAACCGGTATTAAAGGTTAGACCTTTATTACCGGTTCGTGCCACGGACCGATACTAATGGTGCAATTTTCAAATCCTACCCCCCCTCCCGCGCGCGTGTATCGCCTTTTCAGTTTTGTAAAAAGCAAAAGAAAATGATAAAAACTTCAAAACTTAAAATCCTTCGAGATGTAGTTATGTTACTACATCTACTAGTTAGGAAAATTTAAAAACTTAAATTTGGACATGTTTTGCAAAAAGTGTAGGGAAAATGTAAAACGGCTATAACTTTTGCATACGATGTCAGAAAAAAAGTATAATATATCAAAATATTCAGCACGAAAATCCGCATCCGATTTTGACAGCCTACGGCCTGTTTGCAAATTTGTAGAATCCTCAAATTACAAAAGGAAAAAAAGTTATGCTCAAATTTTAGTTTTTTTAAAAAAAATCGTTAAATCTGGTCAAACTATGGTCAAACTACTTATTCAAGAAGTATTAGTGTTACTAAATAATTATTCAAAAATATTAGTGTTACTAAATAATTATTTCAGTTTTTTTGAATTTTAGTCAAATCTGGTCAAACTGTGGTCAAACTACTTATTCAAGAAATATTAGTGTTACTAAATAATTATTGTTTTTTAAACAATAGTTTTATACTCAAATAGTGAAATGTGTGACTTCATGCTAAAGCTAAACTCCTGAGGGTTAATAGGATTGACATCTTACTATTGTCAGCAAAACAATAAGTGCAAACTTGGAAACGAGGAAGAATAGAACCCGGAAGTTAAGCATGCTCAGGCTGGGGGAGTGGGAGGATGGGTGACCGTCCGGGAAGTTAGATGATTTGGAATGATGAGGGGTGATTAGAGATTAAATTGAGCAGTGATGAGGGGTGATTAGAGATTAGAGGTTAAAATAATTCAGAACCAACCGGGACTAAAGGTGGACCTCCAGGCAGCGGCCACGTGGAGGGCCTTTAGTCCCGGTTCGTAATAAATGAATCTTTGCATGTTACCACACTTAAATTACTACCCATTATGAAGATGGTAACATAGTCTAGGAATATGTGTATGTTACTCTTCATTGTGGCTAGTCAATCCTCCTTTTGCTGGCTAACACAATGATCGATGGGGAGGTACAAAGCTGGGAGAATCGAGAGTTTGCTAATTAGTTTTCAATGTCTGCAGTTATAGAATTACATTATAAAACGCAAACTAATCTAACACTGAAAATAAACTTATTCCTCCGATTCTGACACCGTGTTAGCACAACTTTGTATTAAAATTATACTAAAATAGCGTCAATTAATTTGAATTGGATGGAGTTCCTGCTTGGTCGCTCACCCATGCGGCCGGGATGCACTGTGGATCGGTGTGACGATGCTTGTCCGTTTGTTCCCTTCCCTTCTCAACGGTAGACGATCTAGTAGTGGCCGGCGGCAGCGAGTAGGTTTTCTCGATCGCAAGACTGGGGTCGAGCAGATTGGAAACCAAGGTATTAGAGGAGACACAACTACCGTGTACGCTTTTTTTTACTTTGAGACAAACAACTACGGTGTACTCCTACGTGAGAGTAGTACTTGAGCCTGGGCCCTTTCCTTCTACGGTGGGCTGTTCTTTTTTATTTATTTTCTCCTGATATTTGGGCATTTGACCCGCTGCAGCAATCACATTTCCATTTTCCATTTCCATTTCCATTTTCTACCGAAGAAACACACCAATTGACTCACCTCGACTGGTTGGCCTTCTCGATCGACTGCGTGCGATAAGAAAAGTCAGCACGGATTCAAGGACAATAATTCCATCCGCTTCATTCCAATCCATCGACGTCGACATGCGGCCATACCTGCAGCATGCATCATTGCATCTCTCGCCCGCCCGTGACCTGAGAAGGACGGGCCAGCATGTCGCACCTCTACCTACTAGTACCATCCTCCTCGTCTGCGCGGACGAGGCACGGGCACGGCCACCCCGCCACCCCCCTGCAACTCGCCTATAAGAAGCAGCGTACACACGATGCTAAGCCCAAGCTCACTCAAACACATCCAAACAACACTATCTCCTCAGTACATCAGAGCCTCCCGGTTAGCAATATGGCAAAGTGTCTCGCCGTCGCGCTCCTGCTACTGGTGGTGCTCGCGTCCTGCGAAGGGAGGGAGCTGAATGAGAAGGTTGCAGCGACGCGTGTCGTAGGTGCGGGTGGCGGCGTCGGCGAGTCTAAGGCGTTGGACTTGCCTGTGCTCGGGGGAATCGGTACGGGAACCAGCACCATTACCGGCCCGCTGGTGGTGGTTCCTGGGATCCCTGCTATTGGCCCATGATCATCTCTGGCTCATGTGCTGCCTAACAGGAAGCTAAAGCTCGCCTTGTCGCTTTAGATTCTATAGGTAGCACCGCCGGGAAGAAAAAAGCGGGCGTTTTGCTCATGTCCATGTTCGGTACTGAGCGCCTGTATCAACTGTCATCTGTATCTATTTCCAGTTCATGTTGTCGTATTTTTCGTTCCTTGATGTGCTACATGTATCATCAATAAATAATAATTACTATGTTTGTGTGATCGTCTTCTGGGATGCAAATCTCAACTGGCTGCATAATCGATGTCCTATTTCGTCACTCTAATCACCAAGTCCCATGTTCAGAGTCGTTCATGTTCCGGGGTAGCAAATTTCGTTGCAGTAACTCCAATGCTTTGAAAGCGTTAAGGTGACTGGATCAATAGGGATATGCATGGAGCATGGGTATCTCTTATCAAGTCTCTCCCGGATTTGGAGTTTTCTTTGTGTGTGTGTGTGTGGGTCGTGAAATTTTTTTTGCGGGGTAAAATTTTTCATTCAATCAACTAGGAGCATTACAGTCCTTTGCCACGAGTCCAGCTACCTCGTCAGGCCCCTGCCTCAGCCATACAGCAGTCCTGGGGCCAGCGTCACCCATCTGCCCAAGAACATGGCTGACATTATTTCGATTTCTACTCACATGCAATAACACATGCTCTCTACCTCCCTCCACCAAGGGACCAATCAGTGTACTGGCATCATGAAAAATGTAGCCACTTTTGCATTATGGATTATTTGTGGGTGAAATCAAAGAGGTCACAAAAAATATCACTCATCGAGTTCATTTTAACATGTCAAATTGGAAGGTGATTGTATAGAAATTCATAAGCTATCCATATATATGACGATACATGTAAACCCCAAAAAAGTTTGAATAGCTTAATCGGATTTGTAATCCTCAACTTTATAGCAATAAATTATATTAAATAATTTTGGGTTGGTTTGATTTTGTATTGAGAGAGATACATCATCGATGGAGATAAAAATAATTATAATAACAACATCAATGATAACATGAATACTACTAACTAACGATAATACTACATCTACGTAAGCTTACTAAACTCCTCATAAATTTCCTTAACTAACTCTCCTCCCCCTTGAATTTCAAGGGGGTGGGCCTGTTCCTCCCCTATCTCCATTACTAATCCCCCATCCGGCTGATTATGTTAAACACGTAACAAAACTTTCGTAGGTGTAGCATTACTCACTAACTAATAATATATAGTTTGGAAACAGAGGCAAAAGCTTGCTTTTACATTAATTAAGAAGAATATAGCTGCCTGCTAATTACAGGAAAATTGGGCGAAAACCGATAACATCGACGGTCAAACCCGTACACAGACTCAACAAGCCAACAAGGACACTGCAGATGGCATGCCATGAAAGCCACCCGGCGAATCATCTTGCAGGCTACTCCCAAAAGAAAAAGAAGCGGAGAGGAAGGCACATACTAATGGCTAACAAACAATGAAGGCACCAACCCAACCTTGTTGCCAATGTCATCAACACCTTGGTTCCCATCTTCAGCTAGCTAGCGTCGAACCATGAATGCCGGCGTCAAAGGAGAAAGGTCCTTGCAAGGAGGCTGGGCTCAACCCATGCTCACCATTGAACGCCTCCGACAGCTCCAAAAGATTGGTCACACGTGCCAACCACAGGGGGAACGAGTCCTCCAGCTTGCGCAGTGGGTGGAGTGTTAACTCCACTAAGTTTTAAAGCTCATCACCAAACGAGTCAAGCATAGCATCACCGGACTTTACCACACCATCATGATCAACACAACCTTCACTTGAAGCTTCAAAAATCCTTGCAAACTCAGGAGCTTGGACACACATTGTGGGAGAAACAACCGAAGCCCGAGAGCACGCCTCTGAGGAAGGGCGAGGCAGAGCTGGGGGGGGGGGGGGGGTGGGGGGTCACGTGCACAATAACAAACATCTCCAACGGAGGAGCGACGCAGAGAACAATCCTTCTCACGGTGCCTTGAGCGAAGACTATTGAGGCATCTAAACGGGTCACAGCAGGAGCCCAGAAATGGAAGCATCGACCATGAGTTCTCCTCTTGAATGTGTCAGCTTGCACATACCTCGCATCATGGAATATCAAGGACATGGAAAACTTGCCGAAGGCACATGACAACAAGGATGAGCCCTTCATCCCATGTATATCCAGGGACCCTCCCTTGGCTATGCGACCACAGCCTTCACCAGACCAAAAGGATAGCAGCAAGCGGACGATGCACCGTCAGCACCAGAAGAGGAGCCTTCGACAATAGTTGCCGTCTTTGGTGGCGCCAGGTCCCCTTTGCTAGAATCGCCGTTGCCATGGTCCGCGCCAGAAACTTGGCCATCTGGGTCGGCCAGAGATGACCATAGCCCCGCATGAGCAACTTCGACCTCATCAGGGCACAAGGAACATGGTGATGACAAATAACAACAACAACAATGAAAATAATGATGATGATGATGATGATGATGATGATGATGATGATGATGATGATGATGATGATGATAGTAGTAGTGGTGGTGGTGGTGGTAGTGGTAGTAATTTTAACATCCTAGCGTTTATATAGCAAATAACTTGGTTGTACCTATGCTAGATTAGTCAATTAGATGAGCAACATAGATAGTCGAGATCTAAATTGGATTATACATGAGACTGTCCTATTTAGATTTACTATTTTATTAGAGGTAATAATTCGTGTTTGTATTGTGAGCTAAGAGAATTGTGAGATACAAAGATAAGGAGACCGAGTAACTTTTCATTTTCTTCAAATAGGTAGCTTAATTCTAGTTCGGCCGCCGAACTAGATAATGGAAGTTATCTAATCCATCCGGCGTTGTTTCACTTTTAGTATCTGCAGCCTCGAGAGAATCTATTCAAACTAACTTTCAGTTGACGAAAGCAACACTGGTGTTACTACCATAATTCTACTTTACATGCATTGAAGAAGGCTAGATGATTGTAGTATTTGAATTAATGCAAATGTGGTTAAAGCCACTTATGGGAAATGAAGTGAGTTGTCTCAAATGCTAGGCAGTAGCGATGTCTCGTTTAATCATGGATTATTGAATGTGGCGCAATCCAAGAAGGAACGGGTAGAAATCATTCATCTTCACAAATAAATCAATTTGTGTCAACCTAAAAGTAATTTCTAGAAATGGCAGACATAGATACCAATGTTGATAGCCTTTCCACGAATAAAGAACACATATAATACAAGCAATACACATGATGATGATGATGATGATGATGATGATAATAATTGTAATAACAAATAATAATAATAATAATAATAATAACAATTTCTAAAGAGGGAATCACTAGCTTTAAAATTTATATATACATATTGTCGTTAGAATCATTGTAAAATCAATAGACAATTAAGATGTTCCTAGCATATATAGGAGGGGCACGGGGTGCTACTGTTACTTAAAAGGCACATCAGTACCATGTGTTAGTCTATGATTCCTTGGCTATTAGTTCACCCTCCTAGGCATATGCACCACCGTAGGTCTTTTGATATGATCATGCAAGCAGATATGATCATATAAGCAGTGTAGCATGCATGGCGGAAAATAGCTCAAGAAATGATGGTCTTTTACCCGCAAAAACTAAACCATGGTCTTTAAGTAAGGAAATCAAATGACATACCACATGGTCGAGGTGATTAATTAATGGCACTTGATTGAGCCAAGGAATTACTTACTCTGGGTAACTTTTCTAAGCTTGTTAAAGATCTTGATCATAAAGGTAGCTGATGATTGCACCCATACTTTAGGTAGATGATGATTGCACCCATAATTTTTTGCAGAAAGGCCAATGTCCATGTATTAAGTATCACAAATCCTAACAAAATTGAGAAAAAAAATACAACCAACTCCTTGGGGAGCGGGGGGCGATGTTTTCTTCTTACTGCATCCACCGGCAATGCAATGTGAGCAAAGCTCGCTGTGGTGATTGGGCCTCCATCTTCTTGAGACCCATGAGCTTGTAGAAGCACCGTTCAGGAAGTGGTCGATGTAAACCAAAATATGTCGGCGATCACAATCTACATAGGATTCACCACCCCGGAGAAGAAAACATTGGAGAGTTCTGGGTAAGACCTCGGGTCCAGCCAGAATGAGCCGGGGAAGACAACTCTCACACGCTCCCCAACGAGACCAAGTTTTCAATCTTGGTCGGCCAGAACTGGACTAGTGGACTAAGACAGACAATTGCGACACCCAGTCCTCAAGACAATGCCATCAAGACAAACCTAGAGAAGAAAAACCAAAACCTGGAAACTCGTATCTAGGGACACAACACCCTCCAAACACCTCCCAACAATGCCAAGAAGCACCATCAAAATGAGGATAAGGTGTGGAGGACTTATTCCCCGCCGACGCAGCACCATCGCCTTACCACTGACGACTAGGGATCGAGACCTAAACTAAAAATCTCACCCTACCACCACTGGTACGAGACAACGAGATGCCTGACCTCGTCGTCTAAGAAGTCTATGGAGGGAGAGGGGGGCTTTGATCTCACCGGGGAGAAGGTAGATCGATGCCACCACCCTAGTTCCAATGGTTTTGTAGGAGAGAGGAGGAGGAAACACATGTTGTTGTTCTTGCATGATGATTGCACCCATATAACCCTGCACACATGGAATAACTTGTGACATTTTTCTGGTAAAGGGAATAAACAAGTTAAAACACTAAACAAGGAAAGTATGGTATACTTTTTAGGGATAAGCTTCCATTTTGCAGAAAAAAAAGAGATGAGCTTCCATGACCAGATAGCATGCTACTCCCTCCGATCCATAATAAGTGTTGTGGTTTTAGTTCAAATTTGTGTGGTACTACTTAGTAATGGCAAAGTGTGTCGCCGTCGCGCTCCTGCTACTGGTGGTGCTCGTGTCCTGCGAAGGGAGGGAGCTGAACGAGAAGAACGGCGCACTCGCAGCTACACGCGGTGCCGGTGCAGGTGGCGGCATCGACGAGTCGAAGATTTTGGGGTTGCCTGAGTTGCCGCTTACCACAACCATTACGAGCCCGGTGGTGGTGCTTCCTGCACTTCCTGGGATCCCTGCTCATCCATGATCATCTCTAGTTCATGCGATGGTTGACAAGCCGAAGCTGAACTTGTGCCTTTAGCCTTCTAGCTAGCACCGCCGGGAAGAAAAATGCCGGCGTTGTATGCATTTCTTTTCTGTTCATGTTCTGGCATTTTACGTTCCTTGATGTGCCACATGTATCATCAACATAATAAATACTACTATTTCACTCTTATAACAAAATTCCCAAATCAAGAGTTGTTCGGTTATAGAAATAGGTCCATGCATAGTTGTGGAATTCATTTCTACTTCAACATTATGCTGGTATATATAGTAGAGTGCTGTCAAGGTAATCAAATAAGTTCCTATGTAATACGTGTTTTTACAACCTCACAAATGCTGGAGTATCCAAGTATACATCATGTGACAAGCGATTTTGATAGATTTGGTCCTCCACAGTATAATAACTCTACTTCGGTACCCCCTCACCCCGCCCCCCACAAACGTTTTATGGATCTTAAACCACACTTTCTAAAGCTAATTTGTCTTTGTTTACTTTGACGTCCACGTCTCATTATATCTCGATAGTAATTTGGAGATGCCACCTACAACAAGTTGCAGCAGGATTGAATCCAATGAGTAATTAAGTGCCGACGGTTGTGCATGATCAATTGAACATAGACTGAAGTGTCAAGGCATGTCTATTAGAAGGGAGAGAGGGAGATTGATGAAATAGTTTGTTGTATTGCTTGAGCCTCATGGACATATATATAGGAGTACATGATCTACTTGGAGTACAAGACAAGCCAGAGTACTTCCTAGTCTCTACTATGTTTCCAATACAATCACGTTACTCAACATCCCCCCGCAGTCACAACGGTAGCGACGCACACGGTGCGACTGAAGAAGAATCCGAAGGCAAGCTGACGGACACCCCCTCACAGTTGTAACAGTCAACGCATCGCGAAAGTCGTGGCTGGAGTGGAAACCGACAAGGTTGCTCAAGCAAGGTGGTAGCCCTTTGTGTCGTTGTCGAGATAGCCGAGAGCGTGGGTGGTGGAGCCGTGGTCGAGGTAGCCGTGCGAAGAGTGCTGTGGTCGATGTCGAGTCAGGGTGGCCGGTGTCAGGAAGTCGCCTTGGAGCCGCGAGCGCAAGGGGGCGCCGAGTTAGCATGGGCGCAGTGGTGTCGAAGTAGTGGTGCGCCGGGAAGAAGATGTTTTTGACGACGCGTCGCGGCGGGTTTGCCAAGCCCGAGGACACATCGTGGACGAAGGCACGCACCGGTGTTGCCAGCACCGCGCATGTGTAGACGAACGGAGACGAAGTTGACGAAGCGCCGCACCAGGCTTGCCATGCCCGGGGACACGTCGTGGACGAAGGCACGCATAGGTGTTGCCAGCACCGGGCATGCGTAGACGAGAGATCTGCACGAGCTGTACACCATGTCGAAGAAGTCAGAGGTGCTATCAGAGAAGAACTCGACGACGGTTGAGGCGCCAATCAGCGCGGGGCCGATGTCGTCCGAGGTGGTTGGATTAGACGAAGTGGTCAGGGTAGATGACGATGACGCTGGCGACGGGCTGGTGCTATAAAAAGACCGAGGTGGACAGGGGCGTCGGCGGCTACGAGGGTAGCGGCGGCGGCCGAAGAAGAGCGGCGGCGGCGGCCTGACGGCAGCGGCGGCAGCTAGGTTAGGAGTGCGGCGGCGGTGCTCGAGGTAGGCGAAGAACCCTGACAGCGTGACGAAGACCGGCGTGGACGGTGGCGTTCCCGCGCCAAGGGAGACGGCGCGACGCATACCACAGGAGGTCGACGTGCGGTGACGGCGGAGTGGACCGTGGGCCGCGGCGCTACGGCCCGAAGGGGCGACGCAGCGACGGCAGGCAGGTCGGGGCGACGACAGGAAGACCTCGGGGTGGCGGCAGGGACCGTGGGCCGCGGCACTTCGGCCTGAAGGGGCGGTGCCGACGGAGCGTGGGTCGGTGCAACCGCAAGGACGACCTCGGGATGGCGGCTGGGACCGCGTACCGCGGCACTACGACCCGTAGGGGCGACGCAGCGGCGACGCACGAGTTGATGCAGCTGCGAGGAGAACCACGGGGCGGCGGCGCTGCGGCAGCCCGTTGCTTGATCGGCGGAGGGGCGCACTGGACTCGGGGACAATCTTCACGGGACCTGCGGAGGCGCGCGCAACTGACGGGCCAGGCGGGTTGCGCGGCGTTGATGGGGCGGATCGGGGCGGCGAGCGGGTGATCAAGCCAATCGCGCTCGATGGAGGCATGGTGACGGCGGAGTTTGGGAGGAGGCCAGCGACGACGGACGGCGTGGGACGTCGTGCGGACGAGCGTGTCAGCACCGGCACCCGAGCTGCCAAAGCAGCGCCGGCGCCCGAGCAGCGAGGCCCGAGCGACCGACGGAGCAACGGCGCCCGAGTTGAGCCATTCGACGAGCTTGACGCAGCCGTCCCGAAGTAGCTGAGGACGAGGTCGGCGAGGTAGACCGCCGGACCGCCGTGCAGACGCGGTGGAGGTGGGTGACGTGGATCAATGGGCGGGCCGCGCGCGAACGGTGGCTATGATTGGCCTTCGCATGGTGCGAGGCCGCCGGGTCGGGGCGATGCAGGTGTCCCGGTCGGAGCAAGGCGGTGACGGCCGGCGGAGATCGACGGTGGGGCCGGTGCACGGACGACGACTGTGATGGGCTGCCGCATCGCGCGAGGCCGCCCGGTCTGGGCGACTGGCGGCCAGACGCGCGGACGACGGCCATGAGGGGCCACCTGTCGCGTGAGGCTGCCAGGTCGGTGAAGAGGCCGACCGGTCATGCTGGTGTCGGAGTAGAGGCGCATGGAGTCGACGACGACGACGGATGACGCAAACCTGATCACATAGATTGAAAAACCAAAAAGTAGACGCTGACCAAAGCGATCGGCGAGAGAGAGAAAAGCCCGGATCACAGGATCGGGGAAAAAGACTCTCTATGGCAGCCGGTCGACACGACCGGCGGATGAATCCTAGGTATGGGCGGCGCGGCCCCCGGCGGCAGTCATGAAGGCCGACTGCCCCGGGGGCGACGCGCGGAGCGGAAGCGACGGGAGGTTAGGGTTTAGAATCTGGAAACTGGTACCATGTTAGAAGGGAGAGAGGGAGATTGATGAAATAATTCGTTGTATTGCTTGAGCCTCATGGGCATATATATAGGAGTACATGATCTATTTGGAGTACAAAACAAGCCAGAATACTTCTTAATCTATCCTATGTTTCCAGCACAATCACGTTACTCAACAATGTCGACCTATTTCTAGAGATCCATCTAACGGGATTGAAGCAGCGATCCTGACTATTTTGAGTTGATGAAATGTACATCATCAATGACCACACGCACGACCAGTGGCGGAACCAGAAAAAATGGCCAAGTGCTCTTAAAACTGATTGGGGAGAGCCAAACCATTAATTTAATAGTAAATCGTCACTAATTCTGGCACTGTTCATCGGCAAATATGCAGCAAATCCATGATGTTAGGGTGGCTGTGTTGAAGTACAATGTCCTTCCCTCTCCCATAATTCGGAATTTTGGATGAGTTAGTTGGAGCGTGAATTCAGTATGGTATCAGAGCACGACTGCCCCAAGGACTCAACTCACTAGTTACCCTGTATATCTTTTCTCTTTAAGATAAATAAACATTCTACTAGCTTAGATCACTTAAATATTTTTTGTGTCTTTTTACTTGGATTGCCCACACAAGTTTCCTGGAAAACTCCCCATGCAGTCGAGGGGGCGGGGTGGGGGGGATCCTTTACTTGAAGCCATGAAGCTCACTACTCAACTCATGAGGGCTACCAGGAAGCCAACATGCACCATAAAAAGAAAGAAAATAGTTGGACCATAGTGCCTTGAGAAAGCATCATGGGACTATGCACCTAACTTGATGACCCATTTTCGTTTATATTGTGCTTGGGATGCAAGGTAGATGCCATGAGTATGAAGGGTCATAAAAACTTTATGGCCCTTACTTGAACGGTAGGGGGATCTCCGTTCACAAATCGTGGGACTTTGAAATGCCTCAATCCAGGATCCAACGTGGTCCATAATGGTGCCGGGGATGCTCAATTTCTCGTTAACACCTAATTCAAGGTTACACTAGATATACAACAACTGATTTTGAGAATGACTGAGCGAGTCTATACAAGTCGAGCAACCTGCTCAATCTAACACCAAACGGGTTTAAACCGAAGTTCACAAAGCTACTAATAAAACATGACGAAGAGAAGACCCGTGCGGATTCACCCGAGCAACATATTCATGTTAAGGAGTATTAGTATTGGTCTAGGAGTCCTTATCAGACTATGTCTCTTGCCTTATACCCCAAGTCATGTGCAATATATATATGCCCCTTGGGATATGCAATAGAGATAAGTTGCATCCATAACAGTTCTTAGTAAACCAAATGGTTTAGAACAAATGTCTTCCCCAACTATACATCAAACATAATGAGGAATGCTAAGATAAAAATCCATGCAGATTCCCTCGGCCCAGGAAACATATGGGTTCGAGCCAACTAGTACACAAAGGCTATCAAAGCTATGTAACAAGTAAAAAGATAGGTCATCATCAAGACAAAAGCCCTACGAATCCATTGAAGCAACTCATAATTAAGTACCAGAAAAATTTTCCAAACTAATAATTTTCAGAAGGGCTACGGCTACACAACAGAAATAGGAAAAGACCCATGTTGGGTTTCCGCGCAGCCTCAAGATAATGAGATGCAAGATGTCTCGCATGGGAACGAACGACAATTTTATCATCTCAAGGGTATACCTAGTGCTGAAGAGGCCACCAAGGTGTTCCCTCCGTGGGTGACGGGCACGTCACGTCCAAGGTATGCTCAGTGCCGCAAATAACATCAAGATTGTGCCCTAAGCGGTCGTCGTATACGCGGTTCACACATTGTAGGATGGACATCGTCTCCAAGGCTACACGCCTTGTGGGGAGCATCCTGCTCAGGTGGCGTCGCAGAGAGCCAGGAAAGTGCTTCAAGGGATAGTTCTAGACATACTCCCGATGGATAAATTTCTGGGATATTCAGGAGAAATATTCCTTTAAGATTCCTTATAAATACCATAGTACTCGTCGTTGTATGTTGTAGTCCGGAGGGCAACTTTGTAATCTCTTGCCCTACATATATTGTCCTATAAAAATAGGAGACCACCCTACATTCTAAAGGTTCAAATTCTGAAATATATGAGATATTTCTCCCTTTGCTGCTATGCTTGTAAATCCCCTCCTGTGGGCAGAGAGCTTCGTGTTGAACCAATGATGTCTGCCTACTCAAGTCTCTACCTCAACTTTCCCACGCACATGTGTTGGTCTTTATAGCTTTATATGGATGCCTCAAGTTTTTTTTTTTGCGAGAAAAACTTTCGATCTATTTATCAACTGTCAACACATCCCGTGCAGGATATCTGTGATGGCCTCTTCAACTTCAATTGAGCCTCGGCCGGGACATCAATGCCATGAGCCTCCAATTTTTTAGAGCGAGTTGAAGGAGTAGGTCTTATTAGCGGAGAAGAAGCAGTAAATTGGGGCTTATCGGGACCGATGTTACGAGCTTCTGGAATACAATGGGATGTTCGTAAAGTAGATCCTTATGAGTCTTACAACCAATTTGATTGGAAAGTCCAATGGCAAAAAAAAGGGGATTCGTTCCCACTGCTTCTCCTTGAATGGTTAGGTCTGAATCCCGCAACGGAGCTTCCAAAAAGTTTCTTACCGAGTTAATTTTCTCAGTTTTATATGGGTGAAATCTGCAACATCTTCCTCCCAGGGCGCCACCATCTCGCCACTCTCATTTATAGTGGGGAGATCCTTTAGGATCCGCGTGGTGCTGGCATCGGGAGCCACATTGTTGGCGAGCGACATCATGGGCACAGTGGTGGATGAAGCTCTACACTTTACCGGAAGCACAATCCTCCTGGGGATGACGAAAATCTCCTCCACCGAACCCTCCAATGACATGCCCCCAGAGCGAAAAGGGATCCCAGCTGATTAGGGCCTTCGAATTCAGGGTCTGCTCCTTTCTAAGCGACTCATGAAGATTAGCAACATTTATTATAAATGGGAATATAGAATGTCACTAATAAGAAACTTCTCAATGTTCACTGACGAGATAGCTGATACCATGCAATTATTTGTTAAGAAACTTCTAAGCCAAGGATGTGATAGCGGTACTTATAGCCAAGTCATCTTCGATGATATTGACGGCTTGTTGCAGCCAAGGCGGCGCAGTGTAGGCTCGTGGTGTATTGTCTGGGGCCCATGGTCATGCTAAGATTTACCATCGACAAACACTTGCATCGGAAGCATGGGATCGCCGGAGCGTCTCAATGAGATTTTGGCGGTACCATCTCTCTTCTTGCTATTTGAGCTGCGACCGATGTCACTTGAACATCGACGGAGGTTCTGGTTCCGCGGACGGTCTTTGGCAAGCCGCTTTCATAGTGTGTGCGCGTTTAGTCTGCATGGCTGTGTCCACGTTCGGATCACGTGCGCTTGCACCATCTTCTTTTGGATCAACACCTGCTCGGTGTGGATTATCATTGTTTTTTTTCACTTCCTTTTTGTTTTCTGTCCGCCTTGGCATAGCTTCGGTCGTATGACTTTGCTAGTTGTCGGTGTGATTTTTGTGTGTGCGTTTGTGTTGGCTATGTGCATCTCAGCTATGCAGAGGCCGGGTGTGTGCTCTTCGTGTTTGTATCCCCTTAATGCTCCATATTGAGCTAATAAAATACACCCTTTGTGGAAAAAAAGAAACTTCTAAGCCCTGATTATTTTTGCACGTGAACATGTTATTAGGGTTAAGGTTCCATGACCAGATAGCTGATAGCTAGCATGCTATTATTTCTTACGAAACTTCTTAGTTTTCACTGCACAAAATCTCTGAATGACTAAGTAAGCACATTTTCTTGTAAATATTACCTTGCTTTGGCTGTTGATGGCAGCTGCACTTATCGGCAGTTGTAACCGGCCGTATCTTAAATATTACCTTGCTTTGGCTGTTGATGGCATCCGAGCGTACCTGCCAGGGAAGACCAAATACGGCCGGGAACGAAACGAACCTGTCAGTCAAAGCTTATCTACAGCAAGGCAGCAACGTTCCACATGCAGATCACAAAGATCCTAAACCAGGGCCGCAAATTTGCAGGGGGAAACAGCTGGCCCGCCCCTGATCGATCTTGATTGGGAAAAGATCTGCTAATGAAACGAAACCAATAATGGGCTCTAATTCTATTTCGACAGCGGCGCCTTGACCAGCTGGCCTTCTCGACGGCGATGGGGACCAGTCGGCACGGATTCACGGACAATATAGATCCATCCGCCCCATTCCAATCCACCGATCGACGCGCACATGCATTCCGCCATACACATGCATTCCTCTCTCTCCCTTGCCCGTGCCTGTCGCCTGTCGCACCTCTACCCTCCCCCATTCTATCCTAATCTCCTGCGCCAACGACGCACGGCCACCCCGCCACCCCCGCCACCCCGTGCAGCGCGCCTATAAGAAGCAGAGTAGACGATGCTAATCCCAAGTTCACTCAAACACAGCCACGCAACACTATCACTCAAACACAGCCGCACAAGCTAGTCTTACCTCCTCAGTAGTATACCGGAGCCTCCCAGCTAGCAATATGGCAAAGTGCATCGCCGTCGCGCTCCTGCTACTGGTGGTGCTCGCGTACTGCGACGGGAGGGAGCTGAACCAGAAGGACCAGGCACTGGCAACGGCACGCGGTGCCGGTGCCGCCGGTGGCGGCGTTGGCGAGGAGAAGATTTTGGGGTTGCCTGACCTGCCGCCTGTGGGAACCGTTACCGGTACCAGCACCACTAACGGCCCGCTGGTGGCGCTTCCTGCCATTCCCGGGATCCCTGCTCACCCATGATCACCTCTAGTTCATGTTCTGGCTTACAAGATGAAGCTCACCTCGTGACTTTAGACTTCAAGGCTGTAGCTTAACATCGCCCGGAAGGCAAACACCGGCGTTTCGCTGATGTCCATGTTCCTTTTAATGGGCGTCTGTATCAACTATCCTCGTCTGTATTTCTTTTCAGTCCGCTTTCCTGTATTTTTCGATCCTTGATGTGCTACATGTATAAATGCTACTTTCTTCGCAGTGTTCGCCTTCTCAGATATACTCACTATCTATCTTTTGATGAGATTTTTGAATTGAGCCCTATAAACCGGAAATGAGGTAGTACATGTGGACAGGTTGCATCATCTTTGTACAACTTCGTCACTCTTAACTAATCACAAACTCCCAAGTCCAGAGCATGTTCACTTACAAGAAGTTGATGTCAGCCCGCACGTTGTGCGAAAAATGTTTTGTAATACACTTAAATGCGATTTGACTGTAAGGGACATGAATATTTCAAGTAGGAATATGATAATTAAAACTGAAAATACATATGATTTATTGTGTTTTATTTATTGTAAGTTGTAAATACTTAGCAAAATAGAATGAAAATTCTCATGCATGCTGGCATGTCGAGACGTTTTTTTTCCTATGCATGGTTGTATGTTGTCGTGAAACTTTTCCTTATGCATACTGCTGTGAAAATAATATGATCTAAAGCCCACTTAGAATGCACTAATGCACGTTGCAAGGTAGAGGATTCTCATGCATGCATCAGATGGATGCTAATGGACTGAGCTAGCAAATCTAACAGCTACAACAATTTTGATGGTGTGGAAGCACGCATGCTGAGATAACAAGAATACCCCACGCGTTGCTGCGGGAATCGACTGCTATATATTTCAATGATTTGATTGTATGAAACATGCATACACTAATAGAAAACGGGCCATTAGTACCGGTTTGTAAGGGCCTTTAGTGCCGGTTATGGAACCGGCACTAACGTTTCGGCACTAAAGGCCCCCCCTTTAGTACCGGTTCAGCACGAACCGGTGCTAAAGGGGAACCACGTGGCACGAGCCAGCTCCGGGGGCCGGGAGCCCTTTAGTACCGGTTGGTAACACCAACCGGTACTAAATGGTTGTGGGTTTTTGTTTTATTTTGTATTTTTCAATTAAATTTGTGTTATCAATTTAATTTAGGATTGTTTTACGTTATAATGAGTTGTAGTCGTCGTCATCATCATCATCGCATATTAATAAATAAATAAACTCTAGCTAGCTAAAATCATCGTAGTCGTCTAATTACCACTATTTAATCATCATAGTCATTACCGTGCTAGCTATCTAATCATCATCAACGCTGGCTAGCTTAAAAAGGAAACATTCACTTTGTAACAGAAGCAAAGATATCATCAAGTTCAACATAATCGTCACCAAGATCGAAGTTCAGGACACGGACATAAGACAAGTACTAATTAAGAGCATGAACTAGTAGCTACTGATCCTGCTGCTCCCTCTCAGGTAGAATAGCATAGAACATGTATAGCTCTCCTGATTCATCATACTGGAGCATGCAGATGAATCTGTCTCCTAATCTTGGGTTGCGCTTCACCTTACTGCCCCCTAGTACTTCTCTGCGATCGTTAACAATTTTGTTCCAATCTTTCACTATTAAGCATTCTTCGCTTTCAGAAATCCTGAATGCACTCATGTGCAATGTAGGAAATCTTGGTCGTAAGCTAACCATTGACATGCGACCTTTTGTCTCGATCCACTGAGGCACAACTGTCATCGGAAGTCCCTGTTGAACAACATCGTATAGTAATTAATATACTAAGCAATGAAAGTTTAGTTTCAAAAATAATGTATGCAAAAGATGCACTAATTAAGGACAAATATTTAAAATCTTACCATCTTTTGATTATAGATGTGACCGTAGTTCAATACGATCACCATTGGTCGCACGTTTTGAGTACTAACATTTCTAAGTTTAGGAAAAAAATTGTCTTGACAGTATTAAGATCTTCAAGCCATGAAACATAATGACTTATCTCCTCGCAGTTTAGTTGAGCCCCGGGGCAGTAGTAGGTCCTGTCTACCAAGCGCCGGACATGTTTGCTTGAACCGAAATAAGCTGACAATACAAATTAGTTGTCAACTATTTTTGAATAAACTGTATGAAAGACATAAACATATGCATGCATGGTTGAGAAAAACTCACCAAATGGTAGAACTGGAGGCGTTTGCACATCGACCCGGATGTCTATATTACCTTCAATATCATCTTCCGGACGAATATCAAAGGTGATAACCATATCAGGCTCAAATGCATAAGCCTTGCATAGTGCTTGCCAAGTTTTACATTCAAAATGGGTGTATGTGTCTCCATTATATAATTTGACGTTAAAAGTATACCCATGCTCTGTCTTCAAGTAAACTCTCTTTACCTCCATATCATCTATAGCACTAAAACCTATCTTATCCAAGACAAAAATTCTTGCATGGCAGGGGATGCGCTAGTAGAATAGTGAAAATTTAAAATTATAAGTTGAAGCAAATGAAGCATAAGTTTTGCATTCAAATAATAATTGACAAAGTGATTTACTGTATCAACTTCGAATGTCTCATCCAGCTTGATGCTGAAGTGCCTACCATCAACAAGGAAATTTTGGTCGCACAGGCCGCGCTGGTCTTCACAGTGTTCGCACAAAATAAAATCTTTTTCGTCGTCAGATGACATTTCCTATGTTCATATGGGTGAAACATTAAACACCTATATCTAGCCAAATATATATTCATCTAACATTTGACATTAATATATCTAACTATATATTCAATTGACATTACTATATATTTAACTTTTCTATCTAATTCATCTAACATTCGACATTAATCTAACATTTATATAAACTCAAAATATATAAAAAATTAAATAAACAGAAAAATTCATTAACAAATAATATTTTAATTAGATCATCAAATCTCATATACCTAAATTTTCTTACTAAAATAAACTAGTTATATTAATTATTCAACTAGTTCTAATCTCATATACCTAAATTTTCTTACTAAAAATAAACTAGTTATATTAATTATTCCACTAGTTCTAATCTCATATACCTAAATTTTCTTACTAAAAATAAACTAGTTATATTAATTATTCAACTAGTTCTAATCTCTAGTTCGACAATTTTTCTATCTAGCTAGCTAATTCATCTAACATTCGACATTAATCTAACATTCGATCATCTAATTAACTTTTCTAAAAAACAGAAAATAAGTAAAAAAATGTGTGTGTGTGTATGTGTGTGTGTATGCATGTGTGTGTATATATACGTATATGTGTGTACGTATGTGTGTATGTGTGTGTACGCGTGTGTGTGTGGTATATGTGTGTGTGTGTGCGGCCCCGTACGCCGCCGCCCCGTACGTACGAGCGGGGGCGCCGGCGTACGGGGCGGGGGCGCCGCTGTGTGTGTGTGTATGTGTGTGTATGTGTGTGCGGGAGCGAGAGAGAGACGTACGGCCGCGGCGATGGCGACGGACGGCGGCGGCGTTCGGGGCGGCAGCGCGAGACGACGACGACGACGGGCGGCGGCGGGGACAGCGACGATGACGACGGACGACGGGCGGCGACGACGGGATCGAGCGGCGCGCGCGGCGGAGGTTGGAGACGAAGTGGGGATGAAACTGAAATTTTCGTAAGAGCTATATATAGGATGGGCCTTTAGTACCGATTGGTGGCTCCAACCGGTACTAAAGGCCTATTTTCGCCAGGCCAAGCGGCGGGAAACGAAGGCTTTTAGTACCGGTTGGAGCCACCAACCGGTACTAAAGGGGGGGCCTTTAGTACCGGTTGGAGCTACCAACCGATACTAAAGGCCTTGCGCTGCCACCCCAAAGTTTAGTCCCACCTGCCCGGCGAAGGGCAGCCGCACTGGTTTATAAACCCAACCGCGGCTACCTCTTCGAACTCCTCTATATAGCAGGCTTCTGGGCCTAATTAATTAGGGCGCGCTGCCCTGTGAGTCTGCTGGCCCTCCTGGGCCTGCATTTGCACACCCTAGGTCTGGTAGACCCGCAGGGCAGTGTGCCAACAAATTTGTTATATAGTTTTTTCTTTTCTGCATTACTTATTTTCTTTTATTTATTTTTGAGTAGTTTTTATATAGTTTTTTCTTTTCTGCATTATTTATTTTCTTCTATTTATTTTTGAGTAATTTTTTTGTATAGTTTTTTTATTTTCTGCATTATTTATTTTTGTATAGTCCGAAACCCTGATACTCGGAAAGAGTTTGTCCAATTTGTACACGAAGTGCGTCCAGTTTTTGCTGTGACCCTCTCCACTCTTTCGCGCATTCTATGCGGGTGATATGATGATACCATGCCAAGTTTCAACATTTTCAGGATTCATTTTGTAGTGATTTTCAATTTCACGGTCATTTAGCTCCCTAAACAATTAGGTAAATGACCGAAAAACAACAAATGATGTCAGTGAAGGAAATATGCCCTAGAGGCAATAATAAAGTTATTATTTATTTTCTTATTTCATGATAAATGTTTATTATTCATGCTAGAATTGTATTAACCGGAAACATAATACATATGTGAATACATAGACAAACAGAGTGTCACTAGTATGCCTCTACTTGACTAGCTCGTTAATCAAAGATGGTTATGTTTCCTAACCATGGACAAAGAGTTGTTATTTGATTAACGAGGTCACATCATTAGTTGAATGATCTGATTGACATGACCCATTCCATTATCTTAGCACCCGATCGTTTAGTATGCTGCTATTGCTTTCTTCATGATTTATACATGTTCCTATGACTATGAGATTATGCAACTCCCGTTTGCCGGAGGAACACTTTGGGTGCTACCAAACGTCACAACGTAACTGGGTGATTATAAAGGAGCATTACAGGTGTCTCCAAAGGTAGATGTTGGGTTGGCGTATTTCGAGATTAGGATTTGTCACTCCGATTGTCGGAGAGGTATCTCTGGGCCCTCTCGGTAATACACATCACATAAGCCTTGCAAGCATTACAACTAATATGTTAGTTGTGAGATGATGTATTACGGAACGAGTAAAGAGACTTGCCGGTAACGAGATTGAACTAGGTATTGGATACCGACGATCGAATCTCGGGCAAGTAACATACCGATGACAAAGGGAACAACGTATGTTGTTATGCGGTCTGACCGATAAAGATCTTCGTAGAATATGTAGGAGCCAATATGGGCATCCAGGTCCCGCTATTGGTTATTGACCGGAGACGTGTCTAGGTCATGTCTACATTGTTCTTGAACCCGTAGGGTCCGCACGCTTAAGGTTACGATGACAGTTATATTATGAGTTTATACATTTTGATGTACCGAAGGTTGTTCGGAGTCCCGGATGTGATCACGGACATGACGAGGAGTCTCGAAATGGTCGAGACGTAAAGATTGATATATTGGAAGCCTATGTTTGGACATCGGAAGTGTTCCGGGTGAAATCGGGATTTTACCGGAATACCGGGAGGGTTACCGGAACCCCCCGGGAGCCATATGGGCCTTAGTGGAAAGGAGAAAGGGGCAGCCCAAGGTGGATGCACCACTTCCCCCTCCCCTAGTCCTATCAGGACTAGGAGAAGGTGGCCGGCCACCCTCTCTCTCCCTTCCCCTCCGAGGAATCCTAGTTGGACTAGGATTGGGGGGAGGAATCCTACTCCCAGAGGGAGTAGGACTCTCCTGCGCCTTCCCTCCTTGGCCGGCCAGCCCTTCCCCTTGGCTCCTTTGTATACGGAGGCAGGGGGCACCTCTAGACACACAAGTTGATCTACGTGATCTATTCCTTAGCCGTGTGCGGTGCCCCCTGCCACCATATACCTCGATAATACTGTAGCGGAGTTTAGGCGAAGCCCTGCTGCTGTAGTTCATCAAGATCGTCACCACGCCGTCGTGCTGACGGAACTCTTCCCCGACACTTTGCTGGATCGGAGTCCGGGGATCGTCATCGAGCTGAACGTGTGCTCGAACTCGGAGGTGCCGTAGTTTCCGTGCTTGATCGGTTGGATCGTGAAGACGTACGGCTACTTCCTCTACGTCGTGTCATCGCTTCCGCAGTCGGTCTGCGTTGGGTACGTAGATAACACTCTCCCCCTCGTTGCTATGCATCACATGATCTTGCGTGTGCGTAGGAAATTTTTTGAAATTACTACGTTCCCCAACAGTGGCATCCGGGCCTAGGTTATTTATGTTGATGTTATATGCACGAGTAGAACACAAGTGAGTTGTGGACGATACAAGTCATACTGCCTACCAGCATGTCATACTTTGGTTCGGCGGTATTGTTGGACGAGACGACCCGGACCAACCTTACGCGTACGCTTACGCGAGACCGGTTCCCTCGACGTGCTTTGCACAGAGATGGCTTGCGGGCGACTGTCTCCCCAACTTTAGTTGAACCAAGTATGGCTATGCCCGGTCCTTGCGAAGGTTAAAACGGAGTCTATTTGACAAACTATCGTTGTGGTTTTGATGCGTAGGTGATATTGGTTCTTACTTAAGCCCGTAGAAGCCACGTAAAACATGCAACAACAAAGTAGAGGACGTCTAACTTGTTTTTGCAGGGCATGTTGTGATGTGATATGGTCAAGGCATGATGCTGAATTTTGTTGTATGAGATGATCATGTTTTGTAACCAAGTTATCGGCAACTGGCAGGAGCCATATGGTTGTCGCTTTATTGTATGCAATGCAATCACGATGTAATGCTTTACTTTATTACTAAACGGTAGTGATAGTCGTGGAAGCATAAGATTGGCGAGACGACAACGATGCTACGATGGAGATCAAGGTGTCACGCCGGTGACGATGGTGATCATGACGGTGCTTCGGAGATGGAGATCACAGGCACAAGATGATGATGGCCATATCATATCACTTATATTGATTGCATGTGATGTTTATCTTTTTATGCATCTTATCTTGCTTTGTTTGACGGTAGCATTATAAGATGATCTCTCACTAAATTATCAAGAAGTGTTCTCCCTGAGTATGCACCGTTGCGAAAGTTCTTCGTGCTGAGACACCACGTGATGATCGGGTGTGATAGGCTCTACGTTCAAATACAACGGGTGCAAAACAGTTGCACACGCGGAATACTCAGGTTATACTTGACGAGCCAAGCATATACAGATATGGCCTCGGAACACGGAGACCGAAAGGTCGAGCGTGAATCATATAGTAGATATGATCAACATAGTGATGTTCACCAATGAAACTACTCCATCTCACGTGATGATCGGACATGGTTTAGTTGATTTGGATCACGTGATCACTTAGAGGATTAGAGGGATGTCTATCTAAGTGGGAGTTCTTAAGTAATATGATTAATTGAACTTAAATTTATCATGAACTTAGTCCTGGTAGTATTTTGCAAATCATGTTGTAGATCAATAGCTCGCGTTGTTGCTTCCCTGTGTTTATTTTGATATGTTCCTAGAGAAAATTGTGTTGAAAGATGTTAGTAGCAAAGATGCGGATTGGATCCGTGATCTGAGGTTTATCCTCATTGCTGCACAGAAGAATTATGTCCTTGATGCACCGCTAGGTGACGGACCTATTGCAGGAGCAGATGCAGACGTTATGAACGTTTGGCTAGCTCAATATGAAGACTAGTTGATAGTTTAGTGCACCATGCTTAATGGCTTAAGAATCGGGACTTCAAAGACGTTTTGAACGTCATGGAGCATATGAGATGTTCCAAGAGTTGAAGTTAATATTTCAAGCAAATACCCGAGTTGAGAGATATGAAAGTCTCCAACAAGTTCTATAGCTAAAAGATGGAGGAGAATCGCTCAACTAGTGAGCATGTGCCCAGATTGTCTGAGTACAACAATCGCTTGAATCAAGTGGGAGTTTATCTTCCAGATAAGATAGTGATTGACAGAATTCTCTAGTCACCATCACCAAGTTAGTAGAACTTCGTGATGAACTATGATATGCAAGGGATAACGGAAACGATTCCTAAGCTCTTCGTGATGTTGAAATCGACGAAGGTAGAAATCAAGAAAGAGCATCAAGTGTTGATGGTAGACAACACCACTAGTTTCAATAAAAGGGCAAAGGGAAGAAGGGGAACTTCAAGAAGAACGGCAAGTAAGTTGCTGCTAAAGTGAAGAAGCCCAAGTCTGGTCATAAGCCTGAGACTAAGTGTTTCTACTGCAAAGGGACTGGTCACTGGAAGCAGAACTACCCCAAGTGATTGGCAGAAAAGAAGGATGGCAAAGTGAACATAAGTATATTTGATATACATGTTGTTGATGTGTACTTTACTAGTGTTTATAGCAACCCCTCAGTATTTGATACTAGTTCAGTTGCTAAGATTAGTAACTCGAAACGGGAGTTGCAGAATAAACAGACACTAGTTAAGGGTGAAGTGACGATGTGTGTTGGAAGTGGTTCCAAGATTGATATGATCATCATCGCACACTCCCCTATACTTTCCGGATTAGTGTTGAACTTGAATAAGTGTTATTTGGTTTTTTGCGTTGAGCATGAATATGATTTGATCATGTTTATTGTAATACGGTTATTCATTTAAGTAAAAGAATAAATTGTTGTTCTGTTTACATGAATAAAACCTTATATGGTTACACACCCAATGAAAATAGTTCGTTGGATCTCGATCGTAGTGATACACATAATCATAATATTGAAACCAAAAGATGCAAAGTTAATAATGATAGTGCAACTTATTTGTAGCACTGCCGTTTAGGTCATATTGGTGTAAAGCGCATGAAGAAACTCCATGCTGATGGGATTTTGGAATCACTTGATTATGAATCACTTGATGCTTGCGAACCATGCCTTTTGGGGCAAGATGACTAAAACGCCGTTCTCCGAAACAATGAAGCAAGCAACAGATTTGTTGAAGATCATACATACTGATGTATGTGGTCCGATGAATATTAAGGCTTGCAGCAGGTATCATTATTTTCTGACCTTCACAGATGATTTGAGCAGATATGGGGATATCTACTTGATGAAACATAAGTCTGAAACATTTGAACAGTTCAAAGAATTTCAGAGTGAAGTGGAAAATCATCGTGACAAGAAAATAAAAGTTTCTACGATATGATCGCAGAAGTAAAATATTTGAGTTACGAGTTTGGACTTCAATTAAAACAATGTGGAATAGTTTCACAAACTCATGCCACATGGAACACCACAACATAATGGTGTGTCCGAACGTCATAATCGTACTTTATTGGATATAGTGCAATCTATGATGTCTCTTACCGATCTACCACTATCGTTTTGGGGTTATGCATTAGAGACAGCTGATTCACGTTAAATAGGGCACCATCTAAATCCGTTGAGACGACACCGTGTGAACTATGGTTTGGCAAGAAACCTAAGCTGTCGTTTCTTAAAGTTTGGGACTGCGATGCTTATGTGAAAATATTTTCAACATGATAAGCTCGAACCCAAATCGGAGAAATATGTCTTCATAGGATACCCAAAGGAGACTGTTGGGTACACCTTCTATCACAAATCCGAAGGCAAGACTTTTGTTGCTAAATTCGGAGTTTTTCTAGAGAAGGAGTTTCTCTCGAAAGAAGTGAGTGGGAGGAAAGTAGAACTTGACGAGGTAACTGTACCTGCTCCCTTACTGGAAAGTAGTACATCACAGAAAACTGTTTCAGTGACACCTACACCAGTTAGTGAGGAAGCTAATGATAATGATCATGAAACTTCAGATCAAGATACTACTGAACCTCGTAGATCAACCAGAGTAAGATCCGCACCAGAGTGGTACGGTAATCCTGTTCTGGAAGTCATGCTACTAGATCATGATGAACCTACGAACTATGAAGAAGCGATGGTGACCCAGATTCCGCAAAGTGGCTTGAAGCCATGAAATCTGAGATGGGATCCATGTATGAGAACAAAGTATGGACTTTGGTTGACTTGCCCGATGATCGGCAAACAATTGAGAATAAATGGATCTTCAAGAGGAAGACGGACGCTGATAGTAGTGTTACTATCTACAAAGCTAGAATTGTCGCAAAAGGTTTTCGACAAGTTCAAGGTGTTGACTACGATGAGAGTTTCTCACTCGTATCTATGCTTAAGTCTGTCCGAATCATGTTAGCAATTGCCGCGTTTTATGAAATCTGGCAAATGGATAAACAAAACTGCATTCCTTAATGGATTTACTAAAGAAGAGTTGTATACGATGCAACCAGAAGGTTTTGTCAATCCGAAAGGTGCTAACAAAATGTGCAAACTCCAGCGATCCATCTGTGGACTGGTGCAAGCATCTCGGAGTTGGAATATACGCTTTGATAAGTTGATCAAAGCATATAGTTTTATACAGACTTGCGGTGAAGCCTGTATTTACAAGAAAGTGAGTGGGAGCACTACAGCATTTCTGATAAGTATGTGTGAATGACATATTGTTGATCGGAAATAATGTAGAATTATTCTGTAAAGCATAAAGGAGTGTTTGAAAGGAGTTTTTCAAAGAAAGACTTTGGTAAAGCTGCTTACATATTGAGCTTCAAGATCTATAGAGATAGATCAAGACGCTTGATAAGTTTTTCAATGAGTACATACCTTGACAAGATTTTGAAGTAGTTCAAAATGGAACAGTCAAAGAAAAAGTTTCTTGCCTATGTTACAAGGTGTGAAGTTAAGACTCAAAGCCCGACCACGGCAGAAGATAGAAAGAGAATGAAAGTCATTCCCTATGCCTTGGCCATAGGTTCTATAAAGTATGTCATGCTGTGTACCAGATCTATTGGATACCCTGCATTGATTTGGCAAGGGAGTACAATAGTGATCTAGGAGTAGATCACTGAACAGCGGTCAGAATTATCCTTAGTGAAATAAGGATATGTTTCTCGATTATGGACGTGACAAAAAGGTTCGTCGTAAAGGGTTACGCCGATGCAAGTTTTGACACTAATCTAGATGACTCTAAGTCTCGGTCTAGATACATATTGAAAGTGGGAGCAATTAGCTAGAGTAGCACCATGCAGAGCATTGTTGACATAGAAATTTGCAAAATACTTACGGATCTGAATATAACAGACCCGGTGACTAAAATTATCTCACAAAGCAAAACATGATCACACCTTAGTACTCTTTGGGTATTAATCACACAACGATGTGAACTAGATTACTGACTCTAGTAAAGCCTTTGGGTGTTGGTCACATATCGATGTGGACTATGGGTGTTAATCACATAGTGATGTGAACTATTGCTGTTAAATCACATGGCGATGTGAACTAGATTATTGACTCTAGTGCAAGTGGGAGACTGAAGGAAATATGCCCTAGAGGCAATAATAAAGTTATTATTTATTTCCTTATGTCATGATAAATGTTTATTATTCATGCTAGAATTGTATTAACCGGAAACATAATACATGTGTGAATACATAGACAAACAGAGTGTCACTAGTATGCCTCTACTTGACTAGCTCGTTAATCAAAGATGGTTATGTTTCCTAACCATGGACAAAGAGTTGTTATTTGATTAACGAGGTCACATCATTAGTTGAATGATCTGATTGACATGACCCATTCCATTAGCTTAGCACCCGATCGTTTAGTATGTTGCTATTGCTTTCTTCATGACTTATACATGTTCCTATGACTATGAGATTATGCAACTCCCGTTTGCCGGAGGAACACTTTGGGTGCTACCAAACGTCACAACGTAACTGGGTGATTATAAAGGAGCATTACAGGTGTCTCCAAAGGTAGATGTTGGGTTGGCGTATTTCGAGATTAGGATTTGTCACTCCGATTGTCGGAGAGGTATCTCTGGGCCCTCTCGGTAATACACATCACATAAGCCTTGCAAGCATTACAACTAATATGTTAGTTGTGAGATGATGTATTACGGAACGAGTAAAGAGACTTGCCGGTAACGAGATTGAACTAGGTATTGGATACCGACGATCGAATCTCGGGCAAGTAACATACCGATGACAAAGGGAACAACGTATGTTGTTATGCGGTCTGACCGATAAAGATCTTCGTAGAATATGTAGGAGCCAATATGGGCATCCAGGTCCCGCTATTGGTTATTGACCGGAGACGTGTCTAGGTCATGTCTACATTGTTCTTGAACCCGTAGGGTCCGCACGCTTAAGGTTACGATGACAGTTATATTATGAGTTTATACATTTTGATGTACCGAAGGTTGTTCGGAGTCCCGGATGTGATCACGGACATGACGAGGAGTCTCGAAATGGTCGAGACGTAAAGATTGATATATTGGAAGCCTATGTTTGGACATCGGAAGTGTTCCGGGTGAAATCGGGATTTTACCGGAATACCGGGAGGGTTACCGGAACCCCCCGGGAGCCATATGGGCCTTAGTGGAAAGGAGAAAGGGGCAGCCCAAGGTGGATGCACCACTTCCCCCTCCCCTAGTCCTATCAGGACTAGGAGAAGGTGGCCGGCCACCCTCTCTCTCCCTTCCCCTCCGAGGAATCCTAGTTGGACTAGGATTGGGGGGAGGAATCCTACTCCCAGAGGGAGTAGGACTCTCCTGCGCCTTCCCTCCTTGGCCGGCCAGCCCTTCCCCTTGGCTCCTTTATATACGGAGGCAGGGGGCACCTCTAGACACACAAGTTGATCTACGTGATCTATTCCTTAGCCGTGTGCGGTGCCCCCTGCCACCATATACCTCGATAATACTGTAGCGGAGTTTAGGCGAAGCCCTGCTGCTGTAGTTCATCAAGATCGTCACCACGCCGTCGTGCTGACGGAACTCTTCCCCGACACTTTGCTGGATCGGAGTCCGGGGATCGTCATCGAGCTGAACGTGTGCTCGAACTCGGAGGTGCCGTAGTTTCCGTGCTTGATCGGTTGGATCGTGAAGATGTACGGCTACTTCCTCTACGTCGTGTCATCGCTTCCGCAGTCGGTCTGCGTTGGGTACGTAGATAACACTCTCCCCCTCGTTGCTATGCATCACATGATCTTGCGTGTGCGTAGGAAATTTTTTGAAATTACTACGTTCCCCAACAGTCAGAACATGTTGGAAATTGATGACGCCGCTTTAAATGCTGCATACTGAACACAAAAGAAGTCCGGAGTTTAAATAAGTTATTAAAAATAAAAAAGAGGTGCAATGCTGGTTAATTTGCTTCAAGCCATTCGGAATAGTGTAGACTGCACTGCACATAGCTCAGTGCAATCTATGCTATTCCGCAAGGCTTGAAGCTAATCAACATGTAGGTGAGCATTGCAACTCTTCGTCATTGTCTGTGCACTCACGGTTTATAAACCGCTCATACTGCCTCTCTCTTGGCGAAGATCACAAGATAGTTTGGTTGAATTGCATTACTTGTAAGTCCAGTTAACATGGATGCTTATGATGCAAGAGCAACAGCAAAAGTGAAAATTTGGCACAAATAGGTAGTTGTGTAACTAAAATAGGTAGGAGGAGAGATAGCTCTTATGTCACAAAAAAGAAGTTGTGTCAAACCTTTTATGTTGGATCTAGAACAAACCAATCGGTATCGCCATCATACAGCCCAACTGTGGCTCGTGATGCATATATATGCATATCAAATGCACGGTTGGACGTATGATGGCGAATCCGAATGATTTGTATTCAGTCGATGAACTGGTAGATGTATGCAGTCGATGAACTAGTAGATGTATGTAGTCGATGAACTGAAAGACTTATGCAGGGAAGGCGAGAGGTGGGCTAGCTATATATAGGGTCGTCTGGCTCACAAAGTGATTGTGGTAGTTTCGATCCAACGACTCACATGAGCTAGAAAGAAACACACAATCCGTGTGATTCTTCCTGATTGGTGGGATGCACATTAGTACCTACTCCGGACTCCGAAACCCTGATACTCGGAAAGAGTTTGTCCAGTTTGTACACGAAGTGCGTCCAATTTTTGCCGTGACCCTCTCTACTCTTTCGCGCATGCTATGCGGGTGATATGATGATACCATGCCAAGTTTCAACATTTTCAGGATTCATTTTGTAGTGATTTTCAATTTCACGGTCATTTAGCTCTCTAAACAATTAGGTAAATGACCGAAAAACAACAAATGATGTCAGAAAATGTTGAAAATTGATGACGTCGCTTTAAATGCTGCATACTGAACACAAAAGAAGTCCGGAGTTTAAATAAGTTATTAAAAATAAAAAAGAGGTGCAATGCTGGTTAATTTGCTTCAAGCCATTCGGAATAGTGTAGACTGCACTGCACATAGCTCAGTGCAATCTATGCTATTCCGCAAGGCTTGAAGCTAATCAACATGTAGGTGAGCATTGCAACTCTTCGTCATTGTCTGTGCACACACGGCTTATAAACCGCTCATACTGCCTCTCTCTTGGCGAGGTGGGACTAAAAGCAGCTTGCCATAACCTCATTAGTACCGGTTCATGGTAAGAACCGGCACTAAATGGTGATGGTGGGGCCATAGCCTGACCGCAGGCTGATGCAGCCTCTTTAGTACCGGTTCATGGCATGAACCGGTACTAAAGGTTCGCCACGAACCGGTACTATTGATCGCCGCCACGAACCGGCACTAATGTACACATTAGTGCCGGCTCTAATTCAAACCGGCACTAATGTGCTTCACGTTTGACCCTTTTTCTACTAGTGATAGTTGTATAGATATTATTTGAATTGAAACAAAACTAAATATTATATTTTATTATTGTGAAGTCAATTTTTTTAAATATAAGTGATATAATATAATGAAAAACTTTTTTCCATGCATGTTGAGTGGACCTTTGATGAGGTGATATATGTGGTGAGATGAGATGTGTGCATGAGATCAATTATTTGAAAATATTTTTCTCATGTATGTTGTGGTGGGCCTTTAATGAGGTAGAATGTGTGCATATTAAGATAATATAAGTAGTGGAGATCAAAAATGCCAAATGGAGGTCGAGCTCCATGAAGGCCTTAATTTGGAAAATTGAAAATTCAAACTTTTAAGTTTCAGAAGATTCTAAATAAATACACATATACCTGGAGACGTAATATAAATGTGTGTTAATTTTTAGGTCAAAATACATTAAAATTAGAGCTACACAAAAAGAGAAATTTGTGGCTTTTTAGCATCTAGACTATTCATCTTCAAAGTCCCTGATTTTTTTGTGCAGCTCGCAACTCAAGGTATTTCACTCTGAAATTTACAGATATACACATTACATCCTTGTATAGATGTGTTTTTTTATAGAATTTTTTGAAACCAAAAAGTTTGAAGTTTGAATTTTATTTTAAATAAAGGTGCCCACGGAGCCCGGTCTCCAAAATGCCCTCCTCTAGTAGAGATGTACTATTTTGGTATATAGGATAAGTCCAGAGCTTTGGACTATATTTGTACTTGAATGTTATGCCACAGATAGCAGAGCATTGTCAAGGGAATCAAACCAGCAATAATATCTCAACTTCAAAAAACAAGCAGTACATACGTAGTGTATTGCACAAATCCAAAATTAAGGGTAACTACATGAGACCATGATAAACTGTTTCTATGTGACTTACAATGTTTTTTGCAACTTCTGTTCATCAATGGCGTACTTTGAGCAGGGTTTTTACGGTAACAATTTTTGGAAAACCGAGATTTCATTGATAATGATAGTGTGCAACATACTTGTGGCATTGCTGTTTAGGTCATATTGGTGTAAAGCGCATGAAGAAACTCCATACAGATGGACTTTTGGAATCACTTGATTATGAATCATTTGATACTTGCGAACCATGCCTCATGGGCAAGATGGCTAAAACTCTGTTCTCCGGAATAATGGAGCGAGCTAATGACCTATTGGAAATAATACATACCGATGTATGCGGTCCGATGAGTATTAAAGCACGCGGCGGGTATCGTTATTGTCTGACCTTCACAGATGATTTGAGTAGGTATGGGTATATCTAATTGATGAAACACAAGTCTGAAACATTTGAGAAGTTCAAAGAATTTTAGAGTGAAGTGGAGAATCATCGTAACAAGAAAATAAAGTTTCTACGATCTGATCACGGAGGTGAATATTTGAGTTACGAGTTTGGCCTTCATTTAAAACAATGTGGAATTGTTTCACAACTCACGCCACCTGGAACACCACAGCGTAATGGTGTATCCAAACTTTGTAACCGTACTTTATTGGATATGATGCGTTCTATGATGTCTCTTACCAATTTATACCACTATCCTTTTGGGGTTATGCATTAGAGACAACCACATTCACGTTAAATAGGGCACCATCTAACTCCGTTGAGATGACACCGTATGAACTATGGTTTGGCAAGAAACCTAAGCTGTTGTTTCTTAAAGTTTAGGGTTGCGACACTTGTCAAAAGGCTTCAGCCTGATAAGCTCGAACCCAAATTGGAGAAGTGTGTCTTCATAGGATACCCTAAGGAAACTATTGGGTACACCTTGTACCACAGATCCGAAGGCAAGATCTTTGTTGCCAAGAATGGAACATTTCTAGATAAGGAGTTTCTCTCAAAAGAAGTGAGTGGGAGGAAAGTAGAACTTGATGAGGTAATTATACCTTCTCTCAATTTGAAAAGTAGCACATTAGAGAAATCCGTTTCCGTGATGCCTACACCAACTAGCGAGGAAGCTAAAGATGATGATCATGAAACTTCAGATAAAGTTACTACTTGACCTCGTAGGTTGAACAGAGCATGTTCCGCACCAGAGTGGTACGGTAATCTTGTCTGGAAGTCATGTTACTAGACCATGGCGAACCTATGAACTATGAAGAAGTTATAATGAGTCCAGATTCCAATAGATAACTTGAGGCGATGAAATTTGAGATAGGATCCATGTATGAGAACAAAGTGTGAACTTTGGTGGTCTTGCCCGATGATCGACAAGCCATTGAGAGTAAATGGATCTTCAAGAAGAAGACATACGCTGATGGTAATGTCACCATTTACAAAGCTCGACTTGTCGCGAAAGGTTTTCGACAAGTTCAAGGGGTTGATCACGATGATACCTTCTCACCCGTAGCGATGCTTAAGACAGTCCGAATCATGTTAGCAACTGTCGTATTTTATAATTATGAAATTTGACAAATGGACATCAAAACTGCATTCCTTAATATATTTCTTAAAGAAGAGTTGTACATGATGCAACCAGAAGATTTTGTCGATCCTAAAGGTGCTAATGAAGTGTCCAAACTCTAGCGATCCATCTATGGACTGGTGCTAGCATCTCAGAGTTGGAATATACACTTTGATGAGGTGATCAACGCATATGGTTTTATACAGACTTATGGTGAAGCCTGTATTACAAGAAAGTGAGTGGGAGCTCTGTAACATTTCTGATATTATAGGTGGATGACATATTGTTGATTGGAAATGATATAGAATTTCTTGATAGCATAAAAGGATATCTGAATAAGATTTTTTCAATGAAAGACCTCAGTGTAGCTGCTTATATATTGGGCATCAAGATCTATATGGATAGATCAAGACGCTTAATAGGAATTTCACAAAGCACATACCTTGACAAAGTTTTGAAGAAGTTCAAAATGGATCAGTCAAAGAAAAGGTCCTTGTGAAGGAAATATGCCCTAGAGGCAATAATAAAGTTATTATTTATTTACCTATATCATGATAAATGTTTATTATTCATGCTAGAATTGTATTAACCGGAAACATAATACATGTGTGAATACATAGACAAACAGAGTGTCACTAGTATGCCTCTATTTGACTAGCTCGTTAATCAAAGATGGTTATGTTTCCTAACCATGAACAAAGAGTTGTTATTTGATTAACGAGGTCACATCATTAGTTGAATGATCTGATTGACATGACCCATTCCAATAGCTTAGCACCCGATCGTTTAGTATGCTGCTATTGCTTTCTTCATGATTTATACATGTTCCTATGACTATGAGATTATGCAACTCCCGTTTGCCGGAGGAACACTTTGGGTGCTACCAAACGTCACAACGTAACTAGGTGATTATAAAGGAGCATTACAGGTGTCTCCAAAGGTACATGTTGGGTTGGCGTATTTCGAGATTAGGATTTGTCACTCCGATTGTCGGAGAGGTATCTCTGGGCCCTCTCAGTAATGCACATCACATAAGCCTTGCAAGCATTACAACTAATATGTTAGTTGTGAGATGATGTATTACGGAACGAGTAAAGAGACTTGCCGGTAACGAGATTGAACTAGGTATTGGATACCGACGATCGAATCTCGGGCAAGTAACATACCGATGACAAAAGGAACAACGTATGTTGTTATGCGGTCTGACCGATAAAGATCTTCGTAGAATATGTAGGATCCAATATGGGCATCCAGGTCCCGCTATTGGTTATTGACCAGAGACGTGTCTCGGTCATGTCTACATTGTTCTCGAACCGTAGGGTCCGCACGCTTAAAGTTACGATGACAGTTGTTATGAGTTTATGCATTTTGATGTACCGAAGTTAGTTCGGAGTCCCGGATATGATCACGGACATGACGAGGAGTCTCGGAATGGTCGAGACATAAAGATTGATATATTGGATGACTATATTCGGACACCGGAAGGGTTCCGGAGAAGTTTCGGATAAAACTGGAGTACCGAAGGGGTTACCGGAACCCCCCGGGGGTTAATGGGCCTTATGGGCCTAATGTGGAGAAGAGGAAGGGGCTGCCAGGGCAGGCCGCATGCCCCCTCTCCCCCTAGTCCAAATTGGACAAGGAGGGAGGGGCGGCGCCCCCCCCTTTCCTATTCTCCCTCCACCTCTCCTAGTTGGACAAGGAACAGGGAGGGGAGTCCTACTCCCGGTAGGAGTAGGACTCCTCCTGCGCCCTCCTCTAGGCCGGCGCACCACCCCCCCTTGGATCCTTTATATACGGAGGCAGGGGGGCACCCTAGGACACACAATTTGATCCTCGTGATCATTCCTTAGCCGTGTGCGGTGCCCCCTGCCACCATATTCCACCTCGGTCATATCATTGTAGTGCTTAGGCGAAGCCCTGCGTCGGTTGAACATCATCATCATCACCACACCGTCGTGCTGACGGAACTCATCCCCGAAGCTTTGCTGGATCGGAGCCCGGGGAGCGTCATCGAGCTGTACATGTGCTAAGAACTCGGAGGTGCCGGAGTAACGGTGCTTGGATCGGTCGGATCGGGAAGAAGACGTACGACTACTTCCTCTATGTTGTGTCAACGCTTCCATTGCGATCTACAAGGGTACGTAGATCATACTCTCCCCTCTCGTTGCTATGCATCACCATGATCTTGCGTGTGCGTAGGAAATTTTTTGAAATTACTGCGTTACCCAACAGTGGCATCCGAGCCTAGGTTTTATGGTTTGATGTTATATGCACGAGTAGAACACAAGTGAGTTGTGGGCGATATAAGTCATACTGCCTACAAGCATGTCATACTTTGGTTCGGCGGTATTGTTGGACGAGACGACCCGGACCGACATTACGCGTACGCTTACGCGAGACCGGTTCTCCCGACGTGCTTTGCACATAGGTGGCTTGCGGGCGACAGTCTCTCCAACTTTAGTTGAACCAAGTGTGGCTACGCCCGGTCCTTGCGAAGGTTAAAACGGAGTCAAATTGACAAACTATCGTTGTGGTTTTGATGCGTAGGTGAGATTGGTTCTTACTTAAGCCCGTAGCAGCCACGTAAAATTTGCAACAACAAAGTAGAGGACGTCTAACTTGTTTTTGCAGGGCATGTTGTTATGTGATATGGCCAAGACATGATGCTAAATTTATTGTATGAGATGATCATGTTTTGTAACCGAGGTATCGGCAACTGGCAGGAGCCATATGGTTGTCTCTTTATTGTATGCAATGCGATCGCGATGTAATGCTTTACTTTATTACTAAGCGGTAGTGATAGTCGTGGAAGCATAAGATTGGCGAGACGACAACGATGCTACGATGGATATCAAGGTGTCACGCCGGTGACGATGGAAATCACGACGGTGCTTCGGAGATGGAGATCACAAGCACAGGATGATGATGGCCATATCATATCACTTATATTGATTGCATGTGATGTTTATCTTTTTATGCATCTTATCTTGCTTTGATTGACGGTAGCATTATAAGATGATCTCTCACTAAATTATCAAGAAGTGTTCTCCCTGAGTATGCACCGTTGCCAAAGTTCGTCGTGCCCAGACACCACGTGATGATCGGGTGTGATAAGCTCTACGTCCATCTACAACGGGTGTAAGCCAGTTTTGCACACGCAGAATACTCGGGTTATACTTGACGAGCCTAGCATATACAGATATGGCCTCGGAACATGGAGACCGAAAGGTCGAGCGTGAATCATATAGTAAGATATGATCAACATAACGATGTTCGCCATTGAAAACTACTCCATCTCACGTGATGATCTATTATGGTTTAGTTGATTTGGATCACGTGATCACTTAGAGGATTAGAGGGATGTCTATCTAAGTGGGAGTTCTTTAAATTTGATTAATTGAACTTAAATCTATCATGAACTTAGTACCTGATAGTATCTTGCTTATGTATGTTTGATTGTAGATAGATGGCTCGTGCTGTTGTTCCGTTGAATTTTAATGCGTTCCTTGAGAAAGCAAAGTTGAAAGATGATGGTAGCAATTACACAGACTGGGTCCGTAACTTGAGGATTATCCTCATTGCAGCACAGAAGAATTACGTCCTGGAAGCACCGCTGGGTGCCAGGCCTGCTGCAGGAGCAACGCCGGATGTTATGAACGTCTGGCAGAGCAAAGCTGATGACTACTCGATAGTTCAGTGTGCCATGCTTTACGGCTTAGAATCGGGACTTCAACGACGTTTTGAACGTCATGGAGCATATGAGATGTTCCAGAAGTTGAAGTTAATATTTCAAGCAAATGCCCGGATTGAGAGATATGAAGTCTCCAATAAGTTCTATAGCTGCAAGATGGAGGAGAACAGTTCTGTTAGTGAGCATATACTCAAAATGTCTGGGTATAATAATCACTTGATTCAATTGGGAGTTAATCTTCCAGATGATTGCGTCATTGACAGAATTCTCCAATCACTGCCACCAAGCTACAAGAGCTTCGTGATGAACTATAATATGCAAGGGATGAATAAGACTATTCCCTAGCTCTTCGCAATGCTGAAAGCTATTGAGGTAGAAATCAAGAAGGAGCATCAAAGTGTTGATTGTCAACAAGACCACTAGTTTCAAGAAAAAGGGCAAAGGAAAGAATAAGGGGAACTTCAAAAAGAACGGCAAGCAAGTTGCTAATCAAGAGAAGAAACCCAAGTCTGGACCTAAGCCTGAAACTGAGTGCTTCTACTGCAAGCAGACTGGACACTGGAAGTGGAACTGCCCCAAGTATTTGGCGGATAAGAAAGATGGCAAGGTGAACAAAGGTATATGTGATATACATGTTATTGATGTGTACCTTACTAGAGCTCGCAGTAGCACCTGGGTATTTGATACTGGTTCTGTTGCTAATATTTGCAACTCGAAACAGGGACTACGGATTAAGCGAATACTAGCAAAGGACGAGGTGACGATGCGCGTGGGAAATGGTTCCAAAGTCGATGTGATCGCGGTCGGCACGCTACCTCTACATCTATCTTCGGGATTAGTATTAGACCTAAATAATTGTTATTTGGTGCCAGCGTTGAGCATGAACATTATATCTGGATCTTGTTTGATGCGAGACGGTTATTCATTTAAATCAGAGAATAATGGTTGTTCTATTTATATGAGTAATATCTTTTATGGTCATGCACCCTTGAAGAGTGGTCTATTCTTGTTGAATCTCGATAGTAGTAACACACATATTCATAATGTTGAAGCCAAAAGATGCAGAGTTGATAATGATAGTGCAACTTATTTGTGGCACTGCCGTTTAGGTCATATCGGTGTAAAGCGCATGAAGAAACTCCATATTGATGGACTTTTGGAACCACTTGATTATGAATCACTTGGTACTTGCGAACCGTGCCTCATGGGCAAGATGACCAAAACGCCGTTCTCCGGTACTATGGAGAGAGCAACAGATTTGTTGGAAATCATACATACAGATGTATATGGTCCGATGAATATTGAGGCTCGTGGCGGATATCATTATTTTCTCACCTTCACAGATGATTTAAGCAGATATGGGTATATCTACTTAATGAAACATAAGTCTGAAACATTTGAAAAGTTCAAAGAATTTCAGAGTGAAGTTGAAAATCATCGTAACAAGAAAATAAAATTCCTACGATCTGATCGTGGAGGAGAATATTTGAGTTACGAGTTTGGTGTACATTTGAAACAACGCGGAATAGTTTCGCAACTCACGCCACCCGGAACACCACAGCGTAATGGTGTGTCCGAACGTCGTAATCGTACTTTACTAGATATGGTGCGATCTATGATGTCTCTTACTGATTTACCGCTATCATTTTGGGGTTATGCTTTAGAGACGGCCGCATTCACATTAAATAGGGCACCATCAAAATCCATTGAGACGACGCCTTATGAACTGTGGTTTGGCAAGAAACTAAAGTTGTCGTTTCTGAAAGTTTGGGGCTGCCATGCTTATGTGAAAAAGCTTCAACCTGATAAGCTCGAACCCAAATCGAAGAAATGTGTCTTCATAGGATATCCAAAGGAAACTATTGGATACACCTTCTATCACAGATCCGAAGGCAAGACTTTTGTTGCTAAATTTGGAAACTTTCTAGAGAAGGAGTTTCTCTCGAAAGAAGTGAGTGGGAGGGAAGTAGAACTTGATGAGGTAACTGTACCTTCTCCCTTATTGGAAAGTGGTACATCACAGAAAACTGTTTCAGTGACACCTACACCAGTTAGTGAGGAAGCTAATGATGATGATCATGAAGCTTTAGATCAAGATACTACTGAACCTCGTAGATCAACCAGAGTGAGATCCGCACCAGAGTGGTACGGTAATCCTGTTCTGGAAGTCATGCTACTAGATCATGATGAACCTACGAACTATGAAGAAGCGATGGTGAGCCCAGATTCCGCAAAATGGCTTGAAGCCATGAAATCTGAGATGGGATCCATGTATGAGAACAAAGTATGGACTTTGGTTGACTTGCCCGCTGATCGGCAAGCAATTGAGAATAAATGGATCTTCAAGAAGACTGACGCTGACGGTAATATTACTGTCTACAAAGCTCGACTTGTCGCAAAAGGTTTTCGGCAAGTTCAAGGGATTAACTACGATGAGACCTTCTCACCCGTAGCGATGCTTAAGTCTGTCCGAATCATGTTAGCAATTGCCGCATTTTATGATTATGAAATTTGGCAGATGGATGTCAAAACTGCATTCCTGAATGGATTTCTGGAAGAAGAGTTGTATATGATGCAACCAGAGGTTTTGTTGATCCAAAGGGAGCTAACAAAGTGTGCAAGCTCCAGCGATCCATTTATGGACTGGTGCAAGCCTCTCGGAGTTGGAATAAACGCTTTGATAGTGTGATCAAGGCATTTGGTTTTATACAGACTTTTGGAGAAGCCTGTATTTACAAGAAAGTGAGTGGGAGCTCTGTAGCATTTCTGATATTATATGTGGATGACATATTACTGATCGGAGATGATATAGAATTTCTGGATAGCATAAAGGGATACTTGAATAAGAGTTTTTCAATGAAAGACCTCGGTGAAGCTGCTTACATATTAGGCATAAAGATTTATAGAGATAGATCAAGACGCCTAATTGGACTTTCACAAAGCACATACCTTGACAAGATTTTGAAAAAGTTCAAAATGGATCAAGCAAAGAAAGGGTTCTTGCCTGTGTTACAAGGTGTGAAGTTGAGTAAGACTCAATGCCCGACCACTGCAGAAGATAGAGAGAAAATGAAAGATGTTCCCTATGCTTCAGCCATAGGCTCTATCATGTATGCAATGATGTGTACCAAACCTGATGTGTGCCTTGCTATAAGTTTAGCAGGGAGGTACCAAAGTAATCCAGGAGTGGATCACTGGACGGCGGTCAAGAACATCCTGAAATACCTGAAAAGGACTAAGGATATGTTTCCCGTATATGGAAGTGACAAAGAGCTCATCGTAAACGGTTACGTTGATGCAAGCTTTGAGACTGATCCGGACGATTCTAATTCGCAAACCGGATACGTGTTTACATTAAACGGTGGAGCTGTCAGTTGGTGCAGTTCTAAACAAAGCGTCGTAGCGGGATCTACATGTGAAGCGGAGTACATAGCTGCTTCGGAAGCAGCAATTGAAGGAGTCTGGATGAAGGAGTTCATATCCGATCTAGGTGTCATACCTGGTGCATCGGGTCCAATGAAAATCTTTTGTGACAATACTGGTGCAATTGCCTTGGCAAAGGAATCCAGATTTCACAAAAGAACCAAGCACATCAAGAGACGCTTCAACTCCAGCCGGGATCTAGTCCAGGTGGGAGACATAGAGATTTGCAAGATACATACGGATCTGAATGTGGCAGACCCGTTGACTAAGCCTCTTCCACGAGCAAAACATGATCAGCACCAAGACTCCATGGGTGTTAGAATCATTACTGTGTAATCTAGATTATTGACTCTAGTGCAAGTGGGAGACTGAAGGAAATATGCCCTAGAGGCAATAATAAAGTTATTATTTATTTCCTTATATCATGATAAATGTTTATTATTCATGCTAGAATTGTATTAACCGGAAACATAATACATGTGTGAATACATAGACAGACAGAGTGTCACTAGTATGCCTCTATTTGACTAGCTCGTTAATCAAAGATGGTTATGTTTCCTAACCATGAACAAAGAGTTGTTATTTGATTAACGAGGTCACATCATTAGTTGAATGATCTGATTGACATGACCCATTCCATTAGCTTAGCACCCGATCGTTTAGTATGTTGCTATTGCTTTCTTCATGACTTATACATGTTCCTATGACTATGAGATTATGCAACTCCCGTTTGCCGGAGGAACACTTTGGGTGCTACCAAACGTCACAACGTAACTGGGTGATTATAAAGGAGCATTACAGGTGTCTCCAAAGGTACATGTTGGGTTGGCGTATTTCGAGATTGGGATTTGTCACTCCGATTGTCGGAGAGGTATCTCTGGGCCCTCTCGGTAATGCACATCACATAAGCCTTGCAAGCATTACAACTAATATGTTAGTTGTGAGATGATGTATTACGAAACGAGTAAAGAGACTTGCCGGTAACGAGATTGAACTAGGTATTGGATACCGACGATCAAATCTCGGGCAAGTAACATACCGATGACAAAAGGAACAACGTATGTTGTTATGCGGTCTGACCGATAAAGATCTTCGTAGAATATGTAGGAGCCAATATGGGCATCCAGGTCCCGCTGTTGGTTATTGACCAGAGACGTGTCTCGGTCATGTCTACATTGTTCTCGAACCATAGGGTCCGCACGCTTAAAGTTACGATGACAGTTGTTATGAGTTTATGCATTTTGATGTACCGAAGTTAGTTCGGAGTCCCGGATATGATCACGGACATGACGAGGAGTCTCGGAATGGTCGAGACATAAAGATTGATATATTGGATGACTATATTCGGACACCGGAAGGGTTCCAGAGAAGTTTCGGATAAAACCGGAGTACCGGAGGGGTTACCGGAACCCCCCGGGGGTTAATGGGCCTTATGGGCCTAATGTGGAGAAGAGGAAGGGGCTGCCAGGACAGGCTGCACGCCCCCTCTCCCCCTAGTCCGAATTGGACAAGGAGGGAGGGGCGGCGCCCCCCCCCCTTTCCTATTCTCCCTCCACCTCTCCTAGTTGGACAAGGAACGGGGAGGGGAGTCCTACTCCCGGTAGGAGTAGGACTCCTCCTGCGCCCTCCTCTAGGCCGGCGCACCCCCCCCCCCTTGGATCCTTTATATACGGAGGCAGGGGGCACCCTAGGACACACAATTTGATCCTCGTGATCGTTCCTTAGCCGTGTGCGGTGCCCCCTGCCACCATATTCCACCTCGGTCATATCGTTGTAGTGCTTAGGCGAAGCCCTGCGTCGGTTGAACATCATCATCATGACCACGCCGTCGTGCTGACGGAACTCATCCCCGAAGCTTTGCTGGATCGGAGCCCGGGGAGCGTCATCGAGCTCTACGTGTGCTAAGAACTCGGAGGTGCCGGAGTAACGGTGCTTGGATCGGTCGGATCGGGAAGAAGACGTACGACTACTTCCTCTACGTTGTGTCAACGCTTCCGTTGCGATCTACAAGGGTACGTAGATCATACTCTCCCCTCTTGTTGCTATGCATCACCATGATCTTGCGTGTGCGTAGGAATTTTTTTGAAATTACTGCGTTACCCAACACCCTGCCTGTGTAACAAGGTGTGAAGATGAGTTAGACTCAAAACCCTACCACGGCAAAATATATAGAGAGAATGAAAGTCATTCCCTAAGCCTTATTCATAGGTTCTATAAAGTATGCCATGCTGTGTACCAGACCTATTGTGTGCCTTGCCATGGGTTTGGCAAGGAGGTACAAGAGTGATCCAGGAGTGAATCACTCGGAAGCGGTCAAAATTATCCTTAGAGGACTAAGGAAATATTTCTCGGTTATGGAGGTGATAAATAGTTCGTTGTAAAGAGTTACGTCGATGCAAGCTTTGACACCGATTCGGATGACTATGAATCTCAATCTGGATAGGTATTGAAAGTAGGAGTAATTAGCTAGAGTAGCTCAATGCAGAGCATTGTAGACATAGAAACTTGCAAAATACGTACGGATCTGAATGTGGCAGACCCATTGACTAAATCTCTCTCACAAGCAAAACAAGATCATACCTTAGTACTCTTTGGGTGTTAATCACATGGCGATGTGAACTATATTATTTACTCTAGTAAACTCTCTAGGTGTTAGTCACATGACGATGTGAACTATGGGTGTTAATCATAATGTGATGTGAACTAGATTATTGACTATAGTGCAAGTGGGAGACTGAAGAAAATATGCCCTAGAGGCAATAATAAAGTTGTTATTTTATATTTTCTTATTCAAGATAAAGGTTTATTATTCATGCTAGAATTTTATTGATCGGAAACCTAAAGACATGTGTGAATACATAAACAAATACTATGTCCCTAGTAAGCCTTTACTAGACTAGCTCGTTGATCAAAGATGGTTAAGGTTTCCTAACCATAGAAATATGTTGTCATTTGAAAGCAGGATCACATCATTAGGAGAATGATGTGATGGACAAGACCCGTCCGTTAACTTAGCATAATGATCGTTCAATTTTATTGATATTGCTCTCTTCATGTCAAATACATATTCCTTCTATTATGAGATTATGCAACTCCTGGATACCGGAAGAATGCCTTGTGTGCTATCAAACGTCACAACGTAACTGGGTGATCATAAAGATGCCCTACAGGTCTCTCTGAAGGTGTTTGTTGAGTTGGCATAGATCGAGATTAGGATTTGTCACTCTGAGTATCGGAGATGTATCTCTGGGCCCTCTCGATAATACATATCATAAGCTTGCAAGGAAATGACTAAGGAGTTAGTCACGAGGTGATGTATTACGGACCGAGTAAAGAGACTTGCCGGTAATGAGATAGAATTAGGTATGAAGATATCGCCGATCGAATCTTGGGCAAGTAACATACCGATGGACAAAGGGAATTACGTATGTTGTCATAACGGTTCAACCGATAAAGATCTTCGTAGAATATGTAGGAGCCAATATGGGCATCCAGGTTCCGCTATTGGTTATTGACAGGATAGATGCCTCAGTCAAGTCTACATAGTTCTCGAACCCGCAGGGTCCGCACGCTTAACGTTCGTTGACGATATAGTGTTATATTAGTTATATGTTTTGGTGACCGAATGTTGTTCGGAGTCCCTGATGAGATCATGGACATGACGAGGAGTCTCAAAATGACCGAGAGGTAAAGATTCATATATAGAACGATGATATTTGGACGCCCGAAGTGTTTCGGAACATACCGAAAAGGAATCAGGTCACCGGAAGGGTTCCAGGCACCCCCCCGGCAAGTTATGGGCCTTATGGGGCAAATGAGGGGACATACCAGCCCACAAGGGGGCTGGTGCGCCCCTCCCTTGTTTGGTTAGGCCTAGGGAAGGAAAAGGGGGAGGGCTAGTGATGTCTACTACACAACCTTCTTCTTGTAGACGTTGTTGGGCCTCCAAGTGCAGAGGTTTGTAGGACAGTAGCAAATTTCCCTCAAGTGGATGACCTAAGTTTTATCAATCCGTAGGAGGCATAGGATGAAGATGGTCTCTCTCAAGCAACCCTGCAACCAAATAACAAAGAGTCTCTTGTGTCCCCAACACACCCAATACAATGGTAAATTGTATAGGTGCACTAGTTCGGTGAAGAGATGGTGATACAAGTGCAATATGGATGGTAGATAAAGGTATTAGTAATCTGAAAATATAAAAATAGCAAGGTAACTAATGATAAAAGTGAGCGTAAACGGTATTGCAATGATAGGAAATAAGGCCTAGGGTTCATACTTTCACTAGTGTAAGTCCTCTCAACAATACTAACATAATTGGATCATAAAATTATCCCTCAACATGAAACAAAGAGTCACTCCAAAGTCACTAATAGCGGAGAACGAACGAAGAGATTATGGTAGGGTACGAAACCACCTCAAAGTTATTCTTTCCAATCAATCCGTTGGGCTATTCCTATAAGTGTCACAAACAGCCCTAGAGTTCGTACTAGAATAACACCTTAAGATACAAATCAACCAAAACCCTAATGTCACCTAGATACTTCAATGTCACCTCAAGTATCCGTGGGCATGATTATACGATATGCATCACACAATCTCAATTCATCTATTCAACCAACACAAAGAACCTCAAAGAGTGCCCCAAAGTTTCTACCGGAGAATCACGACGAAAACGTGTGCCAACCCCTATGCATAGGTTCCCAATGTCACGAAACCCACAAGTTGGTCACCAAAACGTACATCAAGTGGCACGTGGTATCCCATTGTCACCACAGATATCCACGGCAAGACATATATCAAGTGTTCTCAAGTCTTTAAAGACTCAATCCGATAAGATTACTTCAAAGGGGAAACTCGATTCATTACAAGAGAGAAGAGGGGGGAAGAAACATCATAGGATCCAAATATAATAGCAAAGCTCGCGATACATCAAGATCGTATCATCTCAAGAACACAAGAGAGAGAGAGAGATCAAACACATAGCTACTGGTACATACCCTCAGCCCCGAGGGAGAACTACTCCCTCCTCGTCATGGAGAGCACCGGGATGATGAAGATGGCCACCGGAGAAGGATTGCCCCCTCCGGCAGGGTGCCGGAACGGGTCTAGATTGAGTTTCGGTGGCTACGGAGGCTTCTGGCGGCGGAACTCCCGATCTATGTTGCCCCCGGATGTTTTTAGGGTATATGGAGATATATAGGCGGAAGAAGTACGTCAGGGGGGCCACGAGGGGCCCACGAGGCAGGGGGCGCCCTCCACCCTCGTGACCTCCCCGGAAACTTCTTGGAGTAGGGTCCAAGTCTCCTGGATCACGTTTGGTGAGAAGATCACGTTCCCGAAGGTTTCATTCCGTTTGGACTCCGTTTGATATTCTGTTTCCTCGAAATACTGGAATAGGCAAAAAAACCACAATTCTGGGCTGGGCCTCCGGTTAATTGGTTAGTTCCAAAAATAATATAGAAGTGGAAAATAAAGCCCAATATAGTCCAAAACAGTAGATAAAGTAGCATGGAGCAATCAAAAATTATAGATACGTTGGAGACGTATCAGACATCCCCAAGCTTAATTCCTGCTCGTCCTCGAGTAGGTAAATGATAAAAAGAGAATTTTTGATGCGGAGTGATACTTTGGCATAATTTCAATGTAAATCTTCTTAATCATGGTATGAATATTCAGATCTGAAAGGTTCAAGACAAAAGTTCATATTGACATAAAAATGATAATACTTCAAGCATACTAATTAAACAATTATGTCATCTCAAAATAACATGGCCAAAGGAAGTTCATCCCTAAAAAATCATATAGTTAGGCTATGCTTCATTTTCGTCACACAAAGATGTTCCCAACTTCTATACCCTCGATGACAAGCCAAGCAATTGTTTCATAGTCAAATAATCTCAAACTTTTTCAACCTTCACGCAATACATGAGCGCGAGCCATGGACATAGCACTATGGGTGGTATAGAATATGATGATGGGGATTGTGTGGAGAAGACAAAAAAGGAGAAAGTCTCACATCAACGAGGCTAATCAATGAGCTATGGAGATGCCCATCAATTGATGTTAATGCAAGGAGTAGGGATTGCCATGCAACGGATGCACTAGAGCTAAGAATGCTCAACAAAAGAAAACTAGTGGGTGTGCATCCAACTTGCTTGCTCATGAAGACCTAGGGCATTTTGAGGAAGCCCATCGTTGGAATATACAAGCCAAGTTCTATAATGAAAAATTCCCACTAGTATGAACAAGACAACTTATGAGACTCACTATATGAAAATCATGGTGCTACTTTGAAGCACAAGTGTGGAAAAAGAGATAATAGCATTGCCCTTTTTATTTTCTCTTTTTTTGGGCCTTTCTTTTTTTTTCTTTTTGGCCTTTCTCTCTCTTTTTTTGATTGGGCAATGCTCTAATAATGATGATCATCACACTTCTATTGATTACAACATAATGATTACAACTCGATACTAGAACAAGATATGACTCTATATGAATGCCTCCGGCGGTGTACCGGGATGGTGCAATGAATCAAGAGTGACATGTATGAAAAATAATGCATGGTGGCTTTGCCACAAATACGATGTCAACTACAAGATCATGCAATGGCAATATGACAAAAGTAAAGCATGTCATGATGATGATGATGATGATGGTGGAAGTTGCATGGCAATATATCTCGGAATGGCTATGGAAATGCCATGATAGGTAGGTATGGTGGCTGTTTTGAGGAAGATATAGGGAGGTTTATGTGTGAAAGAGCATATCATATCACGGGGTTTGGATGCACCGGCGAAGTTTGCACCAACTCTCAATGTGAGAAAGGGCAATGCACGGTACCGAAGAGGCTAGCAAATGGCGGAAAGGTAAAAGTGCGTATAATCCATGGACTCAACATTAGTCAAAAGAACTCATATACTTATTGCAAAAATTTAGAAGTCATCAAAAATCAAGTACTACGCGCATGCTCCTAGGGGGATAGATTGGTAGGAAAAGACCATCGCTCGTCCCCGACCACCACTCATAAGGATGCACAAGCCAGGTACACTTCATGCTTCAAATTTGTTACACAACTTTAACCATACGTGCATGCTACGGGACTTGCTAACTTCAACACAAGTATTTCTCAAATTCACAACTACTCAACTAGCACGACTATGATATTATCACCTCCATATCTCAAAACAATTATCAAGCATCAAACTTATCTTAGTATTCAACCCACTAAAAAGAAAGTTTCACATATCTTGAATACCAAGTATATTAACATTAAGCAAATTACCATGCTATTAACGACTCTCAAAATAATCTAAGTGAAGCATGAGAGATCAAGTTTCTTTAAAACAAACCACCACCGTGCTCTAAAAGATCTAAGTGAAGCACTAGAGCAAAAATTATCACGCTCAAAAAGATATAAGTGAAGCACATAGAGTAAACTATCAAGCTCAAAAGATATAAGTGAAGCACATAGAGTATTCTAACAAATTTCAATTCATACATGGCTCTCTCAAAAGGTGTGTACAGAAAGGATGATTGTGGTAGACTAACAAGCAAAGACACAAATAATACAAGACGCTCCAAGCAAAACACATATCATGTGGTGAATAAAAATATAGCTCCAAGTAAATTACCGATGGAAGTGGACGAAAGAGGGGATGCCTTCCGGGGCATCCCCAAGCTTTGACTTTTTGGTGTCCTTGGATTATCTTGGGGGTGCCATGGGCATCCCCAAGCTTAGGCTCTTGCCACTCCTTTTTCCATAATCCATCAAAAGAATTCACCCAAAACTTGAAAACTTCACAACACAAAACTCAATAGAAATCTCGTGAGCTCCGTTAGAGAAAGAAAACAAAAGACTACTTTAAGGTAGTGTAGTGAACTTGTTCTTTATTTGTATTGGTGTTAAACCTACTGTATTCAAACTTCTCTATGGTTTATAAACTATTTTACTAGCCATAGATTCATCAAAATAAGCAAACAACACACGCAAAACAGAATCTGTCAAAAACAGAACAGTCTGTAGTAATCTGTTACTAACGCAAACTTCTGGAACCCAAAAAATTCTACCAAAATTATACAACCTGGGAAATTTGTTTATTGATCAGCAGCAATTGGAATCACTATTTTATCACGTTCTGGTGATTTTTGACAATTCAGGCACTGAGCGCAAAGATTCTGGAAATTACAGCAAGATCAAATAACTATCTTCCAACAAGATCTAATAGGTTTAACTTGGCACAAACACTAACTAAAAGATAAAACCACATCTAAACAGAATCTAGATGGATTATTTATTCCTAAACAGAACCAAAAACAAAAAACATAGAATAAAATTGGGTTGCCTCCCAACAAGCGCTATCGTTTAACGCCCCTAGCTAGGCATTATGATTTCAATGATGCTCACATAAAAGATAAGAATTGAAACATAAAGAGAGCATCATGAAGAATATGACTAGCACATTTAAGTCTAACCCACTTCCTATGCGTAGGGATTTTGTGAGCAAACAACTTATGGGAACAATAATCAACTTGCATAGGAAGGTAAAACAAGCATAACTTCAAAACTTTAAGCACATAGAGAGGAAACTTGACATTATTGCAACTCCTACAAGCATATGTTCCTCCCCCATAATAATTTTTAGTAGCATCATGAATGAATTCAACAATATAAGCATCACCTAAAGCATTATTTTCATGATCTACAAGCGTAGAAATTTTATTACTCTCCACATAAGCAAAAATTTTATCATTTGGAATAGTGGGAGTATCATAAGAGACTTGAACACTAAAAATTGTTTCCACATTAGAAGAGCAATGTTCAGAAAAAGGGTAATCATAATCATGACAAGTTTTATAAATATAATCATCACTACTTTTTATAGCATAAGTTTCATCACAATAATCATCATAAGTAGCAACTTTGTTCTCATCATAATCGATTGAAACCTCTCCCAAGATAGTGGAATCACTAAATAAAGTTGACACTCTTCCAAATCCACTTTCATATTCATCACAATAAAATTCAACATCCTCCAAAATAGTGGGATCACTACTTCCTAAAGTTGACACTCTTCCGAACCCACTTTCATCAATATAATCATCATAGATAGGAGGCATGCTATCATCATAACAACTTTGCATATCAAAACTTGAGAGGCTAAAAATATTATCATTATTAAGCATAGCATCCCCAAGCTTGGGAAAAACATTAATTGCAGCAAATATATTCTCAAATATGTCATCCTCATCAAACATAGCTTCCCCAAGCTTGGGCCTTTTCATATCATAAGCATAATCACTCTCATCATTAATAGCATGGATAGCACCAATAGTATAGCAATTATTATATTCTTCCAAGAAAGTGCCAAAAAGATCTTCAAGATCATAAGAAGTATCATTATCTTCCCAATCATAATCATCACAACAAGCAATAGGCATAACGAGATCATCATCAAGTGTATCATCTTCATTTTCATGAGGCACATCAATAATAGGAGCAACTTTATTGGGGAGAGATACCTTTTTACCTCTCTTCCTTTTTCTTTTCTTCTTATTCACCACATCATGTGTGGGTTCAATCCTCTTTTTGGAGCTCCTTATTAATGAGATTGGTTGGATAGAAGGCTCCTCCTCGTTACCTGATTCATCATAAGAAATAATAGGAGGATATTGGGAAGTCTCTTCCCTTTCATTAGTATTCTCTTCATCCTCTATTTGTTTTATTTTCTTTATGTAATTGGCAATATAAGGATTTTCAATGCAATTCACCGCACAATACATATAAATCTTCTCTAAATCAAAATCAAGAACTCTATCAAGATTAAATTTTGGAATACCCTCAGTTATACGTTTCATTTCTTCATAACCCAAAAGAAGGCTAAGTTCTTTATGATGCTCAAGGGTAATCAAATTATCACAATATTTGGATACGACTTGATCATGAAACAAATAGCATCGGAGCTTTAAATGACCATGTTCATTGCAAAGTTCACAAGGGGCACGGAAATTATTGAATCTTTCAGCACATTCATCTAGCTCTTCTTACAACAATTTGGTTTCTAAGTACTTATGCCTCTTGCAATATCTATCTTCCCTATTTGGTGTGTACTTACAAACCCAATGCACTCCACAAAAATTGACATGTTTATAGGAGACATTTTCATCATAACTAGTGCAATCATCATTAGCATCATGGATATTCAAAGAATTCATACTAACAACATTGCAATCATGCTCATCATTCAAATATTTAGTGCCAAACATTTTAGAGATTTCTTTTTCTGGCACTTGAGCACAATTATCCCTTCCATCATACTCACGAAAGATATTCAAAAGGTGAAGCGTATGAGACAAACTCAATTCCATTTTTTAATTTTATTTTATAAACTATACTAGTGCTAAAACAAGAAACAAAAAGATTCAATTGCAAGATTTAAAGATATACCTTCACTTACCTAGCCTCCCCGGCAACGGCGCCAGAAAAGAGCTTGATGTCTACTACACAACCTTCTTCTTGTAGACATTGTTGGGCCTCCAAGTGCAGAGGTTTGTAGGACAGTAGCAAATTTCCCTCAAGTGGATGACCTAAGGTTTATCAATCCGTAGGAGGCATAGGATGAAGATGGTCTCTATCAAGCAACCCTGCAACCAAATAACAAAGAGTCTCTTGTGTCCCCAACACACCCAATACAATGGTAAATTGTATAGGTGCACTAGTTCGGCGAAGAGATGGTGATACAAGTGCAATATGGATGGTAGATAAAGGTATTTGTAATCTGAAAATATAAAAATAGCAAGGTAACTAATGATAAAAGTGAGCGTAAACGGTATTGCAATGATAGGAAATAAGGCCTAGGGTTCATACTTTCACTAGTGTAAGTCCTCTCAACAATACTAACATAATTGGATCATAAAATTATCCCTCAACATGCAACAAAGAGTCACTCCAAAGTCACTAATAGCGGAGAACGAACGAAGAGATTATGGTAGGGTACGAAACCACCTCAAAGTTACTCTCTCCAATCAATCCGTTGGGCTATTCCTATAAGTGTCACAAACAGCCCTAGAGTTCGTACTAGAATAACACCTTAAGATACAAATCAACCAAAACCCTAATGTCACCTAGATACTTCAATGTCACCTCAAGTATCCGTGGGCATGATTATACGATATGCATCACACAATCTCAATTCATCTATTCAACCAACACAAAGAACCTCAAAGAGTGCCCCAAAGTTTCTACCGGAGAATCACGACGAAAATGTGTGCCAACCCCTATGCATAGGTTCCCAATGTCACGAAACCTGCAAGTTGGTCACCAAAACGTACATCAAGTGGCACGTGGTATCCCATTGTCACCACAGATATCCACGGCAAGACATACATCAAGTGTTCTCAAGTCTTTAAAGACTCAATTCGATAAGATTACTTCAAAGGGGAAACTCGATTCATTACAAGAGAGAAGAGGGGGGGAAGAAACATCATAGGATCCAAATATAATAGCAAAGCTCGCGATACATCAAGATCGTATCATCTCAAGAACACGAGAGAGAGAGAGAGATCAAACACATAGCTACTGGTACATACCCTCAGCCCCGAGGGAGAACTACTCCCTCCTCATCATGGAGAGCACCGGGATGATGAAGATGGCCACCGGAGAAGGATTGCCCCCTCCGGCAGGGTGCCGGAATGGGTCAAGATTGAGTTTCGGTGGCTACGGAGGCTTCTGGCGGCGGAACTCTCGATCTATGTTGCTCCCGGATGTTTTTAGGGTATATGGAGATATATAGGCGGAAGAAGTACGTCAGGGGGGCCACGAGGGGCCCACGAGGCAGGGGGACGAGTCCAGGGGGGGTGGCGCGCCCTCCACCCTCGTGACCTCCCCGGAAACTTCTTGGAGTAGGGTCCAAGTCTCCTGGATCACGTTCAGTGAGAAGATCACGTTCCCGAAGGTTTCATTCCGTTTGGACTCCGTTTGATATTCTGTTTCCTCGAAATATTGAAATAGGCAAAAAACAGCAATGCTGGGCTGGGCCTCCGGTTAATAGGTTAGTCCCAAAAATAATATAAAAGTGGAAAATAAAGCCCAATATAGTCCAAAACAGTAGATAAAGTAGCATGGAGCAATCAAAAATTATAGATATGTTGGAGACGTATCAGCTAGCCCCCTGCCTTTCCCTCTCATTAGAGAAAGGAAAGGGGGGGGCACCCTCCCCTGCCTTTCCCCGCACTCCAAATAAGGAAGGGTGGGGCTTGGGAGGGATCCCGAGTAGGATTCCTCCTACTTGAGCGCCCTAGGGAAGGAAAAGGGGGCGCCTAGCACACAATAGGCAATTGCCTAGCCGTGTGCGGCGTCCCCCTCCATCGTTTACACCCCGGTCATATTTTCGTGGTGCTTAGGCGAAGCCCTGTGGAGATCACTTCACCATCACCTTCATCATGCCGTCGTGCAGTCCGAACTCATCTACTACCTCGTCGTCTCGCTGGATCAAGAATGCGGAGGACGTCACCGAGCTGAATGTGTGCAGAACATGGAGGTGCTGTGCGTTCGGTACTTCATCGATTGGAGCGTGAAGAAGTTCGACTACATCAACCGCGTTGTTTAACGCTTCCGCTTACGATCTATGATGGTACGTAGACACACTCTCCCACTCGCTTTTATGCATCTCCATGGATAGTGAAGGAAATATGCCCTAGAGGCAATAATAAAGTTATTATTTTATTTCCTTATATCATGATAAATGTTTATTATTCATGCTAGAATTGTATTATCCGGAAACATGATACTTGTGTGAATACATAGACAAACTAAACGTCACTAGTATGCCTCTACTTGACTAGCTCGTTAATCAAAGATGGTTATGTTTCCTAACCATAGACATGTGTTGTCATTTGATTAACGGGATCACATCATTAGGAGAATGATGTGATTGACATGACCCATTCCATTAGCTTAGCACCCGATCGTTTAGTATGTTGCTATTGCTTTCTTCATGACTTATACATGTTCCTATGACTATGAGATTATGCAACCCCCGTTTGCCGGAGGAACACTTTGTATGCTACCAAACGTCACAACGTAACTACGTGATTATAAAGGAGCTCTACAGGTGTCTCCAAAGGTACATGTTGGGTTGGCGTATTTCGAGATTAGGATTTGTCACTCCGATTGTCGGAGAGGTATCTCTGGGCCCTCTCGGTAATACACATCACATAAGCCTTGCAAGCATTGCAACTAATGAGTTAGTTGCGAGATGATGTATTACGAAACGAGTAAAGAGACTTGCCGGTAACAAGATTGAACTAGGTATTGAGATACCGACGATCAAATCTCGGGCAAGTAACATACCGATGACAAAGGGAACAACGTATGTTGTTATGCGGTCTGACCGATAAAGATCTTCGTAGAATATGTAGGAGCCAATATGAGCATCCAGGTTCCGCTATTGGGTATTGACCGGAGACGTGTCTCGGTCATGTCTACATTGTTCTCGAACCCGTAGGGTCCGCACGCTTAAGGTTTCGATGATAGTTATATTATGAGTTTATGAGTTTTTATTTACCGAAGGAGTTCGGAGTCCCGGATGAGATCGGGGACATGACGAGGAGTCTCGAAATGGTCGAGACATAAAGATTGATATATTGGAAGCCTATGTTTAGACATCGGAAGTGTTCCGGGTGAAATCGGCATTTTACCGGAGTACCGGGAGGCTACCGGAACCCCCCGGTAACCTAATGGGCCTTAATGGGCCTAGTGGAGGAAGAGGAGAGGAGGCCTCGGGGCTGCCGCGTGCCCCTCCCCCCCAAATCCGAATTGGACAAGGAGGGGGGCGGCGCCCCCCTTTCCTTTCTTCCCTCTCCTCCTTCCCCCCAAGTCCTAATCCAATTAGGGAAAGGGGGGGAGTCCTACTCCCGGTACGGCCGCACCCCCCCTTCCTCCTTTATATACGGGGGCAAGGGGGCACCTCTAGACACACAAGTTGATCCTCGTGATCATTTTCTTAGCTGGGTGCGGTGCCCCCTTCCACCATACTCCTCGATAATATTGTAGCGGTGCTTAGGCGAAGCCCTGCGATGGTAGAACATCAAGGTCATCACCACGCCGTCGTGCTGACAGAACTCTTCCCCGACACTTTGCTGGATCGGAGTCCGGGGATCGTCATCGAGCTGAACATGTGCTAAAACTCGGAGGTGTCGTAGTTTTGGTGCTTGATCGGTCGGGCCGTGAAGACGTACGACTACATCAACTGCGTTGTCATAACGCTTCCACTGTCGGTCTACGAGGGTACGTAGACTACACTCTCCCCTCTCGTTGCTATGCATCACCATGATCTTGCGTGTGCGTAGGAATTTTTTGAAATTACTACGTTCCCCAACAGTGGCATCAGAGCCAGGTTTTATGTGTTGATGTTATATGCACGAGTAGAACACAAGTGAGTTGTGGGCGATATAAGTCATACTTCTTACCAGCATGTCATACTTTGGTTCGGCGGTATTGTTGGATGAAGCGGCCCGGACCGACATTACGCGTACGCTTACACGAGACTGGTTCTACCGACGTGCTTTGCACAAAGGTGGCTGGCGGGTGTCAGTTTCTCCAACTTTAGCTGAACCGAGTGTGGCTACACCCGGTCCTTGCGAAGGTTAAAACAGCACCAACTTGACAAACTATCGTTGTGGTTTTGATGCGTAGGTAAGATTGATTCTTGCTTAAGCCCGTAGCAGCCACGTAAAACTTGCAACAAACAAAGTAGAGGACATCTAACTTGTTTTTGCAGGGCATGTTCTGATGTGATATGGTCAAGACATGATACTAAATTTTATTGTATGAGATGATCATGTTTTGTAACCGAGTTATCGGCAACTGGCAGGAGCCATATGGTTGTCGCTTTATTATATGCAATGCAATTGCGCTGTAATGCTTTACTTTATCACTAAACGATAGCGATAGTCGTGGAAGCATAAGATTGGCGAGACGACAACGATGCTACGATGGTGATCAAAGTATCGCGCCGGTGATGATAGTGATCATGAGGTGCTTCAAAGATGGAGATCGCAAGCACAAGATGATGATGGCCATATCATATCACTTATATTGATTGCATGTGATGTTTATCTTTTATGCATCTTATCTTGCTTTGATTGACGGTAGCATTTTAAGATGATCTCTCACTAATTATCAAGAAGTGTTCTCCCTGAGTATGCACCGTTGCAAAAGTTCTTCGTGCTGAGACACCACGTGATGATCGGGTGTGATAGGCTCTATGTTCAAATACAACAGGTGCAAAACAGTTGCACACGCGGAATACTCAGGTTATACTTGACGAGCCAAGCATATACAGATATGGCCTCGGAACACGGAGACCGAAAGGTCGAGCGTTAATCATATAGTAGATATGATCAACATAGTGATGTTCACCAATGAAACTACATCTCACGTGATGATCGGACATGGTTTAGTTGATTTGGATCACGTGATCACTTAGAGGATTAGAGGGATGTCTATCTAAGTGGGAGTTCTTTAGTAATATGATTAATTGAACTTAAATTTATCGTGAACTTAGTACCTGATTGTATCTTGCTTGTTTATGTTTGATTGTAGATAGATGGCCCGTGCTGTTGTTCCGTTGAATTTTAATACGTTCCTTGAGAAAGCAAAGTTGAAAGATGATGGTAGCAATTACACGGACTGGGTCCGTAACTTGAGGATTATCCTCATTGCTGCACAAAAGAATTACGTCCTGGAAGCACCACTGGGTGCCAGGCCTGCTGCTAGAGCAACACCAGATGTTATGAACATCTGGCAGAGCAAAGCTGATGACTACTCGATAGTTCAGTGTACCATGCTTTATGGCTTAGAATCGGGACTTCACGACGTTTTGAACGTCATGGAGCATATGAGATGTTCCAGGAGTTGAAGTTAATATTTCAAGCAAATGCCCGGATTGAGAGATATGAAGTCTCCAATAAGTTCTATAGCTGCAAGATGGAGGAAAACAGTTCTGTCAGTGAGCATATACTCAAAATGTCTGGGTATAATAATCATTTGATTCAATTGGGAGTTAATCTTCCAGATGATTGCATCATTGACAGAATTCTCCAATCATTTCCACCTGGCTACAAGAGCTTCGTGATGAACTATAATATGCAAGGGATGAATAAGACAATTCCCGAGCTCTTCGCAATGCTGAAAGCTGCGGAGGTAGAAATCAAGAAGGAGCATCAAGTGTTGATGGTCAACAAGACCACTAGTTTCAAGAAAAAGGGCAAAGGGAAGAAAAAGGGGGATCTTCAAAAAGAACAGCAAGAAAGTTGCTGCTCAGGAGAAGAAACCCAAATCTGGACCTAAGCCTGAAACTGAGAGCTTCTACGCAAGCAGACTGGTCACTGGAAGCGGAACTGCCCCAAATATTTGGTGGATAAGAAGGATGGCAAGGTGAACAAAGGTATATATGATATACATGTTATTGATGTGTACCTTACTAATGCTCGCAGTAGCACCTGGGTATTTGATACTGGTTCTGTTGCTAATATTTGCAACTCGAAACAGGGACTACAGATTAAGCGAAGATTGGCTAAGGACGAGGTGACGATGCGCGTGGGAAATTGTTCCAAAGTCGATGTGATCGCGGTCGGCACGCTACCTCTACATCTACCTTCGGGATTAGTATTAGACCTAAATAATTGTTATTTGGTGCCAGCGTTGAGCATGAACATTATATCTGGATCTTGTTTGATGCGAGACGGTTATTCATTTAAATCAGAGAATAATGGTTGTTCTATTTATATGAGTAATATCTTTTATGGTCATGCACCCTTGAAGAGTGGTCTATTCTTATTAAATCTCAATAGTAGTGACACACATATTCATAATGTTGAAACCAAAAGATGCAGAGTTGATAATGATAGTGCAATTTATTTGTGGCACTGCCGTTTAGGTCATATCGGTATAAAGCGCATGAAGAAACTCCATACTGATGGACTTTTGGAATCACTTGATTATGAATCACTTGGTACTTGCGAACCGTGCCTTATGGGCAAGATGACCAAAACACCATTCTCCGGTACTATGGAGAGAGCAACAGATTTGTTGGAAATCATACATACAGATGTATGTGGTCCGATGAATGTTGAGGCTCGTGGCGGATATCGTTATTTTCTCACCTTCATAGATGACTTAAGAAGATATGGGTATATCTACTTAATGAAACATAAGTCTGAAACATTTGAAAAGTTAAAAGAATTTTAGAGTGAAGTTGAAAATCATCGTAACAAGAAAATAAAATTCCTACGATCTGATCGTGGAGGAGAATATTTGAGTTACGAGTTTGGTGTACATTTGAAACAACGCGGAATAGTTTCGCAACTCACGCCACCCGGTACACCACAGCGTAATGGTGTGTCCGAACATCGTAATCGTACTTTACTAGATATGGTGCGATCTATGATGTCTCTTACTGATTTACCGCTATCATTTTGGGGTTATGCTTTAGAGACGGCCGCATTCACATTAAATAGGGCACCATCAAAATCCGTTGAGACGACGCCTTATGAACTGTGGTTTGGCAAGAAACTAAAGTTGTCGTTTCTGACAGTTTGGGGCTGCCATGCTTATGTGAAAAAGCTTCAACCTGATAAGCTCGAACCCAAATCGAAGAAATGTGTCTTCATAGGATATCCAAAGGAAACTATTGGATACACCTTCTATCACAGATCCGAAGGCAAGACTTTTGTTGCTAAATTTGGAAACTTTCTAGAGAAGGAGTTTCTCTCGAAAGAAGTGAGTGGGAGGAAAGTAGAACTTGATGAGGTAACTGTACCTTCTCCCTTATTGGAAAGTGGTACATCACAGAAACCGGTTTCTGTGACACCTACACCAATTAGTGAGGAAGCTAATGATAATGATCATGAAACTTCAGAACAAGATGCTACTGAACCTCGTAGATCAACCAGAGTAAGATCCGCACCAAAGTGGTACAGTAATCCTGTTCTGGAAGTCATGCTACTAGATCATGATGAACCTACGAACTATGAAGAAGCGATGATGAGCCCAGATTCCGCAAAATGGCTTGAAGCCATGAAATCTGAGATGGGATCCATGTATGAGAACAAAGTGTGGACTTTGGTTGACTTGCCCAATGATCGGCAAGCAATTGAGAATAAATGGATCTTCAAGAAGAAGACTGACGCTGACGGTAATGTTACTGTCTACAAAGCTCGACTTGTCGCAAAAGGTTTTCGACAAGTTCAAGGGATTGACTACGATGAGACCTTCTCACCCGTAGCGATGCTTAAGTCTGTCCGAATCATGTTAGCAATTGCCGCATTTTATGATTATGAAATTTGGAAGATGGATGTCAAAACTGCATTCCTGAATGGATTTCTGGAAGAAGAGTTGTATATGATGCAGCCATAAGGTTTTGTCGATCCAAAGGGAGCTAACAAAGTGTGCAAGCTCCAGCGATCCATTTATGGACTGGTGCAAGCCTCTCGAAGTTGGAATAAATGCTTTGATAGTGTGATCAAAGCATTTGGTTTTGTACAGACTTTTGGAGAAGCCTGTATTTACAAGAAAGTGAGTAGGAGCTCTGTAGCATTTATGATATTATATGTAGATGACATATTACTAATCGGAAATGATATAGAATTTCTGGATAGCATAAAGGGATACTTGAATAAGAGTTTTTCAATGAAAGACCTCAGTGAAGCTGCTTACATATTGGGCATTAAGATCTATAGAGATAGATCAAGACGCTTAATTCGACTTTCACAAAGCACATACCTTGACAAAGTTTTGAAGAAGTTAAAAATGGATCAAGCAAAGAAAGGATTCTTGCCTGTGTTACAAGGTGTGAAATTGAGTAAGACTTAATGCCCAACCACTGCAGATGATAGAGAGAAAATGAAAGATGTTCCCTATGCTTCAGCCATAGGCTCTATCATGTATGCAATGTTGTGTACTAGACCTGATGTGTGTCTTGCTATAAGTCTAGCAGGGAGGTACCAAAGTAATCCAGGAGTGGATCACTAGACAGCGGTCAGGAACATCCTGAAATACCTGAAAAGGACTAAGGATATGTATCTCGTATATGGAGGTGACAAAGAGCTCATCGTAAATGGTTACGTTGATGCAAGCTTTGACACTGATCCGGACGTTTCTAAATCGCAAACCGGATACGTGTTTACATTAAACGGTGGAGCTGTCAATTGGTGCAGTTCTAAACAAAGCGTTGTGGCGGGATCTACATGTGAAGCGGAGTACATAGCTGCTTCGGAAGCAGCAAACGAAGGAGTCTGGATGAAATAGTTCATATCCGATCTAGGTATCATACCTAGTGCATCGGGTCCAATGAAAATCTTTTGTGACAATACTGGTGCAATTGCCTTGGCAAAGGAATCCAGATTTCACAAGAGAACCAAACACATCAAGAGATGCTTCAATTCCATCCGGGATCTAGTCCAGGTGGGAGACATAGAGATTTGCAAGATACATACGGATCTGAATGTAGCAGACCCGTTGACTAAGCCTCTTCCACGAGCAAAACATGATCAGCACCAAAGCTCCATGGGTGTTAGAATCATTATTGTGTAATCTAGATTATTGACTCTAGTGCAAGTGGGAGACTGAAGGAAATATTCCCTAGAGGCAATAATAAAGTTATTATTTTATATCCTTATATCATGATAAATGTTTATTATTCATGCTAGAATTGTATTATCTGGAAACATGATACTTGTGTGAATACATAGACAAACTAAACGTCACTAGTATGCCTCTACTTGACTAGCTCGTTAATCAAAAATGGTTATGTTTCCTAACCATAGACATGTGTTATCACTTGATTAACGGGATCACATTATTAGGAGAATGATGTGATTGACATGACCCATTCCATTAGCTTAGCACCCGATCGTTTAGTATGTTGCTATTGCTTTCTTCATGACTTATACATGTTCCTATGACTATGAGATTATGCAACTCCTGTTTGCCGGAGGAACACTTTGTGCGCTACCAAATGTCACAACGTAACTACATGATTATAAAGGAGCTCTACATGTGTCTCCAAAGGTACATGTTGGGTTGGCGTATTTCGAGATTAGGATTTGTCACTCCGATTGTCGGAGAGGTATCTCTGGGCCCTCTCGATAATACACATCACATAAGCCTTGCAAGCATTGCAACTAATGAGTTAGTTGCGAGATGATGTATTAAGAAACAAGTAAAGAGACTTGTCGGTAACAAGATTGAACTAGGTATTGAGATACCGACGATCGAATCTCGGGCAAGTAACATACCGATGACAAAAGGAACAACGTATGTTGTTATGCGGTCAGACCGATAAAGATCTTCATAGAATATGTAGGAGCCAATATGAGCATCCAGGTTCCGCTATTGGTTATTGACCGGAGACGTGTCTCGGTCATGTCTACATTGTTCTTGAACCCATAGGGTCCGCACGCTTAAGGTTTCGATGACAGTTATATTATGAGTTTATGAGTTTTGATGTACCGAAGGAGTTCGGAGTCCCGGATGAGATCGGGGACATGACGAGGAGTCTCGAAATGGTCAAGAAATAAAGATAGATATATTGGAAGCCTATGTTTGGACATCGGAAGTGTTCCGGGTGAAATCGGCATTTTACCGGAGTACCGGGAGGCTACCGGAACCCCCCGGTAACCTAATGGGCCTTAATGGGCCTAGTGGAGGAAGAGGAGAGGAGGCCTAGGGGCTGTCGCGCGCCCCTCCCCCCCCCCAAGTCCGAATTGGACAAGGAGGGGGGCGGCGCCCCCCTTTCCTTTCTTCCCTCTCCTCCTTCCCCCCAAGTCCTAATCCAACTAGGGAAAGGGGGGGAGTCCTACTCCCGGTAGGAGTAGGACTCCTCCAGCGCGCCTCCTCCTAGGGCCAGCTGCACCCCCCTTGCTCCTTTATATACGGGGGCAAGGGGGCACCTCTAGACACACAAATTGATCCTCGTGATCGTTTTCTTAGCCGTGTGCGGTGTCCCCTTCCACCAGACTCCTCGATAATATTGTAGCGGTGCTTAGGCGAAGGCCTGCGACGGTAGAACATCAAGATCATCACCACACCGTCGTGCTGACGGAACTCTTCCCCGACACTTTGCTGGATCGGAGTCCGGGGATCGTCATCGAGCTGAACGTGTGCTAAAACTCGGAGGTGCCGTAGTTTCGGTGCTTGATCGGTCGGGCCATGAAGATGTATGACTACATCAACCGCGTTGTCATAACACTTCCGCTGTCGGTCTACGAGGGTACATAGACTACACTCTCCCCTCTCGTTGCTATGCATCACCATGATCTTGCGTGTGCGTAGGATTTTTTTTGAAATTACTACGTTCCCCAATAGATAGATCATTGCGTGTGCGTAGAATTTTTTTTATTTTCCATGCAACGATTCCCAACAAATGTGCCATGGCTACCATGGACGACGTTTTGAAGAAAATCAACTATTTTCGTAATCATAACCAGATTATCAAGTGGTCCGAAGAGATGGACAGGGACATGGACATAGGGGAACTATTAAGAGAGCATGGCCGCCTCCAAAAGGTGTTGACCAGAGTCATCAACAAATAGGTTGTAAATGAGGATGGGAGGTTTCATTTCCAGCTAGAGCGAGATGAAGAATGACTTCACCGAGTCGAAGACATGTTGTAGTAATCAATTGTGAGCGATACAGTGCTTCAAAACATCTTGATTCATTGTTCATTTTATGAGTTGATAATTTTACATGTTTATTTGTTCGCCCTACACTTTTTATGTTGTATGTTTGCTTCATTAATAATCATAATTATTGTAACACCGTTGTAATATGATTGTTTGAATTCAATGGGATGATTGAGTGCAAAATACTGCTTCAGCACCAAAATAACGCTGCCGCGGCAGCAATTTCTCTATGCTGACATCGGTACCGGTAGCGGGCGGCAAAGGTGCATGCCATTGCTAGTACGCGCAACAGTGGCGGGTAGCGATTTTACATGTGGCGGGCCGAAGTTACTTCGGCCCAACAATGCTATCATCAGTGGCGGGCGGCCGCTCGCCACTGATGCCATAATAGCAGTGGCAGGAGGTCAATGGCGGGTGGCCTTGAGAGCCTGGCCCATCACTACTAGGCCTTTTGCACCCGCCACTACTGGGCATTCCTGCAGTGGTGGGAAGAGGAGGAGGAGGAGGTGGCTTCGATGAAGGTGGAGGCAGAGTTGCCGGGCTTCAACATGAAGTAGACGGAGGCGGAGTTCACCGTCACCCAGTCTGACAAGACGGCGGAGCAACAGGCCATCCTGGAGTCTATCCAGGATGAGGCCTATGTGTGCCGTCGGAGCCAGGCACATAGATCGTCGACATCTCCGACAATGAGTAGCTAAGTGATCGACGTAGTACGTAAGTTTATTTTGTTTGCATGTGTTTGTATGGATTTAAGAATCTAGTATGAAATGTCTGGATGCAACAAGTGAAATTTGAGGCATGCCCTAAAAGATAAAAGAAGGGCACGACAAGGGCCCTTGGCTATCAAAGTTTTCGCGTGCATGTGTTCATCGTGATTTGATGTGATCGATCCTGTGGGCGAGTTCTAACAGTTGGTATCAGAGCAAGGTCCAGAAGTCAAGCGCTTGCCCCGGGGTTGCGACCCGACTAGCACCTCGGGGCGGGCGATGAACTCGCTGGGTGGTGCAGCGATGAGGAGGTTCTGGCGAACGTCATTCGGCAGAGCGACATGGAGGAAGACGGCGGGATGTCGTCAGCAAGGTGGTAGAAGATGATCGTTGATGGGAGTGGTGGTGCCGAGGTGCGGTGCCAGAAAGTCATCAAGATCGTCGTCTACGAGGTGTTGGATGAGTCGAGGAGTCGTGCGAGTTTTCATGGTTAGTTGTCGTTGCGTCTGTCAGTCGTCGTCGTGTCCAAGTGCTCGTCTTGGTGATGATTCGTTGCAGTGGAAGCGATGTGCACGGTGTTCCTGTTGGGGAACGTAGTAATTTCATAATTTTCCTATGCACACGCAAGATCATGTGATGCATAGCAACGAGAGGGGAGAGTGTTGTCTACGTACCCAACGCAGACCGACTGCGGAAGCGCTGACACGACGTAGAGGAAGTAGTCGTACGTCTTCACGATCCAACCGATCAAGCACCGAAACTACGGCACCTCCGAGTTCGAGCACACATTCAGCTCGATGACGATCCCCGGACTCCGATCCAGCAAAGTGTCAGGGAAGAGTTCCGTCAGCACGACGGCGTGGTGACGATCTTGATGTACTACAGCAGCAGGGCTTTGCCTAAACTCCGCTTCAGTATTATCGAGGAATATGGTGGCAAGGGGCACCGCACACGGCTAAGGAATAGATCACGTGGATCAACTTGTGTGTCTAGAGGTGCCCCCTGCCTCCGTATATAAAGGAGTAGAGGGGGGAGGCTGGCCGGCCAAGGAGGAGGGCGCAGGAGAGTCCTACTCCCTCTGGGAGTAGGATTCCCCCCCCCCCAATCCTAGTCGGAATAGGATTCGCGGAGGGGGAAAAGAGGAGGAGGGGGCCGGCCACCTCTCCTAGTCCTAATAGGACTAGGGGAAGGGGGAGGCGCGGCCCATCTAGGGCAGCCCCTTCTCTTTTCCACTAAGGCCCATTATGGCCCATATAGCTCCCGGGGGGTTCCGGTAACCCTCCCGGTATTCCGGTAAAATCCCGATTTCACCCGGAACACTTCCGATATCCAAACATAGGCTTCCGATATATCAATCTTTATGTCTTGACCATTTCGAGACTCCTCGTCATGTCCATGATCACATCCGGGACTCCGAACAACATTCGGTACATCAAAATGCATAAACTCATAATATAACCGTCATCGTAACCTTAAGCGTGCGGACCCTACGGGTTCGAGAACAATGTAGACATGACCGAGACACGTCTCCGGTCAATAACCAATAGCGGGACCTGGATGCCCATATTGGCTCCTACATATTCTATGAAGATCTTTATCGGTCAGACCGCATAACAACATACGTTGTTCCCTTTGTCATCGGTATGTTACTTGCCCGAGATTCGATCGTCGGTATCCAATACCTAGTTCAATCTCGTTACCGGCAAGTCTCTTTACTCGTTCCGTAATACATCATTTCACAACTGACATATTAGTTGTAATGCTTGCAAGGCTTATGTGATGTGTATTACCGAGAGGGCCCAGAGATACCTCTCCGACAATCGGAGTGACAAAACCTAATCTCGAAATACGCCAACCCAACATGTACCATTGGAGACACCTGTAGTACTCCTTTATAATCACCCAGTTATGTTGTGACGTTTGGTAGTACCCAAAGTGTTCCTCCGGTAAACGGGAGTTGCATAATCTCATAGTTATAGGAACATGTATAAGTCATGAAGAAAGCAATAGCAACATACTAAACGATCGGGTGCTAAGCTAATGGGATGGGTCATGTCAATTAGATCATTCTACTAATGATGTGACCTCGTTAATCAAACAACAACTCATTGTTCATGGTTAGGAAACATAACCATCTTTGATTAACGAGCTAGTCAAGTAGAGGCATACTAGTGACACTTTGCTTGTCTATGTATTCACACATGTATTATGTTTCTGGTTAATACAATTCTAGCATGAATAATAAACATTTATCATGATTATAAGGAAATAAATAATAACTTTATTATTGCCTCTAGGGCATATTGCCTTCAGTCTCCCACTTGCACTAGAGTCAATAATCTAGATTACACTGTAATGATTCTAACACCCATGGAGCCTTGGTGCTGATCATGTTTTGCTCGTGGAAGAGGCTTAGTCAACGGGTCTGCAACATTCAGATCCGTATGTATCTTGCAAATCTCTATGTCTCCCACCTGGACTAGATCCCGGATGGAATTGAAGCGTCTCTTGATGTGTTTGGTCCTTTTGTGAAATCTGGATTCCTTTGCCAAGGCAATTGCACCAGTATTGTCACAAAAGATTTTCATTGGACCCGATGCACTAGGTATGACACCTAGATCGGATATGAACTCCTTCATCCAGACTCCTTCATTTGCTGCTTCCGAAGCAGCTATGTACTCCGCTTCACATGTAGATCCCGCTACGACGCTTTGTTTAGAACTGCACCAACTGACAGCTCCACCGTTTAATGTAAACACGTATCCGGTTTGCGATTTAGAATCGTCCGGATCAGTGTCAAAGCTTGCATCAACGTAACCTTTTACGGTGAGCTCTTTGTCACCTCCATATACGAGAAACATATCCCTAGTCCTTTTCAGGTATTTCAGGATGTTCTTGACTGCTGTCCAGTGATCCACTCCTGGATTACTTTGGTACCTCCCTGCTAAACTTATAGCAAGGCACACATCAGGTCTGGTACACAGCATTGCATACATGATAGATCCTATGGCTGATGCATAGGGAACATCTTTCATATTCTCTCTATCTTCTGCAGTGGTCGGGCATTGAGTCTTACTCAACTTCACACCTTGTAACACAGGCAAGAACCCTTTCTTTGCTTGATCCATTTTGAACTTCTTCAAAATTTTGTCAAGGTATGTGCTTTGTGAAAGTCCAATTAAGCGTCTTGATCTATCTCTATAGATCTTAATGCCTAATATGTAAGCAGCTTCACCGAGGTCTTTCATTGAAAAACTTTTATTCAAGTATCCCTTTATGCTATCCAGAAATTCTATATCATTTCCAATCAGCAATATGTCATTCACATATAATATCAGAAATGCTACAGAGCTCCCACTCACTTTCTTGTAAATACAGGCTTCTCCAAAAGTCTGTATAAAACCAAATGCTTTGATCACACTATCAAAACGTTTATTCCAACTCCGAGAGGCTTGCACCAGTCCATAAATGGATCGCTGGAGCTTGCACACTTTGTTAGCTCCTTTTGGATCGACAAAACCTTCCGGTTGCATCATATACAACTCTTCTTCCAGAAATCAATTCAGGAATGCAGTTTTGACATCCATCTGCCAAATTTCATAATCATAAAATGCGGCAATCGCTAACATGATTCGGACGGACTTAAGCATCGCTACGGGTGAGAAGGTCTCATCGTAGTCAATCCCTTGAACTTGCCGAAAACCTTTTGTGACAAGTCGAGCTTTGTAGACAGTAACATTACCATCAGCGTCAGTCTTCTTCTTAAAGATCCATTTATTCTCAATTGCTTGCCGATCATCGGGCAAGTCAACCAAAGTCCATACTTTGTTCTCATACATGGATCCCATCTCAGATTTCATGGCTTCAAGCCACTTTGCGGAATCTGGGCTCACCATCGCTTCTTCATAATTCGTAGGTTCATCATGATCTAGTAGCATGACTTCCAGAATAGGATTACCGTACCACTCCGGTGCGGATCTTACTCTGGTTGATCTACGAGGTTCAGTAGTATCTTGATCTGAAGTTTCATGATCATTATCATTGGCTTCCTCACTAACTGGTGTAGGTGTCACTGAAACAGTTTTCTATGATGTACTACTTTCCAGTAAGGGAGCAGGTACATTTACCTCATCAAGTTCTACTTTCCTCCCACTCACTTCTTTCGAGAGAAACTCCTTCTCTAGAAAGGATCCATTCTTAGCAATGGATGTCTTGCCTTCGGATCTGTGATAGAAGGTGTACCCAACAGTCTCCTTTGGGTATCCTATGAAGACACATTTCTCCGATTTGGGTTCGAGCTTATCAGGTTGAAGCTTTTTCACATAAGCATCGCAGCCCCAAACTTTAAGAAACGACAACTTTGGTTTCTTGCCAAACCATAGTTCATAAAGCGTCGTCTCAACGGATTTTGATGGTACCCTATTTAACGTGAATGCGGCCGTCTCTAAAGCATAACCCCAAAATGATAGCAGTAAATCAGTAAGAGACATCATAGATCGCACCATATCTAGTAAAGTACGATTACGACGTTCGGACACACCATTACGCTGTGGTGTTCCGGGTGGCGTGAGTTGCGAAACTATTCCACAGTTTTTCAAATGTACACCAAACTCGTAACTCAAATATTCTCCTCCACGATCAGATCGTAGAAACTTTATTTTCTTGTTACGATGATTTTCAACTTCACTCTGAAATTCTTTGAACTTTTCAAATGTTTCAGATTTATGTTTCATTAAGTAGATATACCCATATCTGCTTAAATCATCTGTGAAGGTGAGAAAATAACGATATCCGCCACGAGCCTCAATATTCATCAGACCACATACATCGGTATGTATGATTTCCAACAAATCTGTTGCTCTCTCCATAGTACCGGAGAACGGTGTTTTAGTCATCTTGCCCATGAGGCACGGTTCGCAAGTACCAAGTGATTCATAATCAAGTGGTTCCAAAAGTCCATCAGTATGGAGTTTCTTCATGCGCTTTATACCGATATGACCTAAACGACAGTGCCACAAATAAGTTGCACTTTCATTATCAACTCTGCATCTTTGGGGTTCAACATTATGAATATGTGTATTACTACTATCGAGATTCAATAAGAATAGACCACTCTTCAAGGGTGCATGACCATAAAAGATATTACTCATATAAATAGAACAACCATTATTCTCTGATTTAAATGAATAACCGTCTCGCATTAAACAAGATCCAGATATAATGTTCATGCTCAACGCTGGCACCAAATAACAATTATTTAGGTCTAATATTAATCCCGAAGGTAGATGTAGAGGTAGCGTGCCGACCGCGATCACATCGACTTTGGAACCGTTTCCCACGCGCATCGTCACCTCGTCCTTTGCCAGTGCCCGCTTATTCCGTAGTCCCTGTTTCGAGTTGCAAATATTAGCAACAGAACCAGTATCAAATACCCAAGTGCTACTGCGAACCCTAGTAAGGTACACATCAATAACATGTATATCACATATACCTTTGTTCACCTTGCCATCCTTTTTATCCGCCAAATACTTGGGGCAGTTCCACTTCCAGTGACCAGTCTGCTTGCAGTAGAAGCACTCAGTTTCAGGCTTAGGTCCAGACTTGGGTTTCTTCTCTTGAGCAGCAACTTGCTTGCTGTTCTTTTTGAAGTTCCCCTTCTTCTTCCCTTTGCCCTTTTTCTTGAAACTAGTGGTCTTGTTAACCATCAACACTTGATGCTCCTTCTTGATTTCTACCTCCGTAGCTTTCAGCATTGCGAAGAGCTCGGGAATAGTATTGTTCATCCCTTGCATATTATAGTTCATCACGAAGCTTTTGTAGCTTGGTGGCAGTGATTGGAGAATTCTGTCAGTGACGCAATCATCTGGAAGATTAACTCCCAATTGAATCAAGTGATTATTATACCCAGACATTTTGAGTATATGCTCACTGACAGAACTGTTCTCCTCCATCTTGCAGCTATAGAACTTATTGGAGACTTCATATCTCTCAATCCGGGCATTTGCTTGAAATATTAACTTCAACTCCTGGAACATCTCATATGCTCCATGACGTTCAAAACGTCGTTGAAGTCCCGATTCTAAGCCGTAAAGCATGGCACACTGAACTATCGAGTAGTCATCAGCTTTGCTCTGCCAGTCGTTCATAACATCTGGTGTTGCTCCAGCAGCAGGCCTGGCACCCAGCGGTGCTTCCAGGACGTAATTCTTCTGAGCAGCAATGAGGATAATCCTCAAGTTACGGACCCAGTCCGTGTAATTGCTACCATCATATTTCAACTTTGCTTTCTCAAGGAACGCATTAAAATTCAACGGAACAACAGCACGAGCCATCTATCTACAATCAACATAAACAAGCAAGATACTATCATGTACTAAGTTCATAATAAATTTAAGTTCAATTAATCATATTACTTAAGAACTCCCACTTAGATAGACATCCCTCTAATCTTCTAAGTGATTACGTGATCCAAATCAACTAAACCATAACCGATCATCACGTGAGATGGAGTAGTTTTCAATGGTGAACATCGTTTATGTTGATCATATCTACTATATGATTCATGCTCGACCTTTCGGTCTCCGTGTTCCGAGGCCATATCTGCATATGCTAGGCTCGTCAAGTTTAACCTGAGTATTCTGCGTGTGCAAAACTGGCTTACACCCGTTGTAGATGGACGTAGAGCTTATCACACCCGATCATCACGTGGTGTCTGGGCACGACGAACTTTGGCAACGGTGCATACTCAGGGAGAACACTTCTTGATAATTTAGTGAGAGATCATCTTATAATGCTACCGTCAATCAAAGCAAGATAAGATGCATAAAAAGGTAAACATCACATGCAATCAATATAAGTGATATGATATGGCCATCATCATCTTGTGCTTGTGATCTCCATCTCCGAAGCACCGTCATGATCACCATCGTCACCGGCGCGACACCTTGATCTCCATCGTAGCATCGTTGTCGTCTCGCCAATCTTATGCTTCCACGACTATCACTACCGTTTAGTAATAAAGTAAAGCATTACATCGTGATTGCATTGCATACAATAAAGCGACAACCATATGGCTCCTGCCAGTTGCCGATAACTCGGTTACAAAACATGATCATCTCATACAATAGAATTTAGCATCATGCCTTGACCATATCACATCACAACATGCCCTGCAAAAACAAGTTAGACGTCCTCTACTTTGTTTGCATGTTTTACGTGGCTGCTACGGGCTTAAGTAAGAACCGATCTCACCTACGCATCAAAACCACAACGATAGTTTGTCAAATAGACTCCGTTTTAACCTTCATAAGGACCGGGCGTAGCCATACTTGGTTCAACTAAAGTTGGAGAGACAGTCGCCCGCAAGCCATCTATGTGCAAGGAACGTCGAGGGAACTGGTCTCGCGTAAGCGTACGCGTAAGGTTGGTCCGGGTCGTCTCGTCCAACAATACCGCCGAACCAAAGTATGACATGCTGGTAGGCAGTATGACTTGTATCGTCCACAACTCACTTGTGTTCTACTCGTGCATATAACATCAACATAAATAACCTAGGCTCGGATGCCACTGTTGGGGAACGTAGTAATTTCAAAATTTTCCTACGCACACGCAAGATCATGTGATGCATAGCAACGAGAGGGGAGAGTGTTGTCTACGTACCCAACGCAGACCGACTGCGGAAGCGCTGACACGACGTAGAGGAAGTAGTTGTACGTCTTCACGATCCAACCGATCAAGCACCGAAACTACGGCACCTCCGAGTTCGAGCACACGTTCAGCTCGATGACGATCCCCGGACTCCGATCCAGCAAAGTGTCGGGGAAGAGTTCCGTCAGCACGACGGCGTGGTGACGATCTTGATGTACTACAGCAGCAGGGCTTCGCCTAAACTCCGCTTCAGTATTATCGAGGAATATGGTGGCAGGGGGCACCGCACACGGCTAAGGAATAGATCACGTGGATCAACTTGTGTGTCTAGAGGTGCCCCCTGCCTCTGTATATAAAGGAGTAGAGGGGGGAGGCTGGTCGGCCAAGGAGGAGGGCGCAGGAGAGTCCTACTCCCTCTGGGAGTAGGATTCCCCCCCCCCCCCAATCCTAGTCGGAATAGGATTCGCGGAGGGGGAAAAGAGGAGGAGGGGGCCGGCCACCTCTCCTAGTCCTAATAGGACTAGGGGAAGGGGGAGGCGCGCAGCCCATCTAGGGCAGCCCCTTATCTTTTTCACTAAGGCCCATTATGGCCCATATAGCTCCCGGGGGGTTCCGGTAACCCTCCCGGTATTCCGGTAAAATCCCGATTTCACCCGGAACACTTCCGATATCCAAACATAGGCTTCCAATATATCAATCTTTATGTCTCGACCATTTCGAGACTCCTCGTCATGTCCATGATCACATCCGGGACTCCGAACAACATTCGGTACATCAAATGCATAAACTCATAATATAACCGTCATCGTAACCTTAAGCGTGCGGACCCTACGGGTTCGATAACAATGTAGACATGACCGAGACACGTCTCCGGTCAATAACCAATAGCGGGACCTGGATGCCCATATTGGCTCCTACATATTCTACGAAGATCTTTATCGGTCAGACCGCATAACAACATACGTTGTTCCCTTTGTCATCGGTATGTTACTTGCCCGAGATTCGATCGTCGGTATCCAATACCTAGTTCAATCTCGTTACCGGCAAGTCTCTTTACTCGTTCCGTAATACATCATCTCACAACTAACATATTAGTTGTAATGCTTGCAAGGCTTATGTGATGTGTATTACCGAGAGGGCCCAGAGATACCTCTCCTACAATCGGAGTGACAAAACCTAATCTCGAAATACGCCAACCCAACATGTACCATTGGAGACACCTGTAGTACTCCTTTATAATCACCCAGTTACGTTGTAACGTTTGGTAGTACCCAAAGTGTTCCTCCGGTAAACGGGAGTTGCATAATCTCATAGTTATAGGAACATGTATAAGTCATGAAGAAAGCAATAGCAACATACTAAACGATCGGGTGCTAAGCTAATGGGATGGGTCATGTCAATCAGATCATTCTACTAATGATGTGACCTCGTTAATCAAACAACAACTCATTGTTCATGGTTAGGAAACATAACCATCTTTGATTAACGAGCTAGTCAAGTAGAGGCATACTAGTGACACTTTGTTTGTCTATGTATTCACACATGTATTATGTTTCCGGTTAATACAATTCTAGCATGAATAATAAACATTTATCATGATTATAAGGAAATAAATAATAACTTTATTATTGCCTCTAGGGCATATTTCCTTCAGTTCCGTGAGTCATGTCCATGTCCTCGTGGAGCGTCCTGGTTGCGGCCAGTGTGGATTCGGTGTGATGCCAAAGGCGGACGATGGTAGGCGAAGCCATCGTAAAGCGAGGAGGTGTGCGATCAGTGGAGAGTGGATCTACTGCAAGCAAGTAGAAGAAGTATGGTGTGAACCGAGTGCAAGGCAGCAGCCAAGCAATGGCGGTGGCACAACATGGCAGCGAAGAAGAGGCGCTGCATGTTTCCAAGCGGTTCATACTTATTGTACGGATATGGTGATTGAGTTGATGTGTCGACAAGTCGCGAATCAGCAACGATTCAAGACTAGACGGAGCACGAGGAAGATGGCAAGTCAAGATTAGAGGGTGAATGTTAAAAATAATCTTGATTGAGTAGTAGTGTCATAACTTGAGTTAGTTTTCTAGCTATTGTATACGTGAGTTAGCTTGCCAGTTACGTGTGTGTCCTAATACTAGTAGTAGTAGGATTGGTCATGTACGTATAGGTTTAGGAATTGTATCCGGCTAACGTTAGGATAGGTTGAGTCCTAGGAGGACAAGTCCGTTCAGAAGTCCAAGCCGGTGGCTTGGAGTCAGGTCACGTGTATATATGCATGTATAGGGTTGCAAGATTGTAACAAAAGTGTGTGGAGAAAATAGAAAAGGACTGTGATATTTGGCACACATGTGTCATATAAGCAAAATTGCCATACCTCTATTTCTTTCATTTTAAAATACCATACAATTCCTCGTTCTTTGACCTCGCCTCTTCCCAAATGATCCCGCAGGCTCGCCTGAGAAACCTTCTTCTCCCGCACATCTCGGGCGCTCACCCTCGAGAAAACTGCCACTTCTTCACGTCTACCACATGATTTTTCTTCAGGACAAAGTTACCATGATATTTGTATGCAAGTTATCAGGCCTGTGTTGCGTAACTTACCGTGCTATTTACATAGAACGTATTAGGTACTATGCTTCAACAACTACACCCTTTCAAAGTTACCACTGTGTTTTGTACACAAGTTATAAGGTCTTTGATGTGTAAAATACCGTGGTATTTACACATAAGTTATCAGGATATATGTACATCAACCTCCCCCGGTCAAAGTTACCATGGGGGATTGTACATGAGTTACCAGGTCTACGGTTCGTATATTATCATGGTACTTGCACCTAAAAACCTAGGTGTGTTTCGGTAGCTTTTTCCATAGGTCAAAAATTACCATGATGTTTTTGCGTAACTTATCACGCCTATAGCACGTGTGCCCCTCATGGCACTAAACATTATGTGACTTTCCCGTGGCACGCCATGTGTTGTGTTCATTCAAGAGGCCCACGCGCGAGGCGAGTGCATGTTTTTAACAACTTATATATTTTTCTTTGGTAAAAAGTTACCATCGTGTTTATATTGCAAGTTATCGGTTATGCGGTGCTTATATTATCATGTTATTTACACAAAAAATATTGGGGATGTTTTGAACAACTTTTCCCAGGGCAAAAAGTTATCATGGTGATTCTAGATAACCTATCAAGCCCTCCCCCCCCCTCCCCCCCCCCCCCCCCCCCGCGCACGGGTCAAAAACTTATCATGGTGTTTAGTTATCGCAGTGCATATGTTTTCATACTATTTACACATAAAAATGCCAGTGGAGGGAGGTATACTACCGTGCTATTTACACAGAAGATACCGAAGTATCTTTTCAAAAAAAAATCCCTACGGTCAAAGTTACCATGGTGCTTCTACCTCAGTTATCATATGTGCGCTGCGTATATTACCATCTATTTACACATAAATTATCAGGTATCTTTTCACATTTGTTTTCCCCTATGGTTAAAGTTACCACGATGTTTGTATCTAAATTACCAGGTCCATGGAGTGAATGTTATCGTGCTATTTATAGAAATTATCAGGGGGCGGGTTCAACAAATTTATTCCCAATGATCAAAGTTATCACGATGCTTGAAACAAAAAGTTTTTCAGTGCTAACATATTAAAGGCAAAACATGTCAAAAACAGTATTTCTCTTAGAATGTTCAACAATGAGTGTGATAGGTGAGGTGGTTAGTTCCCTTTGTTAATTACTTGTAAACCAGAGATCAAATCCTAGTCTAAGCATTATTTTTGCTAAAAATTGAGAAGGCATGTGCGGCCATAAATGACGATTACGAAAATTAGGAAGGCACGAGCGGGTGTGCCCGATAAAATCGGGGAGGACGTGCGGGAAAGGAAAGAAATCAGAGGAGGACGTGCGGGAAAGGAAAGAAATCGGAGGAGAACGTGAGGGAAAGGAAAGAAATCGGGAGGTCGTGCGAAAAAGGAAGGAAACCGGGAGAGAATTGATGGCGTTGGATACGTGTGGCAGTTTCGCAATCTGCCACACGGTTGCCATATACATATTTCGAACAGAAAATAAAATATAAAAGAAGGGCACGACAAGGGCCCTTGGATATCAAAGTTTTCACGTGCGCGTGTTCATCGTGATTTGATGTGATCGATCCTGTGGACGAGTTCTAACATGCCCTTGGAGTCAGGTCATATGCGCGTGTGTGTGTATATATGCACGTATAGGGTTGCAAGATTGTAACAAAAGTGTGTGGAGAAAACAGAAAATAAAAGATAAAAGAAGGGCACGACAAGGGCCCTTTGCTATCAAAGTTTTCACGTGCGCGTGTTCATCGTGATTTGATGTGATCAATCCTGTGGGCGAGTTCTAACATGCCCGATCACTGCCGCGAAAACACCAGACGCGTCCATGGGTGTTTGAGGGGTCATATTTGATATATTTAACTGTAGATGCTCTTGTAGCAGGAAAAAAGTTCACGAACCACTCAAACAGAAGCTAGGGGCTGCGATCTTTCAACGGCACACCTGTGCCTGCCTACAGTAGCGATCGACGGCAGCTGCATGCCCTCTCGTAACACGTACCTGCGCCGACGACGCACTGTCGTGCCGCCCAGTGCACCCACGTGCAAGTGCCACGCCAACCAAAACTCGCCTATAAAAGGCAGCGTACACACGATGCTAAGCCCAGGCTCACTCAAACACAGCCACACAACACCCTCCTCACTACACCAGAGCCTCCCAGTAGCAATGGCAAAGTGCCTCGCGGTCGCACTCCTCCTCCTGGTGGCGCTCGCGTACTGCGACGGGAGGGAGCTGAACCAGAAGGGCCAGGCACTTGCAACGGCACGCGGTGCCGGTGGTGGCATCGGCGAGGAGAAGATTATGGGGTTGCCAGAGTTGCCGCTTGTGGGAACCGTTACAGGGACCAGTACCGTTACCGGCCCTGCGGTGGTGCTTCCTGCCGTGGTGCTTCCTGCTATCCCGGCTCACCCATGATCATCTCCGGTTCATGTGCTGGCTTACAAGATGAAGCTGAACTTGCGGCTTCAGACTTCTAGCCAGCACCCCGTCCGGAAGATAAACACCGGCCTGACCGGCGTTTCGCTCGTTTTCTTGTTCCTTGACGAGCGTCTGTATCAACTATCCTATCGTCTGTACTTCTTTTCAGTCCATGTTGTAGTGTTTTCCGTTCCTTGATGTGCTACATGCGTCATCAACGTGATAATAAATAGTTGTATTATTTTGTCACTGTGATCACCTCCTTGGATACATGTCAGCAGGTTGCATCATGGACGTGTACTTTATCACAAGGTCCCAACTCCGGAGTTGTTCTGGTAAAAGAAAAGGTTCATGCTTCGTTTGGATGTAGACATTCAAGGGCTTGGCATTGTATTGGCTCCAATGCCAAATACTCAAGACATTGATATTGCGCTTCAATGCCAATATTAGTGTTTGGATGTTTAGGTATTTCGTACTTGGAATCTAAGAGGAGCAACAATGCCAAATCCTGTTTGGATGGTAAGTATTGTATTGCAGTTTGCACATCTGTGCCTAGAAGGAGGGTTGATGAAGTCGTGCAGCTCGCACACGAAGGTGAGCATAGAGATAAGCAGGAGCACCAGCGCAACCTTCGCCACGAACACAGGCTTCCATGTGTGGCCCGCGCCGGCGCCGACTGCCGACATCTCCGCCGTGTTCGCGCTAGATCGGCCCCCGCTCCACCTATGCCCCCGCGCTCCTCGCCGCCAGCGTGGGAGCCGGCCGTTGCCTCCATGTGACGAGCAGCAGGCCTTCGGCCCCTAGTCCTCCAGTGTCGAGCACTGCTGCGCCGGCGGCAGGAGCGGGGCCGCGGCGCCCATCCCCGATTGCCCTCGACCTCAATTTGGCGGAGAAGCCATCGGCCTGGGATTCGCTTCGCGCCGCCGTCGACAGGAGAGAATGAGGAGGAGTGCGGGAGACACACTGCCATGTGCCGCCGTCGAGGATCTGCTTCTGTTTACTCCTGCTAGCGAAGGGTTAGGCGAGGCGAGCGAATACATAGGAAAACGGAGGGGTTCAGCTCTGAATTGAGGATTGGGTCGCGCGAGTGTTATCGCTGGCCGAGAGATATTCGGCTCGAATGCCACGCCCGAATGCCGTGACCATCCAAACAGCGATATTCGGGCTGCCGAATACCAAATCCTAATTCTAGGGCTCAATATATACATCCAAACGGACTGTCGGAGTTTTAGGATTCGCATCTACTGGTATGTAAAATATTTGAGGCGAGCTGGTATTTGTATACTTGTATCAAAGCGTTGTCAAGGCAATCAAACCTATAATAATATCCCAACAGCATCAAACGGGCAGTACAGATGTAGGGTGCATGTGCACAGATCCAAAACAACTAAAATAAGGAGAACTCCTTTATACATGTTCTATGAAATCTACAACGTGTTTTCACAACCTTTCATGTTCTTCAATGGTGTATTTTGAGTCACTGAACCGAGCGGTGTAGCAGCCCAGGTCCGCTTGATCAGGCATCCATTGGTCAGAATACAATTGTAGGCGGAGCCGGCGGCAAGTACGAAGTTTGATATATATTATGGGTTAGGCCAATATCCCATGGCAAGGGCCAACTGTAGACGATTGGTAAAATGAATAGTAGTCGAACTTTTAAAGGTAGGCGTATGTATACGGATTTCGCAAAAGAAAGGGGTATGTATATGGAAAAATCAAGAGACACTTGGGGAGTATCGAAGTATTCGTCATGTGAGTATTTGTATACAAAAATCATAAAGAGATACTTGACAAGAATCAACATATTCCGTTCTGTGGGCAAGGGATTTTGATTTTCGATAATGGGCGGATTCTATTGGCTCAAAATGAAGCATCAAGAGAATACAAACACAAAGAGCGCATTCCCGTCCTCTGCATAATTAGGATGCACACAGCCAACATTAACGCACGCACACGCAAAACACGTCGGGAGTAGCAAAGTCATATAAGACTAAAGCTATACGTAGGCGAGGAAAAAAACAAAGCAATTAGGTTCGCGATCGGCAAACCACCAGGATGACAATATCTGCACCACCATCTCATGACACCACACAAGCGGCAAGTTTCTTCAACAACAACGCCTTCAAGAAGGATCAATGCTCGAGCGCCATCCAATGTAAGAATCTAGGTTTTCACCACGAAGAGTTAGTCTGAGCATATTCGAGTAGTGCCTTCAACAAAGTAACAACATAAAAGTGTCGCCATTGCCATGTATAACCAACACAGGTTAGACCTGGCACTACTAGGGAGAAGCCTAGTAGTGGCACGGGGTAAAAGTCTAGAAGTAGCGCGAGGGCCCGCGCTGCTACTACCACGGTACAGCTAACATGTTAGTAGTAGCACATGCGCCAACCTGCGCTACAACTACTTAGGTTAGTAGTAGCGTGGGTCTGGCGCCCGCCCTACTGCTACCTTTGTGTATTTTTTCCTATGTATTTACACGTATTTATAGAACAATTATACATGTTTTATACAGTCCAACATATACATGCATCATTGAAGTTATATGATTCAACAATTTCTCATCATCATCATAGTGACACAACAATGTCTCATCATCATCATAATCATTATACGTTAACCACTAGCTAATTGTTATGAAGGTTGACTAAAATTGCACCAACTAATTGTTGTCATCTTAGCTAGATAGCTACCCGGCACATAGTAGTGGAAACATGATCGAGGGTACAAACATCCAGTAGTTAGTTACTATCGAGCATGACAAGTATTAGGACCTACTCCTCTCTTTTAGGGAAAATTAAAAAGAATAGGAAATTGGTCTTCTCATGGCAAGTAATTGTCATCTCACCTTGCACATCCATCATCGCAGGCACAACAACTCTTGGGAGCTTCTGTTGAAGAACATAATAGTAACATAGTAAGCAGTGTAGTTTATTTAGCAAGAATGTATAAAAAAGAAGGACTAGTGAAATGTTAGTATCGCTCAACTTGTGGACTAGTGGCACATATCGTGTAGTATTTCGGCTAGCTCCATAAGTGCCCTTAACCGACTGCACAACAATAGCAAAGGAGACGGGATAATTATTCTCCTCCCAAGTAAGATCTGAGCCACTAGTGTAATAGGTCTCCTCTACTATATTCCGTGTTTTTCTTGGAGATATAAAATAAGCTATAAATTTTAAATAAATGAGTTAAGTTAGGGGTTAATAAAAACTATTTTTAAATAAGCAACATAGATTATTTAAAAAAAGAAATTTACACGGAGGAAGAATTGGAATCATGCGCGGATCCACCTAAATGTCTTGATCATATTGAGGAAAGGTGACTGGATCATATTGAGGAACGATCCAATATCGAAGCTTATGCTCATACCAACCGCAAATCTGCAAGCCTTGAATAATCCTCTCCAATTTGCACAAGCAAAATATGTGTCAGTGTCACCTTCATGATTGTAGATCGTAGCCTCAAAAATGAAACCATGTTTCATCGTAAGGTAAGCTGTCCTCTCATCCACCTTATCCATGTCATCAAAATAAAGCTTCTCTAGGACATAATGCATTGCATGGTAGGGGCTGCACTATTCGAATTATATATATATAAAAGAAATTACACATTAAACCAAAAATCTTAAGTTATGTTTAATTAAGAAGGAAATATGTGCATAAGTACCGTATAATATTTGTAGCCCTCTTTAAGCGTGAGGGAGAAGCACCTATCTTTTTCCAAGTGAGGATCGCAACCCAGCGGTGTATTTTGAGTCACTAAACCTAGCAGTATAGCAGCCCGCAGTCCACTTGATCAAGCATCCATTGATCAAAATACAATTCAAGGTGGATCCGGGGGCAAGTACGAAGTTTGATATATATCACTAGGCCAATATCCCATGGTAAGGGCCAACCGTAGACGATTGGTAAAATGAATAGTAGTCAAACTTTTAAAGGTAGGAGTATGTTTATAGAAAATGAAGAGATACTTGGAGAGTATCGAAGTATTCATTATGTGAGTATGTGTATACAAAAATCAAGAGTTACTTCACATGAATCAAAATATTCGTTGCATTGGCAAGGGATTTTGGTAGGTTGGGACTTCTTGAGATAATAACCCTACTCCTGCATGTATTGCAAAACAAAGGTTTGCTTTGCTAACACCCTCCCTCCCCCACCCCCCACGCAAAAGTTATGGATCTTAAACCACACTTTAGGCCTCCTTTAGTTCATAGGGATTTGGTGGGAATTCTAAAGGGTCGAAATTTGTATAGATTTTTTTGACACCCTTTGATTTGTAGGAATAAAATTATATTCATGTATAGGATAGGAAGCAAATCTTTGTATTTAAAAATAAAAAAAATAGCCTAGACCCAGTAGAAAAAATCATATCTTATGAACCAAATGACATCTCCTTCCCTAATATGATTGGAGATGCATGTCATGTCAATTTTCTCTGATTTTCCTATTCTCATGAAATCCCTATCCTATGAACCAAAGAGGGGCCTATAAAGAGTAATTATGTACTTTATGGTTTTCCTATCCCCATGAAATTCCTATCCTATGAACGAAAGAAGACCTTATATACCCTGTTGCGTAACTAGTAATTATGTACTTAGACCCACTCCATAAAGAGTAATTATGTACTTTAGACCCCCGTTGTGTAATTCTATCTGTGTTAACTACAACATCCACATCTCATTATATCGCTCAAAATTTGGAGCAGGCTCATGATCAAATCCAACGAGTGGATTTGTGGATGGGCTGCGTGGACACCTGATCGCTCCCCTAATGCCCATCTTCGAGTTGGTCTGCAGTTTTGATGTAAAATAATTTTGGTATTTGTTTTCCAGATTTTCCGTATCCAAAATTTTTTTCCACCTAAAAAGTCCAAAAGAATAATTGCCTCTTGGCACTGGATTAGTATGTTACTCCAAAAATGATACTCCCTCCGTTCCATAATGTAGTGCATATAGATTTTTTAAAAAGTCAAATTTGCAAAAATCTGACTGAGTTTATAGAGAAAACTATTCATACTACAATAAGAAATATACAAAATATGAAACTAGATCGATAAATCTAATGATATGTGATTGACATTGTAGATGTAAATTTTCTCCACAAACTTGGTCAACGTTTGTGAGGGTTGACTTTACAAAAATGCACAACATTAAGGAACGGCGGGAGTATAATTTTTTGGAAAAAACATATATAAATGATGTAAATATAGGATGAATACTTCAAAAATTATAGATACTTTTGAGACGTATTACCGTTCTTTGCCTTTTAGATATCTGTTTTGTGAATTCAAGCAACAACATTAGTGGCACAGTAGCCAGGATATCTTCATTGTCCATTTAGGTGAGTACACCAAATTTATGTTGTCTCTTATATCTACAACAATGTTTGGAGGTATTTTTCAAACCTTGTTTGTTGTTTCCGCTTTCACTTACATATATCTAGCCTTTTGGCCTACAAATGATGTCCCATCTAGTAAGTCTGTACTTCCTTTTTAACAGCCTTACATATATCACCCTTTTGGCCTACAAATCATGTCCCATTTAGTAAGTCATGTCATAGTCGCAAAGTATCATAAACTATCTAGCCTTTTGCCTATTTCTGTTTTAACAGCCTTACATATATCACCCTTTATTTTAATTCATTCCGCTTTCACTTAAGCATGTGGTTTATGTACTCTGTGTGCCTACCTGATAGCCCTACAAAACATGAGCACTCTAGTAATTTAAAACAATATTTTTTATCATGTTTTTCTTGAATTGTTATACCATTTGGAGCTGTATGGTAATCATGGGAAAATTACCTATGGGTTTGTATGATTTTTTGGTGATGTTCATTAGGAAGTAGCAATGCTACCGTGTGCTATTATGAATAACCACATTTTGTAAGTCCAAAGTTGAAAATTGGATTCCATCAAAATTTACAGATTAATAGACTTTTCGGGAATCCTTTGATACTTAAATGCACTGTGGTACTTATAAATACATCCTAGGCATTCTCCAAAACCTCCACTCTATAGTCGATGTGCTTAGGAAAAAAAACAATGATGGAGTCACATTGAGACAACGATGGAGTAAATTGTGATGGCGAAGCTAAGACAACAATGGAGTCAGGTGATGTAGTTCCGGATGGCACTACCTCAACCGATGGGAGGCTATTGCAAAGAACGAGTGAACTAACAATGAATATACCTAAAATTCATGTTGTAGGTTGATCTCTGGTGTTCCGGCCTCCTAACACCTTATCAACTGGATCATGAGAAAAACACCTTAACGATTACAACAATAGATTATTCACCTGCATTGCATCTAGTTTTATTCAGTTACTTAAAGTTCCACACTACAAGTAGTCTTGTGGTAAAATTCACAAGTGGTTAAGATGTCGTCCATGTCGGCATAGTCACGCTACAAAAGTGCAGAATGACTGGACCGACAAGTGAGGAAAGCAGCAAGAGAATCAAAGAAAATACATAAATGATGTTTGCAATGAAAGTTCTCTAACTTTGATTGTGGATATGTAAATAAATACGTATCTAAATATTACAAATGAAATATAATATCATACCATTCAATTGGTGTTATGATTTTTATTTAAAATGTTCCAACTTATTTTCATATAAGCTAATTGCCAAAGTTGTGTTATTGATTCACTTTATATATATAGGGTTTAGGGTTATTTGGCCTAAACCCTGGCCTCTGCATCAGAGCGATGCATGCGGCCATTTATTAATAAATAAATGTTCAACAATGTCTCGAAAGCAAAAAGGCTCTCACAGCGCTAAAAAATAATCATGAGAGGGATAGCCACAACCGGCGGAAGAAAGAGAAATAGGTAACTAACCACCTATCCTATGACATGACCGCCATCCAAACCGGTTGAAGATAGCCTGAGCTACCATCTCCCAACGGGTAGACCCAGTAACCAATACTCCCTGGCATCCGTCGGAGTGAGTAACGACCACATATGGATCAAAGCAGTGGCCCTGAAGATAACCTGCAAAAAATGGATATGTGTTTTCCTGTTAAATATCAAATCGTTCCTGCAGTTCCCTATGGCCCATAATAAAGCACATACTCCTACACGGATATGTTTCGTTGTCTCTGTCTCTACTCCATTTAGCCACGTCCCAAATAACGTGTGAATGCTATTTGGAGGAGATATATCAAACGCTATATGTATTGAGCGCCATAAAACTTTGGCCATCGGACAATCAAGAAAGAGGTGTTTGAAAGATTCGTCATGGTCACAGAAACTACATCTTCGTGATCCTTCCCAATTGCGTTTTGCCAAGTTGTCCTTAGTCAGAATCACTTCCTTGTGGACAAACCACATGAAGACCTTGATTCTTAAGGGCACTTTGACTTTGCAGATATGCAAAGATCTTGGAATGGAGCCCGAATTAATAATATCCAAATACATGGATTTCACTGTGAAAACTCCATTCGTGGTTAGTTTCCATTGCAGATTATCAGGCTGTTGACACAAGTTAACATTCATCAATCTTCTAACAAGATGGAGCGATACTTCCCAATGATTCCCCATCAACGACCTCCTGAATTGAATATTTAGAGGGTTGGACTGTAATACTGTGGCAACGTATACTTCTTGACGCTGGATAATATTATAGAGAGATGGATATTGTGTGGCTAGAGGCGTCTCCCCTAACCATGTATCCTCCCAGAATCTCGTGGAAGCACCATCTCCAATGATAAACTTGGTTCTATGAAAAAAGGTTGATTTCGTGCTCATCAAGCCTTTCCAAAAAGGTGAATCATTGGGTCTAACCGTTACCTGGGACAAGGTCCTAGACTGTAGGTACTTATTACACAGAATCTGGGCCCACGTACCCTCGGTCTCTACATATAGCTTGTACAACCATTTGCTGAGTAGGCATCAGTTCTTTACCTCCAAATTTTCAATTCCAAGACCGCTTTGGTCTTTTGGCCTACAAATGATGTCCCATTTAGTAAGTATGTACTTCCTTTTTAACTCGTCACTCTGCCAGAAGAAGCGCGATCGATAGAAGTCCAGTCTTTTCGGTACCCCTCCCGTACCTCAAAGAAGGACAAGAGGAACATTGGCATACTCGTAAGCACCGAATTAATGAGAATTAGCTAGCCTCCGTATGACATAAGTTTGCCCTTCTAGCAACTTATTTTCTTTTCAAATCAATCTTCAATGCACTTTCATTCTTTATTAGAAAGCTTTCAATGGTGAATCGGTATGCCCAGATAACTGAAAGGCAAGGAACCCAATTCACACCCAAACAGTTGTTTGTAAGCTTCTTGTTCGTCTTTAGCTCTCCCAAAGAAGAACAATTCGCTTTTGTTAAAATTAATCTTCAGCCATGACAACTGTTCAAATAAGCATAACATTATATGAAATTCATTTTTGTATTCCATTTGAAAGATCGTCTAAACATCATCTGGCTACATATTGTACCACATCATTTTTTGTTATTGTACATCTAGTACCAATGACGGACAAACGAAATGGTAGCCACACATGCCGATCTAACATCACATAAACTATATATCCTAGGCACCGCCAACCCTAGGCGACACGGGGGGCGATCCGCCACCGCCGGCCCTAGGCCTTCTCCCTCGTCTCCTCCTTCCTGCCGTCGCTTAAGGCCACGCCGGCGAAGCCCAGGCCTGTGACGGTGGCGGTAGGGCCTTCCCACTCGCGTAGTGGTGGCGACATCTCCTGGCGGCGGCGGGGAATGGTTCGGCGGTCAACCGGCGACATGGGTCGGTGGGTTCCTAGTGGTGTGCTTGGTGCGGCGACATCGGTGGTGCGACCTTCTCGCGGCAGAGGAGCCCCTGTGGCGGCGCACGAGATCTCGGGTCTCGCCTTGCCCAGATGGGCTTGGGAGGGTCGACGATCCTGGTGAACGTCTATAGGCGGGCATGGTGGGCCAGACGGCGCCAGCTTAGGCACCGTGGTAGTGTCGTGGCCGGTCTGGCAGCGGTGGCCTGGACCCTTCGCCCGGCCCCCGGCAGTGATGGCAGTGATACGTGCACAAGATGCTTGATGGAGGCTATTCGAACAGATCCGGGTGAAAACCTGGCTTCGGCTTGCTGCCAAGGCCGGCGGTGGCGGTGCTCTTTTAGGACGCTCTCTTCTTGAAGGCACCGTTAAGGAGAAGTTCAAGGCCACTATCTGCTACCTCCGGGGGAAACCCCAGATCAGTAGATTGGATGACAGCGACACATTAGTGTCGTCTACCCTTTGGGGGCGTCATTCTTGAAGGTGTACACAGGCTCGAGGGACCAGAGGACAGCTTCTTTAGTGGAGCGGTGCTTAATCATTCGCATTGATGGGGGCAGATCTCGGCGGCGTGGCGTTATGGAGATTCCACGCCCGATGCGCCGAGATGGACTCGTGCAGGAGGAGGATGTCGTCCGGCATCATGGTGGCGTCGATGGCAGAGAGGCCTGGCAAGGTCGGTGCGTTGGGTTCTGCTCTGAAGATGGATTGCTGGAAGAGGGCGGCGACGACACATGAGAGTGCGTCAGACCAGTTTGTGCCCCAAACAAGGTATGTGGTTTGGTTGGGGCCTCTGGCTTTAGATGGTAGGCATTTGTGCGATGTCTGTTTGGTATTAGAGCATCTCCAGCCGCGCCCCAAACAGGCCCCCCGGGGCGACTTTCTTCACGCCGGCGCCGAAAAAACCCCCAGTCGGGCCGCCAAGACGCGAAATCTAGCAGCTCGGCCCGTTTTTGGGACCAGCGATCCCAGGCCAAACCCAACACACTAGGGGCGCTCGGGGGCTCTGGCAGAAGGGAAAACCACGTCTGGTCCACACTGTCAGGCGAAATGTCAAGATAGGCGTCCAGATTAGCCCCCCCCCCCCTCGGCGTGTGCGCGCCATCCTGCCACCTTGTCGTTCCCGGCACCGCCCACCCCCACCACCGCTAGATAGGCCATTCCCCGGCAGAAAACATAGAGGGTCTCTCCGCGGCAACCTCTCCACCACCTTCCTGAGTGATTTTTCCAGCTCTTCGGCCGTGCAGGGCGGGATACCGACGGCTGTGCGCCCACCATGACCGCCAGGTGTTCGGCGATTTGTCTGCTCGGCGATGGACTCAGACGATGAGGAGGCGCTCGCGGCGCTGCTGGAGGAGGAAGCCGATGCCGACGTCCAGGACGAAGAGCATCTCATGGTCCTCACTGCCCTGGCCGGCCTGCTCGCGAGCAATGCAAAGCCGCGGTGAGGTGGCTCGGCGCCGGGGTGGTTGAAAGAAAAGAACCGGCATCGATTGGAAGGCTATTGCTTGCTCTACTCCGACTACTTCGCCGACGCTCCACTACACGGCAACAAAGTATTTCGGCGCCGTTATCGGATGAGCCGAAAGCTTTTCCTCAGGATTGTGAATTCCATCCGGGAGTTCGACAGCTACTTCAAGTGAAAGAAGGGTTGCACTGGTACACTTGGATTCACCTCAATCCAGAAGTGCACCACAGCCATGAGGATGCTTGCATACAGAGCTCCCAGTGATTCACTCGACGACTATGGGCGCACGGCCGAGTCCACGTGTTGGGGAACGTAGTGATTCAAAAAAATTCCTACGATCACGCAAGATCTATCTAGGAGAAGCATAGTAACGAGCGAGGAGAGTGTGTCCACATACCCTCGTAGATCGAAAGCGTAAGCGTTTAGTAACACGGTTGATGTAGTCGAACGTCTTCGCGATCCAACCGATCCAAGCACCGAACGTACGGCACCTCCGCGTTCAGCACACGTTCAGCTCGATGACGTCCCTCGAGCTCTTGATCCAGTTGAGGACGAGGAAGAGTTCCGTCAGCACGACGGTGTGGCGATGGTGATGATGAAGTTACCGGCGCAGGGCTTCGCCTAAGCACTATGATGATATGACCGAGGTGTGTAACTGTGGAGGGGGCACCGCACACGGCTAAGAGAAACTTTGTTGTGTGTTCTAGCGATGCCCCCCCCCCCACATATATATAGGTGGGAGGGGGAGGGAGCAATAGGAGGCGCGCCCCAAGTAGGAGGATTCCTACTTGGGGCCTAATCCTATTCGGCCTCCCCCCTTTCCATGTTTTCCGGAGGGAGAAGGAAAGAGGAGGGGGGAGAGAAGGAAAGGGGAGGCCGAATTGCCCCCTTCCTTTCTCTCCTCTCCCTTTCCTTTCCCCCACCTATTCGGCCATGTATGGGGCGCACCAGCCCACTAGGAGCTGGTCTGTCCCGCCATAGCCCAATAAGGCCCATATCTTGGTCGGGGGGGTGTCCGAAACCCCTTTCCGGTGACCCGATACGTACCCGGTACCCCCGAAACACTTCTGGTGTCCAAATACTATCATCCTATATACGAATCTTTACCTCTTGACCATTACGAGACTCCTCGTCATGTCCGTGATCTCATCCGGGACTCAGAACAACATTCGGTCATCAAATCACATAACTCACACAATATAAAATCGTCATCGAACGTTAAGCGTGCGGACCCTACGGGTTTGAGAACTATGTAGACATGACCGAGACACATCTCCGGTCAATAACCAATAGCGGAACATGGATGCTTATATTGGCTCCTACATATTCTACGAAGATCTTTATCGGTCAAACTGCATAACAACATATGTCATTCCCTTTGTCATCGGTATGTTACTTGCCCGAGATTCGATCGTCAGTATCATCATACCTAGTTCAATCTCGTTACCTGCAAGTCTCTTTACTCGTTCCGTAATGCATCATCCCGTAACTAACTCATTAGTCACATTGCTTGCAAGGCTTATAGTGATGTGCATTACCGAGAGGGCCTAGATACACCTCTCCGAAACACAGAGTGACAAATCCTAATCTTGATCTATGCCAACCCAAAAAACACCTTCGTAGACACCTGTAGAGCATCTTTATAATCACCCAGTTACGTTGTGACGTTTGATAGCACACAAGATGTTCCTCCAGTATTTGGGATTTGCATAATCTCATAGTCAGAGGAACATGTATAAGTCATGAAGAAAGCAATAGCAATAAAACTAAACGATCATTATGCTAAGCTAACGGATGGGTCTTTGTCCATCACATCATTCTCTAATGATGTGATCCCGTTCATCAAATGACAACACATGTATATGGTCACGAAACATAACCATCTTTGATCAACGAGCTAGTCTAGTAGAGGCATACTAGGGACACTCTGTTTTGTCTATGTATTCACACATGTACTAAGTTTCTGGTTAATACAATTCTAGCATGAATAATAAACATTTATCATGACATAAGGAAATATTGTTGGAAATATGCCCTAGAGGAAATAATAAAATGGTTATTATTATATTTCCTTGTTCATGATAATTGTCTATTGTTCATGCTATAATTGTGTTATCCGGAAATCGTAATACATGTGTGAATACATAGACCACAACATGTCCCTAGTGAGCCTCTAGTTGACTAGCTCGTTAATCAACAGATAGTCATGGTTTCCTGACTATGGACATTAGATGTCATTGATAACAGGATCACATCATTAGGAGAATGATGTGATGGACAAGACCCAATCCTAAGCATAGCACAAGATCGTGTAGTTCGTCTGCTAGAGCTTTTCCAATGTCAAGTATCATTTCCTTAGACCATGAGATTGTGCAACTCCCGGATACCACAGGAGTGCTTTGGGTGTGCCAAACGTCACAACGTAACTGGGTGGCTATAAAGGTGCACTACGGGTATCTCCGAAAGTGTCTGTTGGGTTGGCACGAATCGAGACTGGGATTTGTCACTCCGTATGACGGAGAGGTATATCTGGGCCCACTCGGTAATGCATCATCATAATGAGCTCAATGTGACCAAGTGTTTGGTCACGGGATCATGCATTACGGTACGAGTAAAGTGACTTGCCGGTAACGAGATTGAACGAGGTATTGGGATACCAACGATCGAATCTCGGGCAAGTAACGTACCGATTGACAAAGGGAATTGTATACGGGATTACTTGAATCCTCGACATCGTGGTTCATCCGATGAGATCATCGAGGAGCATGTGGGATCCAACATGGGTATCCAGATCCCGATGTTGGTTATTGACCGGAGAGTCGTCTCGGTCATGTCTGCGTGTCTCCCGAACCCGTAGGGTCTACACACTAAAGGTTCGGTGACGCTAGGGTTGTAGAGATATTATTATGCGGTAACCCGAAAGTTGTTCGGAGTCCCGGATGAGATCCCGGACATCACGAGGAGTTCCGGAATGGTCCGGAGGTGAAGAATTGTATATAGGAAGTCCAGTTTCGGCCACCGGGAAAGTTTCGGGGGTCACGAGTATTGTACCGGGACCACCAGAAGGGTCCCGGGGGTCCACCGGGTGGGTCCACCTATCCCGGTGGGCCCCATGGGCTGAAGTGTGAAAGGGAACCAGCCCCTGGTGGGCTGGTGCGCCCCCCTTGGGCCTCCCCTACGCCTAGGGTTGGAAACCCTAGGGGTGGGGGGCGCCCCACTTGACTTGGGGGGCAAGTCCCCCCCTTGCCCCCCCCCCTTGAGATGGGATCTCTAGGGGGCCTGTGCCCCCCCTGGACCCCTATATAAAGAAGGGGGGAGGGAGGGCCGCGCACCCTAGCCCTTGGCGCCTCCCTCTCCCCTCGTAACACCTCTCCCTCTGCTAAGCTTGGCGAAGCCCTGCCGAGATCACCGCTGCTTCCACCACCACGTTGTCGTGCTGCTGGATCTCCATCAACCTCTCGCTTCCCCTTGCTGGATCAAGAAGGAGGAGACGTCTTCCCCAACCGTACGTGTTTTGAACGCGGAGGTGCCGTCCGTTCGGCACTAGGATCTTCGATGATTTGGATCACGACGAGTACGACTTCCTCAACCCCGTTCTCTTGAACGCTTCCGCTCGTGATCTACAAGGGTATGTAGATGCACTCCTTTCCTCTCGTTGCTAGAAGACTCCATAGATTGATCTTGGTGATGCGTAGAAAATTTTAAAATTCTGCTACGTTCCCCAACAGTGGCATCATGAGCTAGCTCTATGCGTAGTTTTTATGCACGAGTAGAACACAAGATGTTGTGGGCGTAGATTTTGTCAATTTACTTGCTGTTACTAGTCTTATCTTGATTCGGCGGCATCGTGGGATGAAGCGGCCCGGACCGACCTTACACGTACACTTACGTGAGACAGGTACCACCGACTGACATGCACTGGTTGCATAAGGTGGCTAGTGGGTGTCTGTCTCTCCCACTTTAGTCGGATCGGATTCGATGAAAAGGGTACTTATGAAGGGTAAATATAAATTGGCATATCACGTTATGGTTTTGGCGTAGGTAAGAAACGTTCTTGCTAAGAAACCTATAGCAGCCACGTAAAAATTTGCAACAACAATTAGAGGACGCCTAACTTGTTTTTGCAGCATATGCCGTGTGATGTGATATGGCCAAAAGGATGTGATGAATGATATATATGTGATGTATGAGATTGATCATGTTCTTGTAATAGGAATCACGACTTGCATGTCGATGAGTATGACAACCGGCAGGAGCCATAGGAGTTGTCTTAATTTATTTATGACCTGCGTGTCAACATAAACGTCATGTAATTACTTTACTTTATTGCTAAACCGTTAGCCATAGTAGTAGAAGTAATAGATGAAGAGACAACTTCATGAAGACACGATGATGGAGATCATGGTGTCATGCCGGTGACGATGATGATCATGGCGCCCCGAAGATGGAGATCAAAAGGAGCAAAATGATATTGGCCATATCATGTCACTATTTGATTGCATGTGATGTTTATCATGTTTTTGCTTCTTATTTGCTTAGAACGACGGTAGTAAATAAGATGATCCCTCACAATAATTTCAAGAAAGTGTTCCCCCTAACTGTGCGCCGTTGCAAAAGTTCGTTGTCTCGAAGCACCACATGATGATCAGGTGTGATAGATTCAAACGTTCACATACAACGGGTGTAAGCCAGATTTACACATGCAAAACACTTAGGTTGACTTGACGAGCCTAGCATGTACAGACATGGCCTCGGAACACAAGAGACCGAAAGGTCGAACATGAGTCGTATGGAAGATACGATCAACATGGAGATGTTCATCGATGATGACTAGTCCGTCTCACGTGATGATCGGACACGGTCTAGTTGAGTCGGATCATGTATCACATAGATGACTAGAGGGATGTCTAATCTGAGTGGGAGTTCATTAAATTTTTTTGATTAGATGAACTTAATTATCATGAACTTAGTATAAAAACCTTTGCAAAATGTCTTTTAGATCAAATGGCCATCGCTCATGTCAACCTCAACTTCAACGCATTCCTAGAGAAAACCAAGCTGAAAGATGATGGCAGCAACTATACGGACTGGGTCCGGAACCTGAGGATCATCCTCATAGCTGCCAAGAAAGCATATGTCCTAGAAGCACCGCTAGGTGACGCACCCATCCCAGAGAACCAAGACGTTATGAACGCTTGGAAGCAGCGTGCTGATGATTACTCCCTCGTTCAGTGCGGCATGCTTTACAGGTTAGAACCGGGGCTCCAAAAGCGTTTTGAGCAACACGGAGCATATGAGATGTTCGAAGAGCTGAAAATGGTTTTCCAAGCTCATGCCCAGGTCGAGAGATATGAAGTCTCCGACAAGTTCTACAGTTGTATGATGGAGGAGAATAGTTCCGTCAGCGAACACATACTCAAAATGTCTGGGTTGCAGAACCGCTTGACTCAGCTGGGAGTTAATCTCCTGGATGACGCGGTCATTGACAGAATCCTTCAGTCGCTCCCACTGAGCTACAAGAGCTTTGTGATGAACTTCAATATGCAGGGGATGGAAAAGACCATTCCTGAGGTATATTCAATGCTGAAATCAGCGGAGGTGGAAATAAAAAAGGAACATCAAGTGTTGATGGTCAATAAAATCACTAATTTCAAGAAAGGCAAGGGTAAGAAGAACTTCAAGAAGGACGGCAAGGGAGTTGCTGCGCCCGGTAAACCAGTTGCCGGGAAGAAGCCAAAGAATGGACCCAAGCCTGAGACTGAGTGCTTTTATTGTAAGGGAAAGGGACACTGGAAGCGGAACTGCCCCAAATACTTAGCGGACAAGAAGGCCGGCAACACTAAAGGTATATGTGATATACATGTAATTGATGTGTACCTTACCAGTACTCGTAGTAGATCCTGGGTATTTGATACCGGTGCGGTTGCTCATATTTGTAACTCAAAACAGGAGCTGCGGAATAAGCGGAGACTGGCGAAGGACGAGGTGACGATGCGTGTCGGGAATGGTTCCAAGGTCGATGTGATCGCCGTCGGCACGCTACCTCTACATTTACCTACGGGATTAGTTTTAAACCTCAATAATTGTTATTTAGTGCCAGCTTTGAGCATGAACATTGTATCTGGATCTCGTTTAATACGATATGGCTACTCATTTAAATCTGAGAATAATGGTTGTTCTATTTATATGAGAGATATGTTTTATGGTCATGTCCCGCTGGTCAATGGTTTATTCTTAATGAATCTCTAACGTGATGTTATACATATTCATAGTGTGAATACCAAAAGATGTAAGATTGATAATGATAGTCCCACATATCTGTGGCACTGCCGCCTTGGTCACATCGGTGTCAAATGCATGAAGAAGCTCCATACAGATGGACTTTTGGAGTCTCTTGATTTCGAATCATTTGACACGTGCGAACCATGCCTCATGGGTAAAATGACCAAGACTCCGTTCTCTGGAACAATGGAGGCGAGCAACCAACTTATTGGAAATTATACATACTGATGTGTGCGGCCCAATGAGCGTTGAGGCTCGCGGTGGCTATCGTTATGTTCTCACTCTCACTGATGACTTAAGTAGATATGGGTATGTCTATTTGATGAAACACAAGTCTGAGAATCAACGTGACCGAAAGATAAAATTCTTACGATCAGATCGTGGGGGAGAATATTTAAGTCACGAATTTGGTACGCACTTAAGGAAATGTGGAATCGTTTCACAACTCACGCCGCCTGGAACACCTCAGCGTAACCGTGTGTCCGAACATCGTAATCGCACTCTATTGGATATGGTGCGATCTATGATGTCACTCACTGATTTACCGCTATCAATTTGGAGATACGCTCTAGAGACAGCTACATTCACTTTAAATAGGGCTCCGTCTAAATCCGTTGGGATGACACCGTATGAATTATGGTTTGGGAAGAAACCTAAGCTGTCGTTTCTAAAAGTTTGGGGATGCGATGCTTATGTCAAGAAACTTCAACCTGAAAAGCTCGAACCCAAGTCGGAAAAATGGGTCTTCATAGGATACCCTAAGGAAACCATTGGGTATACCTTCTACCTTAGATCCGAAGTCAAGATCTTTGTTGCCAAGAACGGGTCCTTTCTGGAGAAAGAGTTTCTCTCGAGAGAAGTAAGTGGGAGGAAAGTAGAACTCGATGAAGTACTACCTCTTGAACCGGAAAGTAGCGCAGCTCAGGAAGATGTTCCTGTGGTACCTGCACCGACTAGAGAGGAAGTTAATGATAATGATCAAGGTACTTAGGATCAAGTTGCTACTGGACTACGAACGTCCACAAGGACATGTTCCACACCAGAGTGGTATGGCAATCCTGTCCTGGAAATCATGTTGTTAGACAACGATGAACCTTCGAACTATGAAGAAGCAATGGCGGGCCCAGATTCCAACAAATGGCTTGAAGCCATGCAATCCGAGATAGGATCCATGTATGAAAACAAAGTATGGACTTTGACAGACTTGCCAGATGATCGGCGAGCGATAGAGAATAAATGGATCTTTAAGAAGCAGACGGACACGGATGGTAATGTTACCATCTATAAGGCTCGACTTGTCGCTAAGGGTTATCGACAAGTTCAAGGGGTTGACTACGATGAGACCTTCTCACCCGTAGCGAAGCTGAAGTCCGTCCGAATCATGTTAGCAATTGCCGCATACTATGATTATGACATATGGCAAATGGACGTCAAAACGGCATTCCTTAACGGCTTTCTTAAGGAAGAATTGTATATGATGCAGCCGGAAGGTTTTGCCGATCATAAGAATGCTAACAAGGTATGCAAGCTGCAGCGCTCCATCTATGGGCTGGTGCAAGCATCTTGGAGTTGGAACATTCGCTTTAATGAAATGATCAAGGCGTTTGGGTTTATGCAGACTTATGGAGAAGCCTGCGTTTACAAGAAAGTGAGTGGGAGCTCTGTAGCATTTCTCCTATTATATGTGGATGACATACTTTTGATGGGAAATGATATAGAACTTTTGGACAGCATTAAGGCCTACTTGAATAAGTGTTTTTCAATGAAGGACCTTGGAGAAGCTGCTTACATATTAGGCATCAAGATCTATAGAGATAGATCGAGACGCCTCATAGGTCTTTCACAAAGCACATACCTTGATAAGATATTGAAGAATTTCAATATGGATCAGTCCAAGAAGGGGTTCTTGCCTGTGTTGCAAGGTGTGAAATTGAGCTCAGCTCAATGTCCGACCACGGCAGAAGATAGAGAAAAGATGAGTGTCGTCCCCTATGCCTCAGCCATAGGGTCTATCATGTATGCCATGTTGTGTACCAGACCTGATGTAAACCTTGCCGTTAGTTTGGTAGGAAGGTACCAAAGTAATCCCGGCATGGAACACTGGACAGCGGTCAAGAACATCCTGAAGTACCTGAAAAGGACTAAGGATATGTTTCTCGTATATGGAGGTGACGAGGAGCTCGTCGTGAAGGGTTACGTCGACGCTAGCTTCGGTACAGATCTGGATGACTCTAAGTCACAAACCGGATACGTGTATATTTTGAATGGTGGGGCAGTAAGCTGGTGCAGTTGCAAGCAAACCGTCGTGGCGGGATCTACATGTGAAGCGGAGTACATGGCAGCCTCGGAGGCAGCGCATGAAGCAATCTGGATGAACGAGTTCATCACCGACCTAGGAGTCATACCCAATGCGTCGGGGACGATCACTCTCTTCTGTGACAACACTGGAGCTATTGCCCTTGCCAAGGAGCCCAGGTTTCACAAGAAGACCAGGCACATCAAGCGTCGCTTCAACTCCATTCGTGAAAACGTTCAAGATGGAGACATAGATATTTGTAAAGTGCACACAGATCTAAATGTCGCAGATCCGTTGACTAAACCTCTTCCACGAGCAAAACATGATCAACACCAAAACTCTATGGGTGTTCGATTCATCACAATGTAACTAGATTATTGACTCTAGTGCAAGTGGGAGACTGTTGGAAATATGCCCTAGAGGCAATAATAAAATGGTTATTATTATATTTCCTTGTTCATGATAATTGTCTATTGTTCATGCTATAATTGTGTTATCCGGAAATCGTAATACATGTGTGAATACATAGACCACAACATGTCCCTAGTGAGCCTCTAGTTGACTAGCTCGTTAATCAACAGATAGTCATGGTTTCCTGACTATGGAGATTAGATGTCGTTAATAACGGGATCACATCATTAGGAGAATGATGTGATGGACAAGACCCAATCCTAAGCATAGCACAAGATCGTCTAGTTCGTCTACTAGAGCTTTTCCAATGCCAAGTATCATTTCCTTAGACCATGAGATTGTGCAACTCCCGGATACCGTAGGAGTGCTTTGGGTGTGCCAAATGTCACAACGTAACTGAGTGGCTATAAAGGTGCACTACGGGTATCTCTGAAAGTGTCTGTTGGGTTGGCACGAATCAAGACTGGGATTTGTCACTCCGTATGACAGAGAGGTATCTCTGGGCCCGCTCGGTAATGCATCATCATAATGAGCTCAATGTGACCAAGTGTTTGGTCACGGGATCATGCATTACGGTACGAGTAAAGTGACTTGCCGGTAACGAGATTGAACGAGGTATTGGGATACCGACGATCAAATCTCGGGCAAGTAACGTACCGATTGACAAAGGGAATTGTATACGGGATTACTTGAATCCTCAACATCGTGGTTCATCCGATGAGATCATCGAGGAGCATGTGGGAGCCAACATGGGTATGCAGATCCCGCTGTTGGTTATTGACCGGAGAGTCGTCTCGGTCATGTCTGCGTGTCTCCCGAACCCGTAGGGTCTACACACTTAAGGTTCGGTGACGCTAGGGTTGTAGAGATATTAGTATGCGGTAACCCGAAATTTGTTCGGAGTCCCGCATGAGATCCTGGACGTCACGAGGAGTTCCAGAATGGTCCGGAGGTGAAGAATTGTATATAGGAAGTCCAGTTTCGGCCACCGGGAAAGTTTCGGGGGTCACCGGTATTGTACCGGGACCACCGGAAGGGTCCCGGGGGTCCACCAGGTGGGGCCACCTATCCCAGAGGGCCCCATGTGCTAAAGTGGGAAAGGGAACCAGCCCCTGGTGGGCTGGTGCGCCCCCTTGGGCCTCCCCTACGCCTAGGGTTGGAAACCCTAGGGGTGGGGGCGCCCCACTTGACTTGGGGGGCAAGTCCCCCCCTTGCCCCCCCCCCTTGAGATGGGATCTCTAGGGGCCGGCGCCCCCCCTGGACCCCTATATAAAGAAGGGGGGAGGGAGGGCCGCGCACCCTAGCCCTTGGCGCCTCCCTCTCCCCTCGTAACACCTCTCCCTCTCGCTAAGCTTGGCGAAGCCCTGCCGAGATCACCGCTGCTTCCACCACCACGCCGTCGTGCTGCTGGATCTCCATCAACCTCTCACTTCCCCTTGCTGGATCAAGAAGGAGGAGACGTCTTCCCCAACCGTACGTGTGTTGAACGCGGAGGTGCCGTCCGTTCGGCACTAGGATCTTCGATAATTTGGATCACGACGAGTATGACTCCCTCAACCCCGTTCTCTTGAACGCTTCCGCTTGCGATCTACAAGGGTATGTAGATGCACTCCTTTCCTCTCGTTGCTAGAAGACTCCATAGATTGATCTTGGTGATGCGTAGAAAATTTTAAAATTCTGCTACGTTCCCCAACAAATATAAATAACAACTTTATTATTGCCTCTAGGGCATATTTCCTTCACCACGACCATTGAGTGTTTCTACAAGTTCTGCAGGGCAGTGGTGGCAGTGTTTGGACCGCAATACGTGCGATCACCCAATGCTAAAGACACTACTCGGATTCTAACACATAATGCATTAAGAGGATTTCCTGAGATGCTTGGAAGCATCGACTGCATTCATCGAAAATGGAAAACCTGTCCATTTGCTTGGCAGGGGATATACAAAGGCGCCAAATGCAGTTGCAGTGTGGTACTTGAGGAAGTGGCCACACAGGACCTCTGGATTTGGTACTCCTTCTTTGGTATGCCAGGAACTCACAATGACATCAACATACTGCAGTGCTCCCCTATCTTTGCCAAGCTGGTTGAAGGTCATTCTTCTTCATTGAACTTCGAGGTCAATGGGCGGCACTACAACAAGGGATACTACCTAGCAGATGGCATCTATCCGAGATGGTCTATATTTGTAAAGACTATCTCAAACCCTGTGCCAGGAGGCAAGAAGTCCCACTTTGCGAAGGTTCAGGAGGCTTGCAGGAAGGATGTCGAGCGGGCATTTGGTGCGCTCCAATCTTGATTTGTTGTTGCCCGGTACCCCGCTCAGACCTGGTCGAAAGATCAAATATGGGAGATCATGACTTGTTGTGTCATCTTGCACAACATGATCATTGAGAGCGAGAAGGAAGAGCCAGTGTTTGACACTGAACCATATTATAGGCAGGGTCCTCTTGCCCAAGTTGATGGGAGTGCCTATTCGGCGCTGAAGCCGCCGAAGGCAGCTGGCGTCTGCGGCAGCGCTTGCTGGGCCGGCCCACGAACGGGCACGCAGGAAAAATTGAATTATTACGCGAAAATACATCCAAAAAAGTTGGTTGAAGATCATTCTTCTTTATTGAACTTCGAGGTCAATGGGCGGCACTACAACAAGGGATACTACCTAGCAGATGGCATCTATCCGAGATGGTCTATATTTGTAAAGACTATCTCAAACCCTGTGCCAGGAGGCAAGAAGTCCCACTTTGCGAAGGTTCAGAAGGCTTGCAGGAAGGATGTCGAGCGGGCATTTGGTGCGCTTCAATCTTGATTTGTTGTTGCCCGGTACCCCGCTCAGACCTGGTCGAAAGATCAAATATGGGAGATCATGACTTGTTGTGTCATCTTGCACAACATGATCATTGAGAGCGAGAAGGAAGAGCCAGTGTTTGACACTGAACCATATTATAGGCAGGGTCCTCTTGTCCAAGTTGATGGGAGTGCCTATTCGGCGCTGAAGCCGCCGAAGGCAGCTGGCGTCTGCGGCAGCGCTTGCTGGGCTGGCCCACGAACGGGCACGCAGGAAAAATTAAATTATTACGCGAAAATACATCCAAAAAAGTGACTCCCCACGATTCGAACTCACGCCCTCACACTAATCTCCGAGGCCGGCCAACCGGTACTGCCTGGTGGTGATTAATTTCAGCGCGGATTGATTTAAGAACCAGCATAGTAGCGCTACTTATTGTACATCCCCTCACTTAGATTTTGACTTGTTTGAAAACATTAATAAAAAACGTGAATATATGGAAAAAATGTGAGCAAATTTGGAAAGTTGACGAACATGCATAAAAAAAGTTGACCAATGTAAAAAAGGCTCATATATTCAAAAAAGCTCACGAATTCAAAATTAAAAGTTCATGAAATGGGGAAAAGGTGCACTAATTTTGAAAAAAAAAGTTCACAACAATGAAAAAAGACCATGAGTTTGAAAAAACTTCATAGATTTGAAAAAAGTTCATCAAATTTGAAAAAGAGTTCACTGAATTTGGAAAAAGTTCAACGGATTTCAAAAAAGTTCATCAACATTTCAAAAATAATCATCGGATTTGAAAAATAGTTCATCAAATTTCAAAAAAAATCATCAAATTTTCAAAAAAGTTCATCGGATTTGAAAATAGTTCAGAAAATTTCAAAAAAGTTCATCAACTTTTCACAAAAGTTCATCAGATTTGAAAATGGTTCACCAAATTTGGGAAAAAAATATCAAATTTGAAAAAAGTTCATCGAATTTTAAAAATAATTTATCGGATTTAAAAAAGTTCATCAAATTTGAAAAAAATAATCAATTTAGGAAAAAGGTTCATAAATTTTTAGAAAGTGTGCATTAAAGAAAACAAAAAAACTAACACAAAAGGATAAGAAAAAAGTAAAAGAAAAAAAACAAATGGAACTAAAGAAGAAGCGTAAAAGAGAACAACAGTTCAACTACTCTAGCGTAGCCTGGTGGTTGGAACGTTGAGTTCTTGTCCGGTAGGTTGGGGTTGGTATCCTCGTTGGTAAAATCAATATGCGTCAGGAGATCCGAGACCCACAAGTGCATCAACAACTGCAGCAGGATCTGGGGAGCACCTATGGAGGCTCAAGGGCAACGCCTAGCTCGACGTGTGATGAAATATGAGATTTTATTTGTAAAACTATTTGTTGAACTATGTAATTTGTATTGAACTATTTGATTTCTATTGATTTATTGTGATGGACTATGTGAACAAAAATAGTTTCTGTTGAATTTATGTCGAAGCATGTCGAATCACACCGAATACGGGCTAAAATTGGTCAATTTGCGTCGATAGTGGGCCATTTTGCACCGGAAATGGGCTGGAAAATGGTCTAAGATATTTTCCATTTTGCAGGGATAAGCATTCAAAACGAGATAGCATGCTGTTATTTTGTAAGGAACGTCTCAGTTTTCACTGCACAATGTTTCCACCTAGTAAGTACAGAATCTTTTATCGAAGGGCCATTGGCCAATCTTTATTAGAAGGAGAGAGGACAACAATTACAAAGAGTCTGGCCAGGAGATGTGGCCGAACAGCAGGAGAGGTGCCTGACTACAGGGGCCTAAGCAAGGCACCACACCTACAGGAACGACCAGAGAAAACATCAAGGGGCTGCATCATAGATACAACCCGCTGCCCTCCAAATACTAATATCCTCCCTGACTGCATCCAGGACTTTATCTGCACTGCTGGCTAGTTGATCAAAAACCCTGGCGTTTCTTTCCTTCCAGATTCTCCAATGCATGAGAATTACCAGGGTGTCAAAGTTGCGCCGCATGGCCTTGGAGATCTGCCGCCTCGCTTGCAGCCACCATTCCTCCGTCGTGGTGAAGCTCACGTCAGGCAGGGTTAAAGAGGTTCCCGCCCACTGTTTGAAGAGCCGCCATACCTGCTGTGTGAATCTGCAGTGTACGAAAAGGTGTGTGCAATCTTCCGGCTCCGATAGGCAAAGCCAGCAGCCAGGGTTATTGGGCCAGCCCCTGCGCTGCAAATTGTCCGCAGTTAGACATCTCTGATGTACTGCTAACCACATGAAGAACTTGCATCTGGGCGGTGCTTTTGATTTCCAGATTGGCTTGGCACAGGCAAAGCGTATACTGGCCAAGAAAAACATCCTGTAAGCCGATCCAACCGAGAAGACACCATCGTCCGTCCTCCTCCATCTTGGGGTATCCCTCATGCGAGGGGCTAGTGCCGTAGACTACGCGATGTCCCAGACCGAAAGATATTGGGCCAATGCCTGTGATGAGAGTCCGCCATGTATATCCCGAACCCATGAGCTGTTTTGCAGTGCCTCTCTGACGGACCTGCCTTTGTCCCTCACATAAGAAAACAGGGCTGGCGCAGTGGTGGCGATCGAGTGCCCACCCGGTAGCCAGTTGTCCACCCAGAATTTGGCCTCATTTCCATCTCCAAGAGAGATCTCGCAGGCCGCCGAGAACAGCTCTGCAACCTCCTCCGTCGTATCCTTGAAATAGCACCAGGGTCTCTTATCTTCATCCCATTGTTTCCACAGCCAGCGACAGCGAAGAGCAAGACCAAAGTTCCTAAGATTAAGGATGCCGAGCCCACCAAGTACAGAATCTTTTAATAACTAAGTAAGGCACATTTTGATGTAAATATTACCTTGCTTTTGCTGTTGATGGCACTGCACTTATCAGCAGTTGCACCGTGTCTAAAATTGACGCAGCGGCATCCGAGAGTACCTATCAGAGATGGCCAAATATAGAACGAAACGTCCCTGTCAGTCGAAGCTTATCTACAGCAAGGCAACGTTCTAGTTGCAGATCACAAAGATCCTAAAACCAGCGCCGCAAATTTGCAAGAAAAAACAACTAGGCCCGCCACATATAAGATCAGGCACAGCCGCACAGTGTCTCCAACCTTGAACGGAAAAAGATCTGCTGATGAACGGAACCAATAATAATAGGCTCTAATTCGGCAGTGGCACCTTGACTACTCGACGACGATAGGACCTGTCGGCACGGATTCACGGGCAATAAATCCACCCGCCCCATTCCAATCCACGGACGTGCACATGCATTCCGCCATACCCATACATTCCTCTCTCTCTCTCCCTTGCCCGTGCCTGACGCACCTGACCTCTAGTCCTCTACCCATTCTACAAATCCTCCTCTCCTGCACCGACGAGGCACGGCCACCCCGTGCAGCTCGCCTATAAGATGCAACGTACACGAGCTAAGCCTAAGCTCACTCAAACACAGCCACACAACACTATCACTCAAACAAAGCCGCACAAGTTAGACTATCTCCTTGCCAGTACTATTACAGGAGCCTCCCAGTTAACAATGGCAAAGTGCCTCGCCGTCGCGCTTCTGCTACTGGTGGCGCTCGCGTACTGTGACGGGAGGGAGCTGAACCAGAAGGATCAGGCACTAGCAACGCCACGCGGTGCCGGTGCCGGTGGTGCCGTCGACGAGTCCAAGGTGCTGGGGCTGCCAGACCTACCGGTCGTCGGAACCGTTACCGGTACCAGCACCATTACCGGCCCGCTGGTGGTGCTTCCAGGGATCCCTGCTCACCCATGATCATCTCGAGTTCATGTGCTTACAAGATGAAGCTGTCCTTGTGGCTTCAGACTTTAGGCTCTAGCTAGCACCGTCCGGAGGAAAAACGCTGGCGTTTCGCTCATGCCCATGCTCCTTAATGGGCGTCTGTATCAACCATCCTGTCATCTGTATTTCTTTGCAGTTCTTTGTTCCAGTAATTTTCGTTCCTTGATGTGCCACATGTATAATCAACGTAATAAATGCTGGAATTTAGTTTATTTTGGGCAGCCCAATAACTATTTCAAAAATTCCTAATAAATCCTAGAGGCTCACTTAGCCCATTTATGCAAGGCAAGGGATACTACTAAAGTTTAGTCCCACATTGCTAGTTGAGTGGGAATTGGACCTCCTTATAAGGGAGGTTCTTTTCACACTTATACGAGTATGAGAACAAGAGGGATATCCATGCCGCTCCTCCGCCACCCGCCTCGCCTCGTCACGACGCGTCGCGCCGCGCCGCGCCGTGGGTTGCGGGAATGAGCCGATATCTAAATTTTTGTCACGCACTACGGGTATACGAAAGGTCACACGAAAGCTGAAAAGATTCTTGACAGTAGGCCTCTGAAACCGCACCACTTTGAGTCTTGTACGGGAGAAGGGTGATACGGTTTTTGGGGAGCGCTCTGCGCGACTACTGACTTCTTCATCATAGACTCCGACGACTGCTTCCCCGACGACGACTTCTTCCCCGATGTCGACAACCTCATTGACGACATGGCTGGAGAGGATGTCGACCCCAAGTCCAGTGCTTCCGTTGCTGCTACAGTTCTCGCCTCTATTTTCTGCCCTACATATGTTAGATTCTATGTCGTATAAGCAGCTTCATCTAGTGTCTGTTCTAGATGTGTTTAGCACAAGTTCATATATGCAGACGATGTTTACCTTCTCTCTGTCAGATTGCATGACTTGCTTTATATTTCCTATATTAGTCATGCTTTATCTAGTATTTTCATTAGCAAAATTATTTGGTAAATTGCTCATATTTTCAACAATCCAAAAAACTTATGATAGGCAATTTACACCAAGTGGTTTTGCTGTTTCCATGAGACCTCCTATGTTTGAGGGTATTCACTATAAGAGGTGGCGCGTGAGAGCAGTCTTATGGTTTCAAACCATGAGTTGCTATGACGCCACTCTTGGCAAACCTGAAGGGGAGCTTGATGCTCAATAGGCACAAGCCTTTCAGAAAATGGATACTCTGTTTAAGGCTGCTCTCTTGAGTGTTCTTGGTGAGAACATAGTTGATGCTTATGCGTCAATTGATAATGGAAAAGATATGTGGGATGCACTCGAGGCCAAGTTTGGGGTCTCGGATGCTGGCACTGAGCTGTACATTATGTAGCAATTCTATGATTACAGGATGACTGAAGAGCGCTCCGTGGTTGAGCAAGCTCATGAGATACAGTCATTTGCTAGAGAACTTGAGCACTTCAGTTGTATGCTGCCGGACAAGTTTGTTGGCGGAGGTATCATCACTAAGCTTCCTCCTTCGTGGAGGAACTTTGCTACCTTACTGAAGCATAAGAGGCAGGAGTTTTCCGTTCCGGATCTCATTGGCACTCTTGATATGGAAGAAAAGGCGAGAGTAAAGGACACACGTGCTCGAGGTATTAAGGGAGGATCTAGTGTCAATGTGGTACGGAAGCAGAACTTCCAGCCCCACAAGTTCAAGAACAAGGGCAAGTTTGATGGTAAAGCAAAATTTGATGGGAAGAACAAGATTGTGCAACACACGAACTTCAAGAAGAAGAATGGCAAGAAGAAAGGTGCTTGTCATGTGTGTGGGGATCCTGATCATTGGGCTCCTAGTTGCCCTAATCGCTATGACAAGCGTCATCCTGGGAAAGGCGGCAAGACCTCTAATGTTGTCATTGGAGACACTGACATGAAGGATGTTGGGTATGGTATATTTCCCACTATTCTTTCAGTATGTCATTCTCCTGACTGGTTGATTGAAACGGGTGCTAATGTGCATGTATGCGGTGATATTTCCATGTTTTCGTCTTATCAGACCGCAGGGACTTCAACCGTGCTGATGGGCAATGGTTCAAGTGCTTCTGTTCGTGGTGTTGGCACGGTCAATCTGAAGTTTACTTCGGGGAAGATCGTGCGGCTGGAGAACGTGCATTATATCCCCTCCGTCAATAAAAAATCTTGTTAGCGGATCTCTTCTGTGTAGAGATGGCTATAAGCTTGTTTTTGAGTCGAATAAATTTGTAATATCCAAGTATGGAACCTTCGTTGGTAAAGGCTATGAGTTAGGAGGCCTGTTTCATTTATCCTTATCAGACGTTTGCAATAAAGTTGTTAATCATATTTGCAACAATAGTGAATCAAATGTGTGGCATTCACGTCTTTCTCATGTTAACTTTGGTTGCATGTCGCGACTAGCGAAGTTGAACTTAATCCCTAGTTTCACCACTGTCAAGGGATCTAAGTGTCAAGTGTGTGTGCAAGCTAAGCAATCTCGTAAGTCTCACACGACTGCGGAAATGAGAAATCTTGCACCACTAGAGCTCATACATTTAGATCTATGTGAAATGAATGGTGTGTTGACAAAAGGTGGAAAGAAATATTTCATGACGTTAATTGATGACTCCACTAGATACTGCCGTGTGTATCTTCTGAAATCTAAGGATGAGGCTTTGAACTTTTTCAAGATCTATAAAGCTGAAGTGGAAAACCAACTTGATTGAAAAATCAAGAGGCTTAGGTCTGACCGTGGTGGAGAGTATTTTTCCAATGAATTTGATGCTTTTTGTGCGGAACATGGTATAATCCATGAGAGGACGCCTCCCTATTCACCTCAGTCAAATGGGGTGGCCGAGAGAAAGAACCGTACTCTAACAGATTTGGTTAACGCCATGTTAGACACTTCGGGTCTCTCCAAGGCATGGTGGGGGGAGGCGATATTCACTGCATGTCATGTCCTAAACCAAGTTCCCACAAAGAACAAAGAGATAACTCCATTCAAGGAATGGTAGAAGAAAAGGTTAAAACTCTCTTATCTACGAACATGGGGTTGTTTGGCGAAAGTCAATGTTCCAATTCCAAAGAAGCGGAAGCTTGGACCAAAGACAGTGGATTGTGTTTTCCCGGGATATGCTTTTCATAGCATTGGCTATAGATTCTTGATTGTAAAATCTGAGGTACCTGACATACATGTCGGTACGATCATGGAGTCGAATGATGCGACTTTCTTTGAAGATATCTTTCCCATGAAGGATATGGCTACCTCATCTAATCAGGAGATGCCTAGTTCATCGAATCAGGAACCAGTTACAATTACCGAACCTGCCATTTCGATGGAACACTTTGAAAGTCCTGTGGAGGAGAACAATGAAGTTCCTACTAGAAGCAAGAGACAGAAGACTGCAAAGTCCTTTGGTGATGATTTTCTTATGTATCTCATAGATGACACTCCCAATTCTATTTCAGAGGCCTATGCATCTGAAGATGCTGACTACTGGAAGGAAGCGGTTCGTAGCGAGATGGATTCCATCTTGACGAATGAAACCTGGGAGATAACTGATCGTCCTTATGGGTGCAAACCTATAGGATGCAAATGGGTATTCAAGAAGAAGCTTAGGCCTGATGGTACTATTGAAAAGTACAAGGCTCGGCTCATGGCTAAGGGTTATACCCAAAAGGAAGGTGAAGACTTCTTTGATACTTACTCACCTGTGGCTCGACTGACCACTATTCGAGTTCTACTTTCACTAGCTGCCTCGCATGGTCTTCTCGTTCATCAAATGGATGTTAAGACTGCTTTCCTAAATGAAGAGTTGGACGAGGAAATTTATATGGAACAACCAGATGGGTTTGTACTAGATGGTCAGGAAGGGAAAATGTGCAAGTTGCTGAAGTCTTTGTACGGACTTAAGCAAGCACCCAAACAGTGGCATGAGAAGTTTGAAAGAACTTTAACAGCTGCAGGCTTTGTTGTGAACGAAGCTGACAAATGTGTGTACTATCGTCATGGTGGGGGCGAGGGAGTTATCCTGTGCTTGTATGTTGATGACATACTTATTTTCGGAACAAATCTGAATGTTATTAAGGAGGTCAAGGATTTCCTATCTCGTTGTTTTGAGATGAAGAATTTAGGAGTGGCTGATGTCATTCTGAACATCAAGTTATTGAGAGATGATGAGGTGGGATTACATTGCTTCAATCTCACTATGTGGAGAAGATCTTGAGTCGCTTTGGCTATAGTGACTGCAAGCCCTCTCCAACACCATATGATGCGAGTGTGTTACTTCGAAAAAAACGAAGAATTGCCAGAGATCAATTAAAATATTCTCAGATTATTGCCTCGTTTATGTACTTAGCAAGTGCTACAAGACCTGACATCTCTTTTACTGTTAGCAAACTGAATCGGTTTGTCTCAAAACCAGGAGATGTGCATTGGAAAGCTCTAGAGAGAGTTTTGCGTTATTTGAAAGGCACTGCAAATTATGGAATTCACTACACCGGGCATCCAAAGGTGCTTGAAGGGTATAGTGACTCAAACTAGATCTCAGATGCTGATGAGATAAAGGCCACGAGCGGTTATGTATTCACTCATGGAGGTGGCGCTGTTTCTTGGAAGTCTTGCAAGCAGACCATCTTAACGAGGTCAACAATGGAAGCAGAACTCACAGCACTAGATACAGCTACGGTTGAAGCAGATTGGCTTCGCCGGCTCTTGAATGACTTGCTGGTTGTTGAGAAACCTGTACCGGGTGTCCTTATGAACTGCAACAATCAAACTGTGATCACGAAAGTGAGCAGCTGAAAGGATAACATGAAGTCATCAAGACACGTTCAGAGAAGGTTAAAGTCTATCAGGAAAATGAAAAACTCCGGAGTTATTGCGTTATATTATATCCAAACGTCTAAAAATCTGGCAGATCCTTTTACTAAGGGTCTATCACGTAATGTGATAGATAATGCATCGAGGGAGATGGGTATGAGACCCAAAATATGAGTTGTTCACAGTGGTAACCTATTCTTTGTGATCGGAGATTCCGTGAATTAGATGTGGAAGACAAGTTGTTGGTCAACTGAGAGGAGAGTATTCTTACTATTCATAATACCACTTCATGAAGATGCAATACTCTCTTAATCTGCATGGCAGGTTCATGTATATCTTAATGTGTTATAAGTGGCTTATTTAAGCAGAGATGTTATCCTGCAGAACATCTTTTAAAGAACACACCTATATGAGTCTGATTGTCAAACGTCGCAATCTATGAGAGTAGGGTTCTCTCTAATAAACTCATGAAAGGTCACGGAGTATGACGCATAAGCTCCACCCGCGGGGAAGACTCACGGTAGCCAAGTATCGGTCAAGGCTTTATGTGAAGCTAGATTCGCAGAAAACTTGCAGTTCAAGGCCTAGTCCACTGTTCAAGTTGCTTACTAGTGTAGCATAGAGTTCTAGGTGGAAGTTCAACTTAACATTCTCCACTGCAGCACCGGTATATAAAACAGTGTTTTGGAACCAAAGGCAAATTTCTGTGTGCCTCTGGGATCTGGTGGGGGATTGCTGGAATTTAGTCTATTTTGGGCAGCCCAATAACTATTTCAGAAATTCCTAATAAATCCTAGAGGCCCACTTAGCCCATTTGTGCAAGGCAAGGGATACTACAAAAGTTTAGTCCCATATTGCTAGTTGAGTGGGAGTTGGACCTCCTTATAAGGGAGATTCTTTCCCCACTTGTACGAGCATGAGAACAAGAGGGATATCCACGCGCGCTCCTCCTCCGCCGCCCGCCTCGCCATGCCACGCCTCGCCTCCCTCGTCACGACGCGCCGCGCCGCGCCGCGCCGCGAGTTGCGGGAATGAGCCGAGCCGATATCATAAGCAGCTTCATCTAGTGTCTGTTCTAGATGTGTTTAGCACAAGTTCATATATGTAGATGATGTTTACCTTCTCTCTGTCAGATTGCATGACTTGCTTTATATTTCCTATATTAGTCATGCTTTATCTAGTATTTTCATTAGCGAAATTATTTCATATTTCCAACAATATATACTACTCCTTTGTCAGTGTGTTCGCCTCCTTGGATAGACATGTCGACAGGTTCCATCACCTACCTACAACTGTCACTCTAAGAGCATGGTTAATAATAGAGCCAACAATCGGCTATAATGAGTTGACAATCGGGTGAGAAGAGGATGAGGACGCACCCCCCTCCCCCGCGCACGCTCAGATTAAAAAAGGACACACTGCCGTCGCTGACGCGTGGGCCCACGGTCGTCCCGCATCATTAATAAAGATGTGGGCGGTAGTTGGACCACCGCCACGTGGGACGCGGCGGACACCGAGAGGATGCGCGGTGTGACGCCATTTGGGAATGGATCGACGCGTTGAGCTGTCACAAATGTCCGCGGCAACCCAAACGGACGGCGGCGAATGAAATGGGTCGCCGCGTTGGAGTTGCTCTAAGTGTATAAGATTTGTCTTAAGTCAAACTTCTTATAATTTGACCCAACTTATATTACAAAATATAAACATCTATAATAGAAATTTATATAATATGCAGATTAATCCCATATGATGGATCTAAAGATATTAATTTAGTATTGTGAATGTTGATATTTTTTCATACAAACTTTGTCAACTTTTACAAAATTTGACTTAAGACAACTCTTACATGCGGAGTAAAAAGAATCAAAGGGAGTATATACATAGATAATAGAGCGCTGTCAAGGTGACCAACCCAGTAATAATATCTTAACTTCATCGGATGAACAGTATAGAATAGTGTATGTGCACAAATCCAAAACAACAGAAATAAGGGGAACTCCTTGATACAGGTTTCTATGTAATTTACAACGTATTTTTACAACCCTTCCTGTTCGTCAATGGCATATTTCTTTAAACAAAGATAAAAGATTTGTCTAATCGATTAATTAAGAAGAAGATAATTGACTGGCTAATAACGAAAAACCGGATAAAAACCGAAACAAACAGACCCGGTGTAGCTACCTTCGTTCAGTGGATCGTTGATTGATCAGATTTCAATGGGGTTAGGACATTGCATAGCTCTCTGCATGTCTTGATGATCAGAACTTGACATGATTGCAGGCGGAGCCAGGGGCGAAGTAGCTAGCGAAGTTTCAGTTTTTTTTTCCGGCCAATATCCTCTAGGCCTGGGTTAGCTGTGGATGATTTGTAAAATGAGTAGTCATCGATCTTATAATAGTAGGAGTGTGTGTATAGAGAAACCCTCAGGATAATAACCATATTCATGTATGTATTGCATGCATAATTTTGCTTTAATTTGGCACACGTCCTAAAATGATAAAGATCTTATTTCACACTTCATATAGAGTAATTATGTACTATATACCAACATTGCTTGTTTCCGTCTGTGTTCCCTTTGTCATTCACGACTCATTACACTAGTAGAAAACGGGCCTATTGTCCCGGTTTGTAAGGGCCTTTTGTCCCGATTCCTGAACCGGGACTAAAGGGCCCCCTGACCCTTTAGTCCTGGTTCTAACCAGAACCGGAACAGATGGGTCTCCACGTGGCCTGCGCGCTGAGCCCAGGCAGGAGGGCCTTTGATCCCGGTTGGTGGCACCAACCGGGACCAATAGGCCTCCACGCGTCAGCATTTCTGTGGCTGGGGTTTTTTTTTGAAAGAGGGGGGGTTGGGGGTTTTGGGGGGTTAATTTAGGTATTTCATATACTGTGTTAGATAGCTAATTAATAGAGAGAAGTGTCCTCTTTTATGTCCGTGCTTGGTCGATGCTACGTACTATACATACGTATAGAGAGGACTAGACACGCTAGCTAGCTAGTAAGCAAACGAAGGAAACAGAAGATCGTCATGAACATATATGCATACAGAGAGAAGTGATATCGACCACCTCTCCTTCTCCGAGAGATTGGTCGAACAACAAGTTCTCGTATATCTATCCGACACTACCGGCTACATATATACAATAATTATCTCTTACAAATATAATCTCTTAAATTACGGACGCATGGTCCACATAGTATTCTCCGTCTTCAGCGATCACGTGGTCAAGAAAGAATGCCGCCAATTCGTCTTGAATTGCTCGCATGCGATCTGGTGCTAGGAGTTCACCCCGCATCCGGAACATCTAATTTGAAGAAGGGGGTCAATACATACATATATATATATATATATGAATGAATGAAGCTCAACACAAATGATGGTAATAAAATAAAATTGTGAATATTGTTATTTACGCATTTCATATTGTTCGGCAGAGTAGCCCCGCTCACAGGTCGTGTGGCGGATGAGCTCGCAAACGTAGTATCCACAGAAATCATTTCCTTGGTCCTGCCACAACCACTTTACAAGAAATAGAGGTCAATCAAACAGATAAGCAAGAATGCCAAATGGTATTGATGAAACTAGCGCTTGAATCAATAGCTAGGAGATGCGCGGAACATGCTACTATAGTACTTACTTTCGGGTGTCTAAATTGCAGCTCCTTCGGCAGTCCCGGAGCTTTTTTGGTGAATTTTCTCCAAACCCTGCCAGACAAAGAAAACAATTACTTGATATCAGAAATGAACAAAGTTGCTGATATGGTGGATAATGATCGATTTAACTTACTTCTCGAGTATTTGAGTCATGTCCGCATACTCCTGGGGATCTTTTCGTTTAGAGTCCAAGACAGTTACTACTCCCTGCTCAAGCCTAATCTCTAGGAGAATATAGTGGTAACTGCGCATGCATGCATAACTCATCAATTACATTACTATAACCTGAACTAATATATAAGGGAAACCGAATATGCACAAGACAGTAACACTCACTTGAAGTTGTAAGGAAAGAGTATTATATCCTTGTGTTCATTTATTTTGAATGATCATAGCAAGTTGGCCTCGGTATCTGCGGCACGAAATTTAACCTCAGTTGCATCTATGAGATATGTGTTAATGAACCCAATATCACCGACTTGTCTTTTCTTCAATTCGGCGATCTTCAATCTGCATAATTAATATAGTGAGGATAATTATAAATACATGCAATGAAAGAGCTGACCTATATAGAGAGACTTAATGACAGAAGTAGTAGTACTTACAGACAGTAGCAGGTGACCGTTGCTTTATCAAGGGCCAATTGATTGAAAAACTGATAGAACTCCTCAAATGGAATAGGCAACAGATCAATTCCAATGAGGTCATGCTCCTTTTTAACTCTCACATACAAAGTACTCCTCCCCCAAACTCTCTGCAGATTTTTAAGTACCAATCATGCAATCTTCGCATCATCGTTGATAGAGATCTTTCATCTTTGACGAGAGGCTTCCCGTACTCGTATCTGTGTATCTGCACGTCCATGAAATCATAATGTACATCGTCGGGCAGGTAATCTCCAAGATTGCTATAACCGGGCACCATCCTCGGATCGACGATGTCGCTAGGAACCTTGAGCGGGGGGCACGATTGATTCCCTTGTTCGCTGAGCTGGGCAATTTGTTTCCCAGCTGCTCGTCGTTCTTTCATCCTTTGGTCACTGACTGTACTTCTCGACCACTCCGCTTCAGCCCATGTCTTTCCAATAATGCGCTCATAGTTGCCTTTCGGCGGAGACTTGGGTGGTTTTGCCAGGGCAGCCAGAGTGCGGTTCACTTTCACCGGATCTACCTTCACCTCCGGAGTTGGATGTCTCTTTGCTTTCAACCCTTGAAACCAGGCATCCACTTTGGTTCGCGCGATCTTCGCGTTCTCCTCCGAGGTCCTCTCGTATGGTAACGTCTCTGGAGTCTTCAGAGAAGGACCGAATCTGTATGTCCTCCCAGCTCTGGCTGTACTGCTAGACGCCGGCCGAGCAGACGGAGCGGCTGTCTTCTTTACTTGCTTACGAGGCGGAGGAGAAGGACTATGACGCGCCGGAGCAGCTGCCAGAGCGGCGGCGGGTCTCTTCCGCCCTTGCTGACGAGGCAGAGAAGGAGGAGGTTGGCTGCTCAGGCGCGCCGGCGCAGGCAGAAAAGGAGGCGGAGTGCTGCCACGCGCCGGAGAAGGAGCCGGCCGAGTGTCCTGATCGTCACTCGCCGGTGGAGGAGGCGGAGTGCCCTGACTCGCCGGAGGAGGAGGAGGAGGAGGCGTCCAGTTCGGAAGGTTGATGAGCTCCTTCCGCCATAGGCATGGAGTCTTCAGAGAAGAACCCAGCCGAGTCTCCCCTTCTCCGGTAGGGTGGTCAAGTGGGAGGTCCTCAAATCCCTCCGTTATTTCATCCACCATCACCTTAGCATATCCTTCTGGAATCGGCCGGCAGTGAAAAGTTGCGCCGGGTTCATTAGGAAAAATAGAGCCAATAGCCGCCTTGACCTTCATATTAATCCATTGCGTCATAAGGTGGCAATTTTGAGACTCCGTGATAGCATCCACGGGATAGCTGGCAGGAGCCGTCAAGACATGCTCTGGCTGAAGCAGCTCGGTGGAAGCCACGCTGCTTCTCCGTTGAGATGGCGGGGTAGCTTCAGGGGAAGCTTCGGCAAGTCGTTTGCTGTGATTTGCTTCTCGTTCCTCTATCGCTTCTACCCTTGTGTGCAGCGCCTGCAGTTCGGTCTGCTGCACTTTCTTCCTCCTCTCGTGGCATTTGTAACCGCCTGCGTTCGGAAACCCAGCCTTCCACGGAATGGAGCCTGGCGTGCCTCGTGTCCGTCCAGGGTGCTCAGGATTTCCGAGGGCCTTTGTGAGCTCGTCGTTCTCTCTGTCTGGAAGGAACGTCCCTTTCTGCGCTGCATCGATATAGTACTGAAGTTTCTTGAAGGGTATGTCAAGTTGCTTGTCCGTCCAAACGACTTCCCTGTTACAGGGTCCAAGGATCCGCCAGCCCCGAAGAACCAAGTCCGGCAACGGTCTGGCCAGTTCATTGTCTCTGGTTCGATCCCTTTATCAAGCAGATCAGTCTCAGCCTTTGCCCACTTAGGCCGGCCTTTGAGGTAGCCACCTGACCCCGTGCGATGGTGAAGCTTCTTCTTCGCAGCATTTTTCTTGTTTGTCTCCGACATCTTCTTACTCTTATCCGATATCTTGTGGGCCACAAATGCGGGCCATTGATCTCTGATCTTCTCATATTTGCCCTTGAATTCTGGTGTCTCTTCTTTGTCGACAAACCTTTTCAGCTCATTCTTCCACCTCCTGAATAGCTCTGCCATCTTCTTAAGAGCAGCAGACTTAATTAATTGCTCTATAACCGGCTTCTCCGGATCCTCCTCTGGCGATAGGGTGAAATTTGCCTTCAGCTCCTTCCAAATATCATCTTTCTACATATCATTGACATAAGACACCTCAGGGTCTTCTTTAGCCGGCTTAAACCATTGGTGGATGCTGATCGGGATCTTGTCCCTAACAAGAACCCCGCACTGAGCAGTAAATGCATCCTTCGTCCGGATGGGTTCAATCGGTAGGCCGTCGCGCGCGATTGCTGTGATCTCAAACCTTTCATCCTCGTGCAACTTTTTCTTCGGGCCTCGTCTCTTTACCGAAGTTGTGCTCGATCCGGAGGGCTAGAAAAAAGAAGAAAGACGAGAGTTAATTAATATGTGTACGTAACAAAACAATGAATGCATCAATTAGCTAGTCTCAGCACAGGCTTAACTAATATATTTACCTGGCCGGACTCTGTTCGGTCACCGGAGCCGTCACCCTGTTCTTCCGGACCTGCTTGTTCACCTTGTTGTTCTTCCGGACCTGCTTCTTCACCCTGCTGTTCTTCCAGACCATCATTGTTGTTAAGAAAACACGACATGACATCACCTCCGTCTAAGATTATGTCCCGCAACCTCTCTTCTGCTTCCTCGTCTCGTCCGTGCTCCATTGTTTCTGCAAATATATATATTACAACATGGCAATTATTACACAAGCATGACAGCACGTGGATATATTAGTTTGGGTGTACTCCTCGATAGTTTTCACTGTCGAAGTTATCCGGGAGGGGGTAATATCGACAACGATGAGATACATACACGGGAAAATAATGTTATCGGGGAGCGGGTATATCGACCCCCCCCCCACGTGTTGAAGTTATCGGGAGGGGTACATTTGTATCGACAACGACGATATACGTACATGGGAAAATAATATTATCGGGGAGGGGGTATATCGACCCCCCCCCCACGTGTTGAAGTTATCGGGAGGGGTATATCGACCCCCCTTGTGTTGAAGTTACCGGGAGGGGGTAATATCGACAACGATGAGATACATACACGGGAAAATAATGTTATCAGGGAGCGGGTATATCGACCCCCCCCCCCACGTGTTGAAGTTATCGGGAGGGGTTTATATATCGACAACGACGACATACGTACATGGGAAAATAATATTATCGAGGAGGGGGTATATCGACCCCCCCCCATGTGTTGAAGTTATCGGGACGGGTATATCGACGACGACAGACCCGATAAAACATAAGAAAATGAAGAATAAATAAAAAGAGGAGAAGAAGAAAGGAATAGCTAGAGGAGAAGATCGAAGAAAAAAGAAAAAAAAGAGGAGAAGAAGAAAGGAATAGAGGCGCCTCTATTCCTTTCTTCTTCTCCTCTTCTTTTTCTTCTTTTTTCTTCTTCTTATTTATTTCTCCTCTTCTTCCTCTCCCCTCTTCTTCTCCTTTCTTCCTCTTCTTATTTCATTTTTCCTCTCATTCTTTTTCTTCTTCTTCCTTCTTAAAAATACATGAAGTAGTATTGCCTAATTCATTGTTCATATGAATATACAAACATTTGCATATTTACAATAAGTAATATCACCAAAAAAATCTATGAATAGAAAAAAATCCTAATTTTTTCTAAAAAACTATATTTTGCATATATACATGAACATATATATACACAGAGAACATATATACATATACATACAAAACAAGCATATATATGAAAAAAATTGCTAGCTAGGGAGGGCGCCGGCCGGACCAGGAGTAACGCGGGGTCGGCGGCGAGGATGGCGACAGGGCAGTGGGCGCGCGCTCGGGGTAGGGGGCGCGGGCGACGGCGAGGGCGGGCCGGGGCGGCGCGCGTCGGGGAAGGGGCCGGCGCGGGCGACGGCGAGGGCGGGCCGGGGCGGCGCGCGTCGGGGCAGGGGCGCGGGCGACGGGGGCGGGCCGGGGCGGCGCGCGTCGGGGCAGGGGCGCGGGCGACGGCGACGACGGGGGCGGGCCGGGGCGGGCGGCGTCGGGGCAGCCTGGCGGCGTCAGCGTCGTCGGGGGCGGCAACTGCAAGATGAGAGTGAAAATTTCCTAAGTGTGGACTTATATAGTAGAGCCTTTAGTCCCGGTTCGTGGCAGCAACCGGGACCAAAGGCCACTTTTCAGCAGCCCAAAGGGCGGGAAGCGGTGGCCTTTGGTCCCGGTTGGTGGCACCAACCGGGAATAAAGGGGGCATTGGTACCAGTTCGTGGCACCAACCGGAACCAATGCCCACCTTTAGTCCTGGTTGGTGCCACCAACCGGGACCAAAGGCCTTGTGCTGCTGCGCCCGCGTCGAAAGTTTAGTCCCAACTTGCTAGTTGAGAGGGGTGCGCAGTGGTTTATAAGCTCCACTGCCGCACCCCTCTCGAGCTTCTCTCCATTGCAGGCTTATGGGCCTAATTGTCACTGCTATGCCTGTGGGCCTATTGGGCCTCCTTCGGGCCTGAATCCTGGCCCATGGATGGGTTTCTAGTCGTATTCAGGCCGTGGGGCCCAGTAGGTGGCAATTTTTTTTGTTTTTTTGTTTTTTTGTTGCTTTATTTATTTTATTTTCTTTTGTTTTTTGCTTTATTTTTTAATTCTTTATGCTTTTAGTTTTAGAAAAATTATAAACTTTTTCTTAATGCCATTAGTTTTCAAATTTGAAAACACTTTTTTTGTTTTCTTTGTTGCTTTATTTATTTTATTTTGTTTCTACTTACAACAAAATACTTATTGTTGCTATTTTTATTTTTATTTTATTTTTTTTTGTTTTTTGCATTATTTATTTTCTTTTGTTTTTTGCTTTATTTTTTAATTCTTTTGGCTTTTAGTTTTAGAAAAATTATAAACTTTCTGTTAGTGCCATTAGTTTTCAAATTAGAATAGTTAAAATTTGAATTCTTTGAAATTTGTGTGAATCACAAGTTTGTGATTAAATTTACCAATGACCCACGTGGCTGCCCTCTTGAGAGTGTTCTTGGTGAGAACATTGTTGACAAGGAGCGAACCGGGATTAATGGTATTACGAGGGCTAAACCATAAGACATTAAAGCATTTGAAATGAACTCTGAAAAAGTTGGCATAGCATGTGCATGTACAAAACGAAGAATGGTATCATACTCGTCTGTTACAAAGTTGGCATGGTATCATCATAATAGTTGCGGGAGAAAGTCTTCACTTTTTCTTCGATTGTGTCATTTGCTTATTGCGCTGTAACCATGGATAATCTTCATCGTTTATCAGGATGCTTGGGTCAGCCTTGACTTTGAAGGGAGGAATTTCATGGAACTTTTCATAATCTTCAGACATGTCTGTCTTGCCCTCCACTCCCATGATGTCCCTTTTTCCTGAAAGAACTATGTGGCGTTTTGGCTCATCGTATGATGTATTCGCTTCCTTATCTTTTCTTTTTCTCGGTCTGGTAGACATGTCCTTCACATAGATAACTTGTGCCACATCATTGGCTAGGACGAATGGTTCATCAGTGTACCCTAGATTTTTCAGATCCACTGTTGTCATTCCGTACTGTGGGTCTACCTGTACCCCGCCTCCTGACATATTGACCCATTTGCACTTAAACAAAGGGACCTTAAAATCATGTCCGTAGTCAAGTTCCTATATGTCCACTATGTAACCATAATATGTGTCCTTTCCCTTCTCGGTTGCTGCATTAAAGCGGACACCGCTGTTTTAGTTGGTGCTCTTTTGATCTTGGTCAATCGTATAAAATGTATTCCCATTTATCTCGTATCTTTTGTAAATCAATACAGTCAAAGATGGTCTCCTAGACAATAAGTACAGCTCATCACAAACAGTGTTGTCACATCTGAGACGTATTTCCAACCAACTGCTGAAAGTCCTGATGTGTTCACATGTAATCCAGTCGTCGCACTGCTCCAGGTGTTTGGAGTGCAGACTGTTCTTGTGTTCATCGACATACGGGGTCACCAAGGTAGAGTTTTGTAAAACTGTGTAGTGTGCTTTAGACCAAGAATGCCCGTCCCTACATATTATTGAGTTCGCTCCTAGCGTGCCTTTTCCAGTCAGTCTCCCCTCATACCGCGATTTAGGGAGACCTATCTTTTTAAGGCCAGGAATGAAGTCAACACAAAACCCGATGACATCCTCTGTTTGATGGCCCATGGAGATGCTTTCTTCTGGCCTAGCGCGGTTACAGACATATTTCTTTAGGACTCCCATGAACCTCTCAAAGGGGAACATATCGTGTAGAAATACGGGCCCAGAATGACAATCTCGTCGACTAGATGAACTAGGGCGTGCGTCATGATATTGAAGAAGGATGGTGGGAACACCAGCTCGAAACTGACAAGACATTGCGCCACATCACTCCTTAGCCTTGGTATGATTTCTTGATCGATCACCTTCTAAGAGATTGCATTGAGGAATGCACATAGCTTCACAATGGCTAATTGGACGTTTTCCGGTAGAAGCCCCCTCAATGCAACCGGAAGCAGTTGCGTCATAATCACGTGGCAGTCATGAGACTTTAGGTTCTGAAACTTTTTCTCTGGCATATTTATTATTCCCTTTATATTCAACAAGAAGCCAGTCGGGACCTTCATACTGAGCAGGCATTCAAAGAAAATTTCCTTCTCTTCTTTCGTAAGAGCATAGCTGGCAGGACCTTCATACTGCTTCGGAGGCAATGCCGTCTCTTTCGTGCAAACGTTGCAGGTCCTCCCGTGCCTCAGGTGTATCTTTTGTCTTCCCATACACGCCCAAGAAGCCTAACAGGTTCACGCAAAGGTTCTTCGTCACGTGCATCATGTCGATTGAAGAGCGGACCTCTACCTCTTTTCAGTAGGGTAGGTCGAAGAATATAGATTTCTTCTTCCACATGGGTGCACGTCCCTCAGCGTCATTCAGAATAGCTAGTCCGCCGGGACCCTTTCCAAAGATTACGTGTAAATTATTGACCATAGCAAGTACGTGATCACCGGTACGCATGGCGGGCTTCTTCCGATGATCTGCCTCGCCTTTGAAATGCTTGCCTTTCTTTCGACATTGATGGTTGGTCAGGAGAAATCAACGATGGCCCATGTACACATTCTTCCTGCATCTGTCCAGGTATATACTTTCGGTGTCATCCAAACAGTGCGTGCATGCGTGGTATCCCTTGTTTGTCTGTCCTGAAATGTTACTGAGAGCGGGCCAATCGTTTATGGTCACGAACAGCAACGTCTTTAGGTTAAATTCCTCTTGTTTGTGCTCATCCCACATACGTACACCGTTTTCATTCCACAGCTGTAAAAGTTCTTCAACTAATGACCTTAGGTACACATCAATGTCGTTGCTGGGTTTCTTAGGGCCTTGGATGAGAACTGGCATCATAATGAACTTTCGCTTCATGCACATCCAAGGAGGAAGGTTATACATACACAGAGTCACGGGCCAGGTGCTGTGATTGCTGCTCTACTCCCCGAAAGGATTAATGCCATCTGCGCTTAAAGAAAACCATACGTTCCTTGGGTCCTTTGAAAACTCATCCCAGTACTTTCTCTCATTTTTTCTCCACTGCGACCCGTCAGCGGGTGCTCTCAACTTCCCGTCTTTCTTACGGTCCTCACTGTGCCATCGCATCAACTTGGCATGCTCTCCGTTTCTGAACAGACATTTCAACCGTGGTATTATAGGAGCATACCACATCACCTTCGCAGGAACCCTCTTCCTGGGGGGCTCGCCGTCAACATCACCAGGGTCATCTTGTCTGATCTTATACCGCAATGCACCACATACCGGGCATGCGTTCAGATACTTGTATGCACCGCGGTAGAGGATGCAGTTATTAGGGCATGCATGTATCTTCTCCACCTCCAATCCTAGAGGGCATACGACCTTCTTTGCTGCGTATGTATTGTCGGGAAATTCGTTATCCTTTGGAAGTTTCTTCTTCAATATTTTCAGTAGCTTCTCAAATCCTTTGTCAGGCACAGCACTCTCTGCCTTCCACTGCAGCAATTCCAGTACGGTACCGAGCTTTGTGTTGCTATCTTCGCAATTGGGGTACAACTGTTTTTTGTGATCCTCTAACATGCGATCGAACTTTAGTTTTTTCTTTTGACTTTCGCATTGCGTCCTTGCATCGACAATGACCCGGCGGAGATCATCATCATCGGGCACATCGTCTAGTTCCTCTTGATCTTCAGCAGCTTCACCCGTTGCAGCATCATTGGGCACATCGTCTGGTTCCTCTTGATCTTCACCAGCTCCCCCTGTTGCAGCATCACCGTATTCAGGGGGCACATAGTTGTCATCGTACTCTTCTTCTTCGGCGTCTTCCATCATAACCCCTATTTCTCCGTGCCTTATCCAAACATTATAGTGCGGCATGAAACCCTTGTAAAGCAGGTGGGTGTGAAGGATTTTCCGGTCAGAGTAAGACTTCGTATTCCCACAATTAGGGCATGGACAACACATAAAACCATTCTGCTTGTTTGCCTCAGCCGCTTCGAGAAATTCATGCACGCCCTTAATGTACTCGAAGGTGTGTCTGTCACCGTACATCCATTGCCGGTTCATCGGCGTGCGTTATATATAATTAAGTGTGTCAAAAACCATTACAGAACATCATGAATAGATAATTAAGTGACCAAATTAATATAAGTTCATCATCACATTAAAACCAAAGTACATACATAGTTCTCATCTAACAACATATAGCTCTCCAGAGCATCTAATTAATTAAACCATACATTGAAACTATGTAAAACATTGTAATGCGAAAACAAACACAATCATAATCGCAACCAAGGTAACAATTGATCCAACGGCATAATGATACCAAGCCTCGGTATGAACGGCATATTTTCTAATCTTTCTAATCTTCAAGCGCACTGCATCCATCTTAATCTTGTGATCATCGACGACATCCGCAACATGCAACTCCAATATCATCTTCTCCTCCTCATTTTTTTTTATTTTTTCCTTCAAGAAATTGTTTTCTTCTTCAACTAAATTTAACCTATCAACAATAGGGTCGGTTGGAATTTCCGGTTCACATACCTCCTAGATAAATAAAATCTATGTCACGTTGGTCGGCATAATTTTCATAAACAATAAATGAACCAATAGTTATAAAGATAATATATACCACATCCGAATCATAGACAGGACGAGGGCCGATGGGGGCGGATACCAAAACCATCGCACTATATAAGATGCAATAATAAAAGTAAGAAAATGATACAAGTATCTATCTAAACATACAAGTAAGAATATTTTTTCTTTCAGAAAGAAGATAAGAACAAGAGGCTCACCACGGTGGTGCCGGTGATGAGATCGGCGCGGGTGATCGACGGCGGTGAAGACGGGGGCGGGGCGTGACGGACCGCTAAACCTAAACAAATATTGAGGAAAATAGAGCTTGGAGGTCGAGCTTGGAGAGGAGAAAGCTTAAGTAGTGTGGCTCGGGCATTCCATCGAACACCTTGTGTGCATAGGAGGTGAGCTAGAGCACCACCAAGCCCTCTCCCCCTCGGCCAGAAAAAAACAGAGCAGTGTGCTCTGCTCTTGCGCGAGGGGGTATATATAGGCACCACCATTGGTCCCGGTTGGTGGCATGAACCGGGACCAAAGGGGGGCCTTTGGTCCCGGTTCATGCCTCCAACCGGGGCCAATGGTGGTGGGCCAGGAGCCAGGACCATTGGTCCCGGTTCATCCAGACGAACCGGGACCAATGGCCCACGTGGCCCGGCCGGCCCCTTGGGCTCACGAACCGGGTCCAATGCACCCATTGGTCCCGGTTCTAGACTGAACCGGGACTAATGGGCTTACCCGGCCTGAACCTTTGCCCCATTTTCTACTAGTGTTATATGGTTTATTAAAATTCAGAGTAGGACACCCTCCACGAGTAGCCAGCAATGTCTAATCTCCAATGCAATGAGTGGTTCAATGTCGACGTATGTGTATGACCGTAGACTCGAGGGTCAAGACCCATCAAGCTATGGCGATTGATTCATCAAACAAGATTGAAGGAGCTAGTAACCACTTACCAGTGGCGTGCTCTAAGCCCCAATGCCCCACACAACATTAGGATGTCACCTACCAGTGGCGTGACTTTGGTTCTACGTACGTGCCACTAGTAACTGCCCCGGGATTTAGAAAATAGATCATATTATAGTATATTAAAGGGATAAGTATATTTTTCATCCCTTAATTTTCTCCGAAGTATAGAAATAGTCCTTCAACTCTGAAACCAGCAAACCTTGGTCCCTCAACTTCTCAAACCGGATAAGTTTAGTCTCTCATACCGCTTTGTGTGGTTTTGTTGATGATGTGGCATGTTTTTCTTGGCATTTTATCAAACACATGTCATGCGCCTGTTATATTTTTGGACGGTGGCGTCGAGGGCCGCACAGCAGGTCTACGGCGTGCCCTTCTTCGACACCAAGGCCATGCCCAGCAGCCCGCCCAACGTCCTGGTGCCTCTGATGAGCGGTTTTGCGCAGCATCCTAAAAGAAGAAGCGTTGCAGTTTGTGGTCGTCACCACTCGAGGGTCATCAGTGCATCCTGGGGCGAGCGAAGGATGTCCATGGGCGACCTCGTGCACGGCCCTACCGGCTGATGCGGATGAATCCACGCGCCCAGGCTCAACTCCGATACCCCGTCTCCGTGCACACTGTCGATCCAGGTTGCTTAAGGACATGGCGAGGTGCTTCTCAAGCTCCGGTTGTACGCGGCGGAGGCACGAGCTCCTCTCCCGGTGAGAGTCAAGGCGTTTTCCAATCCGGTGAAAATCCATCTAGTACGTAGCTAGCTAGTCTCCTGTGAATCGGTCCAGCAGCTCTACTGTACGTGTGTATTGTCTTCTGGTGGAACCCAAGCCAGCTTTGGTGCGTGTACATACCCATATGCAATCTCGTAGAGCACGCCTGAGCCCAGCGGGTCGCCGCCTCCTGACGAGCTGCCGAGGAGGTGCTGCTGCAGCACAACGCCCACTGGCCGGCACCCGTATGTTGTCGCAAGTTCCTACAGGCTACAGGAGGTCTGGCTCGATGACAATGGCACAGTGAGTTTGTGGATACTGATGTGGCGGTCAAACCTGTGTGACATGATGGTCAAACTTACTTGACATGTCTAGTTTTAGTTAAAACCATGTCCACATCAGCACCAAACCACCCTAAATGGTAGGAAGGACTAAACTTATCCGGTTTCAAAAGTTGAGGGACTAGGATTTGCTGGTTTTAAAATTGAGGAATCTTTTGTAGACTTTCAAAATAGTTGTGGGACGAAAAATATACTTATCCCTATATTAAATACATTTTATATTTTTAGTGTTTTGGATCATAGAGTGTCACTGAGAGACGTCTGCTTTATTTGTAGGGAAGGGGGGGGGGCGAGTGGCGAATCTAAATGGTTGCACACGCCCTCTTTGAATAGGTAACACCCTACTCCTGCTTGCTTTGGATTGTATTGCTTGAGTGCTCTAGAGGCCAAGGTGGAAGAGGGGGTTAGGTGAAAACTCAAGCCCTAGATGGCTCTAGAATGTATTGGGTGCCGCTTGAGAGGGCCCTATCTCGCCTAATATACCTGGTCGAGCTAAGGTTACATTTTTTTAAAAAGGAGGATGCACCCCCGGCCTCTGCATCTAGACGATGCATACCTGGTCGATGCTAAGGTTACATGGTCCGGGTCGGACAAAAGATGGGCTTGCACTGCTGCGTCAAGTCAGACCATCTGTTGCGCCTATAGACTAGCGTTGCCTTGCCTCCCTACATGCTACGATAGCCGGCTGGCTCCTCTCAGTTTGCTCGGAGATGAGGTGGCCAACACTTTGCCTGCTTGGTAGTACATGGGTGTCATATCTTAGGCAAACACATTTACACCTCCCCCTAGTGGGTTTTGGTTATTAATTACAAAATAATTAAGGCATCAGTGCATTTACTGAATACGGCTCGTGCATGAAGCTTAACATGGTTGTTACATCCCTGAAGATTTGGTTTAACCGAAGGATTTCAACCCCTAGAATGTTGAGGAAAACATTGAGCTCTTCGGTCTACTAGTGAAGAATCAGAAGCTGTGGAGTATAATTTCTTTTCTTGTTTCTCTAATTCTTCGTTGAATCATAGGACAAACCGTAAAATTAAGAGAGGTCAAAGTGTGAAGCAAGATTGTCTCAATGTGCTCAGTCAGAACCCATTTTACTCAGAGAGGGAAAACTTTAAAATCCCGTTCAAAGTGATCTAACTAGCTTGGGTGACTAAGTCAATGCATCTGAGGAATCAGTGCAGTTCTTTGGTGTCTCTTAGAGCAAGTATAATAGATCCTACTCAGCAGGCTGTAAGCTGCGCCACATCAGCAAAATAACAACCAGAGGAGAGAGGAGGCAGGAGAGAGACGGGAGCCGGCGCTCCATCTAGCGCCCGGCTGCAGCACAAGATACGAGCACATACAGCCAGCATGCAGCCTGTGTGAAGGCTAAAAGCCAACGTTTCCTCCCACCTACGAATCATGTGAGTCCCTTTTCCTCAGTCCACATGCAAGCATTGAATGCTATAGCCAGCCTAGTAATTAATCTACAGTCAGCCTATTGTATGAGTATGGTTTTAGACTAGTCACAATGGGGAGTAACTTAGACTAGTAACATCACATTTTACTAGGCTATGTTACTACCTCCACAGTGGGTAGTAACATATGTGTGTCGTCATGTTATGGTTCATTTATTAGCCTATAGACTCATATTGTCTTGGTATGTGTGATGTTACAGTAACTAGCTAAGTTACCACCATCACCTCTCTCATCATTAAATATACAGTTTTGCTAGAACTCATTTAGATGAGATTTAATTTGGTCTTATTCATCTTTTATAGCCATTGGATGTGATGCTATAAGATGCGTGTGTGCTGACGTGGGTTGTATCCATTCTTGTTTTTTAGGTGAATGAGACCAAATTACGTCTCATCTACTCCCTCCGTTCCTAAATACTTGTCTTTCTAGTCATTTCAACAAGTGACTACATACGAAGCAAAATGAATGAATCTACACTCTAAAATATGTCTACATACATCCGTATGTAGTAGTCATTTGAAATGTCTAGAAAGACAAATATTTAGGAACGGAGGGAGTAGATGAGTTCTAGGTACTTTCTTAAATATATGCCACATAAGCAAAATTATCTTGAAAAGTGTGATGTTATTAGTGATGTTACTCCCACTATGGCCGGTCCTAGGAAGACTATAAGGTGATGTGGCACTGGTATATAGCCCGTAGCGGGCTCTTCTATTAACCATGCTCTTAGGTAATTTACTTTCCCTCTGAAGTTAGGGAACTCAATCTTTTATAAGAACGCATAATCAGTGCAGCTCTTTATATTGAATGTAGGGGCGAGATTCCGAGTAGCCGTGAGAGATGGCCAAACATGGAATGAAACGTAACTGTCGGAGCTTATCTCCAGCAACCACTTGGAGATCACAAAGATCCTACAGTCAGCCCCATCATTTGAAGATCAGGCACAGATCCGTAGTCTCCAGTCCTTGATCGGAAAAAGATCTATGCTGAAGAAGCCAAACCAATAACTCTAGTCGACTGCAATAAGTCTGGCACAGATTCACGGCAAGAATCCATCCGCCCTGGTCTAATCAAGCGACGTTTGCACAAGCCGCCATGCATGCATGCATCTGGCTCTCTCCCCGCATGTCGCACCTCTCTACCCATTCTAGCCTCCTCTCCTGCGCCGACGACGCACAGCCGGACGTCCAAACCCACTTCGAACGCCCGAGCAGACGCCCAGTCATTGACTCGTCACGAAAATACGATCCTGACGGTTGCTCTAAACGGGTTTTAACCGTCCGGATTGACCGGCACCCCACAATATCCAACCAAATATTGAACGGATATGAGGCGCCCAAACATGTTCGTCACGTCGGACCCGACAACTCTACCCCACCTTAGAACAACTCCAACGGGCCGACCCAAACGGACAGTGATTTCGTCCGCTTTTTGTCCGTTTGGGTCGGCTGCCCGCCCGCGTCCGCCATGTTTTTCATATGGGTCGGCAGCGCGTCCAACGCGTCGACCCATATGTGTACGCGTGGTCGGCTGACCGCCCAATTTTGCATTGCATTGTAAAATGAAAATTTAACAAACAAAATAGTCTGCCCAAATAAATAGTATAGTTTACGGGCCAAACAAAAATAAAAATGTTTCACATAGTTTTACAAACGAATAAAAGAAGATACATCTATTGGTTGCCAACATGAGTCCACATATACTCAACCAAATCATTTTGCAGTTGCACGTGAGTTTCCCAATCACGCATGTCTTCATGAAACTGAGTGAACTGCTCAAATGTTGCCGCAACTCCATGCTCAGGCACAACATTCTCACCCTGAAACTGAAAGCCTTGATCGTACAGACGTTCCGGACGCTCGTCTTCTACGATCATATTGTGCATGATCACACAAGCAGTCATCACCTCCCATAGTTTCTGCGTGTTCCAAGTATTAGCAGGATATCGAACGATGCCCCATCGAGATTGCAAAACACCAAAGGCACGCTCGACATCCTTTCTAGCACTCTTTTGCTCTTGGGGAAATCTTTTCCTTTTCTCTCCAACAGGGTTGGGTATTGTCTTTACAATAGTGGTCCACTGAGGATAGATACCGTCACCCAAATAGTACCCTTTGTCGTAGTTGTGGCCGTTGACAGTAAAGTTCACTGGTGGGCTGTTGCCTTCGGCAAGCCTAGCAAACACCGACGAGCGCTGAAGCACGTTGATATCATTGTGTGATCCAACCATGCCAAAGAAAGAGTGCCAGATCCAGAGATCTTGAGACGCCACGGCCTCTAGTATGACAGTGCAAGCCCTGACATGTCCCTTATACTGCCCTTGCCAAGCAGAAGGACAGTTCTTCCATTCCCAGTGCATGCAGTCTATGCTGCCAAGCATCCTCGGGAAGCCCCTGCTAGTATTCATCGCCAACAAACGGGCTGTATCTGTAGCTGTTGGCTCTCTCAAGTACTCAGGGCCAAACACAGCAATCACAGCCTTGCAGAACTTATACAGGGACTCTAGGCATGTAGACTCGCTCATACGGACGTACTCGTCAATGAGATCACCGGGCACTCTGTATGCAAGCATTCGGATGGAGGCGGTGCATTTCTGATAAGAGGAAAAACCAATCTTGCCGACGGCATCCTCTTTGCACTCGAAATAGTCATCATAGCCAACCACTCCCTCTCTAATACGGTTGAAAACATGCCTACTCATACGGAACCGGCGGCGGAATTTGTGATGTTTGAACAACGGGTTTGTTGTATCAAAGTAGTCCTTCCAGAGAAGGAAATGCCCGCTCTCTCGGTTACGATTCAACACCGGAAGGTGGCCCTGAATTGAGCCACGGAACAACAGCCGCTGGTTGTGGAGGTGGTGATGGACCAACACGGCTGCCAATATCTCCTCCTCACCGTCGGACGACGAATCGTCGGAGTCGCAAATGAAATTGTGGAAAAAGAACTCGTCGGCGGAGTCCATTTTCGTACCTTGGCAAACTGTCGAACAGCTTGCGGGCGTCGAAGAAGGAGACGGCCGGCGAGGGGAGACGCGGAGCCCACAGACCAGCTAGCTGCCCTGCCGGCGTCCGACGAGTGGGACGGCATCCGACGAGCGTGCCGGTCGTATGTGGCAGGGGCGGCGAGGCGTCTTCTTGGTCGCGGGCGGCTGTGCGGTGGGGGAAGCGGCGGCGGGAACTAGTTTGCTCCCCGGTGGCGGCGGGCGACTGGGGGCAGGGGCGGCGTTGCTGGGCGGATGTGGAGGCAGCAACAGCTGGAAGAGTCTCCGCAAAAAATGGGCGGCGGCGTCGGTGACGAAGGAGGCGGGGGGCGAGGGTTGCTTGTTGGCCGGGGGGAGGGAGGCCAATGTGCCACAGACCAGCGGGCCCGGGGACAGGAGTAGACGACCGCACGCGTCCGTCGCGTGTCCGCGCCGACGCAAATCAAGCTTAAAAATGGGCCGGGAATGGGTCGCCCGCAGACGAAAAACGGACGCGCGTCCGTTTAGGTCGGCGCGTTTGGCCACCTTTTCTGTCTGCGCCGACCCAAACGGACGGCCGCGGACGAAATGGGTCGCCCCATTGGAGTTGCTCTTAAATTGCACCAAAGCCACCCCCTCGATCTACCGGATCTATTTGCTCTCTCCTCTCTTCTTCCTCCTCCACGACATCCGTTCGCAGCTCCGCCGCCACGCGCGCTCCGCAGCCGTTCTAAGCCTGTGCGCCGCCAACACCAGCACAACACTCCTGTCTCCCGTCCTCGCTGTTGGGGACGTCGTCGCCGGCCCGAACGCCATCGTTGTACGTCCGGCAACTCCCGAGCTCCCCCTGCACTCTATGTGTTCGACATATGCATTAGAATCTTCGAGATCATTATATGCGCACGCAACTACTCAGCGATCTTGTGGAGCATACGTGGACCCACAATGCAATTCAAAGAGCTGATGTTTGAGTTGCGCACCTAAAATAAATTTTATGTAAACACTATGTATTTTCGGTATCAAAATTCTTTATTTATGTTCGACATTGTCGTGTATGATCGACTTGTATGAATTCACATGGTTTTAAGAGTCTGGATTTGAGTTATTAAATACCAGACATGAGATATGAATGTCCGTCTGAATGCATTTGCGGATGTATCCGAATGCGTCCTCGAACATATAAAGGATCGGATTTGTCAAGTCCGACAGTAGATGTTCTAAGCTCAATCAAACAAGTCAGACTATGCCGCACACCGCACAACTAACTGCTGTGCTGCACTCAAACAAGCGATGATGTCAAACAATCTCCGGCAGCTGTTTGCTTCCTGCCACGCTCTTGTACGGCATAGCAAAACTAACTCCGCATTTTTTCCATGCCTCAGGTGTAGCGGACGGGATCCGCGAAAAATCGATCGCTCCTGCGACGCGCCCCGCATGCACGTCGCGGGAGGTTAACCAGTCGCCGCCGAAGCAGAGTCCTCTGTCTCCATCCCCTACCCTCGCCACCGCCGGGCAAAGCCTGGCTGGTGCTGGCGGCGGCAGGGTCCTCTCTGCTCTCCGCATGTGGGTGCTTAGCGCGGGCGGGCGATCCCGGGCGGGGCGCGGCGGCGTTGAGCGGAGCTCGGAGGCGGCCGGTCTTCGGTTCTTCGTCCCGGTCGTGGGGGGCTGGTCGCGGCTATTAGAGTTATGCTGAATATTGTGTATAAGGTAGGTCACAGTTGGACTCTGAGTTGTATTGTGTTTAAATAGGATATGGAGTCGTGTACTAATAGGACACTTGTATCCTAGGCCTCTGAGATATAGCGAGGATAGACACACGATGTAACATATGCCAACATAATAACACAGGAACACAGGGGTAGCCGGCGGCATGTGCCAGCGTCGACCAGGGCGACCGGGTGCAGTATTGTAACGATGTCATGGGGAGGAGCGCCCATAGTCAAGCCCCGGGATGTAGCCATATCGGTGAACCTCGTTAACAAATCTCGGTGTCGTGCCTCGTGTGATTGCTTAGTCCTCGGATGATCGACGGTATGCCTCAGATTTATTCTAACAGCGGCGGCAGCTCTCCCCTGGGTTGGCGCCGGCTGGCGGGGGCACTGCCCAGATCGGTTCTGTCGGGTTCCAGGGGAGTCCTGCGGTGGTTAGCCCTGTTGTTCTCCATGCTTCAGAACTTCGGTCTGTTTCATGCTGGCCTCCTAGATTTGTACATTGACGGGTTCTGATCTTTCTTTCAGAGATCTCAACTTTTGGCACATGACACCACTGGATATCTAGATCGGAATTGATTCGGTCGGGCACACCCTCATCTTTGGCTAGAGAGGCTACATGAGGGTGTGGCGCGAAGCTTCGCTGTCTTGCCAGTGCCATGGGGCATGTCTAAGTATGGATTTTCATGGCGTTGACTGTGGTGAAGGAAGTCATGGTGGATGCTATCGGTGACTTGTAATGGCGGAGAGGAGTTTCGGTTGCGTTGAAAAATGGCGGCACGGGTTTTTTCATGTGTGTCGGGTGTTGAGGACTTGCAGGGACGGCTTTGGCAGGAGGGTGCGGTAACACAGGCGGACAACATTTTTGGGGGTGCTTCTCGAGTACCGAGCCGCAATCTTCAAGGTGAAAGTCCAAGGTCTGACCTTCATTGATTGTATCTGGCAAAGGTCTTGTGAAGGCATTGTTTTTAGATCTCGGACTCTCTTCAAGGTGAAAACTGAAGATCCTTGATTGCGCGACCACAACACTTGCGCATTGTTTTTTTTTTGGAATCGTCGTTTTTGGAGAACCTTTTCTGTAGTCCGGGTGTTTCCTTGGTGATGGTTAGAGTGTTGTTGTTGCGAGTGTTTCATCACTGCGATGGGGTTTTGTTTTATATTTATATTTATTTTTATTTTTATTCTTGACCATGTGTATTCTTTTTTTTAACGTGTTGACTATGGGTATCCTTAATGTCTTTGTATATCTTCTTGATGCATAGGCTCAATTTAATTGATGTATTGGTGTTTTCTTTATCAAAAAAGGTGCGGCGGACGAATCATACGCCTCACTTGCGGCAAGTCACAGGTTGGCGTGGTGGGCAGAAGTAGTGAACCAAACACGCTCGTACCAGTCGAAACTTGGAACTCGTGCACCCAACAGGGAGAATATAATGAGAGTAGGCTATGGTGGTACCGTAGTACTGTAGTGCCGACCACCTATCAATTGTTGGATGGATCACATCATACAAGAAAACGACACACGGTCGAGAACATTTGCCAATGGCACGTCTTGTCTCACGTTCTCACGTAATTAATAATCCAAACTTTGGATTATTTCTCGTCTTGTCTTCTGGTCTCACCTCTCACGATCATATCTGTAGAAAGACAAGTTATGGACTGTGCAATCTCGATGTATTGATCGGTGCAGCAGTCACGTATATATAAGTACAGAGGTGGGTCACAACCTCAACTATACAAAAAAAACAGGAGGTGGGCCCTACACACAAATATACACGTACACAATATACTCAACACCCCCCCCCCCCCCCCCCCCCGCAGTCGAAGCGGCGCCAGTGACGCAAAGACTGGAATGAAACTCCTCGAAGGTAGAAGTCGGCAGTCCCTTCGTCATCACATCGGCGAACTGTTGGGCAGTCGGCACATGGAGAACCCGAATACGTCCAAGAGCCACCTGCTCGCGCACAAAGTGAACGTCCAGCTCAATGTGTTTAGTCCGGCGATGATGAACGGGGTTGGCGGAGAGGTACACCGCAGAAACGTTGTCACAGTAGACAACCGTAGCCTGGGAGACGTCGTGATGCAGCTCCTGAAGTAACTGTCGTAGCTAGGTGCACTCGGCAACAGCGTTGGCCACAACTCGGTACTCAGCCTCCGCGCTGGAGCGCGAAACCGTGGGTTGTCGCTTGGACGACCACGAGACGAGTGAAGGACCGAGGTAGACGCAGTAGTCGGAGGTGGACCGACGAGTATCGGGACAACCAGCCCAGTCTGCATCGGAGTAGGCCACCATCTCCAGAGAAGTAGACGCCGTGAGTGTCAATCCGAGGGTCATCGTGCCGCGGATGTAACGAAGGATCCGCTTCACGAGAGCCCAATGGGAGTCACGAGGGGCGTGCATGTGGAGACACACCTGTTGAACAGCATACTGAAGATCCGGTCTGGTGAGAGTCAAGTACTGAAGAGCGCCGATGATAGACCGGTAGAAAGGAGCATCCGACGCAGGCGAGCCCTCAAGAGCAGAGACCTTGGCCTTCGTGTCAACAGGAGTAGCAACAGGGTGACAGTTGAGCATGCCAGCATGCTCAAGAAGCTCATGTGCATACTTCTGCTGATGAAGAAAGAAACCATCCGGGCGCCGAACGACCTCAATGCCAAGGAAATAATGTAGAGCACCCAAGTCCTTAATGGCAAACTCGTCACGCAGCCGGAGAGTAATCTGCTGAAGAAGAGCTGCGGAGGAGGCCGTCAGGATGATGTCATCGACGTAAAGAAGCAAGTATGCAGTCGTGTCACCGTGGCGATAGACAAACAGTGAGGCGTCCGAGCGAGTAACGTTGAAGCCCAGTGTCTGAAGAAACCCGGCGATCCGCTGGTACCAGGCGCGAGGTGCTTGCTTGAGCCCGTAAAGAGAGCGGGACAACAGACACACATGGCCAGGAAGTGAGGCGTCGACGAAACCGGTGGGTTGCTCACAATACACCTGCTCCTCAAGATGGCCGTGGAGAAAGGCGTTGGAGACATCCATCTGGTGAACGGGCCAGCCGCGGGAGACGGCGAGCTGGAGGACGGTGCGGATCGTGCCCGGTTTTACAACCGGGGCAAACGTCTCAGTGAAGTCCACTCTAGCGCGCTGGCGGAAACCACGGACCACCCAGCGAGCCTTGTAGCGCTTGAGAGTACCGTCCGAGCGGGTCTTGTGGCGAAAGATCCACTTGCCGGTGATGACATTGGCGCGAGGAGGCCGGGGAACCAGGGTCCAGGTGCGGTTCCGTTGAAGAGCATCGAACTCCTCCTGCATCGCCGCAAGCCAGTGAGGATCACGAAGGGCGGCACGAGCGAACGCGGGAAGAGGCAACGGCTCCGCGGTGGAGGCTGCGAGGACATACTCGTCGCTCGAGTACCGGAGGCTTGGACGATGAACGCCGGTACAAGCCCGTGTAACTGGGCCAGGCGGCGCCGTCAGAGCCACCGGCGAGGCAGCCGGAGAGGCGGCCGGCGTCGGGGCCGGCGAACTGGCCGGCGTCGGAGCCGGCGAGGAGGCCGGCGTCAGGGCCGGCGAGGCCGGCGGTGTCGGAGCTGGCGAGGAGGCCGGCGTCAGGACCGGCGGGGTAGCCGGTGTCGGAGCCGGCGAGGAGGTCGGCGTCAAGGCGGCCGAGCCAGCGGCGCCCGACCCCGCGGTGCCCGAGTCGGGGGCGGTGGGTGAAGGAGGGGCGCCAGCCACGCCGGCAGGGTTGGCCGAGGAGGCCGAAGGAGCGGGTGCCGGCGTGAGGGCGCGAGGACCGCCAAAGCCCGGAGGCGGTCCACGGGCCGAACGAGACCGTCCATCTGACGAAGTCGTCGAAGGGCCGCCGGTGGCCGGCGGTGACGAGGCGACAAGAGGTACCTACTGCTGAAACGGAAACACAATCTCATTAAAGTAAACGTGTCGGGAGGTGAAAACACGATGGGAGACGGGATCATAGCAGCGGTAGCCCTTAGTGTTAGGTGGGTAGCCGAGAAAGATGCAGGCGACGGAGCGGGGTGCAAGCTTATGAGGCGCAGTAGCGGCGATGCTAGGGTAGCAAAGGCAGCCGAAGATGCGAAGCCCATGATAAGAGAGGGGTGCACCGAGTAGAAGATGATGAGGTGTAAAGTTTCCGCGAGTACGACATGCGCGGATGTTGATGAGGAGAGAAGCGGTGGCGAGAGCGTCAGGCCAAAAGCGCGGAGGCACGTTGGCATGAAAGAGAAGAGTCCTAACGTAGTCATTGAGAGTACGAAGAATGCGCTCAGCGCGACCGTTCTGCTGCGAGGTGTACGGGCAAGTGAGACGAAAAATCGTGCCATGTGTGGTGAGAAGATTACGAATAGCAAGGTTGTCAAACTCCTTCCCGTTGTCTGTCTGCAACGCGAGAATGGGACGACCAAACTGCGTGAGAACATAGGAGTAGAAGGCGGCGAGTGTGGATATAACATCCGACTTGCGGCGCAACGGGAAGGTCCACACATAATGCGAAAAATCATCAAGTATGACAAGATAATAAAGAAAGCCCGTATTACTTGCAACAGGAGAGGTCCAAATATCACTATGAATTAACTCAAATGGGTACGATGCAACAAAAGAAGAAGCCCTAAACGGAAGACGAGCATGTTTGCCGAGGCGACATGCATGATACGAGTGATCCTCGTTCTTATTACACGTGAAAGAAAAACTCCGAAGTATATGGCGAAGGGTGGCAGGAGTAGGATGACCCAAGCGAGCATGCCAAAGATCCACTCCGGTGGCGAGGGCTACAGGGGCGGCGGAAGTGGTGGAGGTGGCGGAGTGAACCGGGTAGAGCTCGTCGGGGCTGTCACATCGGTGGAGCACCATCCGCGTGCGAGCGTCCTTAACAGAAAAACCATATTCGTCAAATTCAACGGTAACTGGATTTTCACGTGTAAGAGAACGAACAGAAACAAGATTTTTAATAAGTTCAGGGGAAACTAGAATATTAGACATGGATATTGGAGTGGAGTTAGATGGAAAATATGTATGACCAATATGGGTGATAGGAAGAGAGGATCCATCACCGACGGTGATGCGGTTGGAAGTGTGGACAGGATGGGCGGTGTGGAGGTTACGGGGGTATGCCGCCATGTGAGCGGTGGCGCCGCTGTCCATGTACCAGTCGCCGCCGCCGGTGTAGCTGGACGGGGAAGGAGTGTTGTTGAGAGCCGCCAGAAGAGCCGGGTCCCACGGTGCCGGCGGGAGAGGCGGCGCGGCCGTCAGGGGCAGCAGCGGCGGCCCACCTGGCTACGGCTGCTGGCCGTAGGGCGCCGCGTAGGGCGGCGACGCGACGTAGAACGCCTGGTGTGGCTGTGCCCGGGCGCCGAGAAGTCCCGGGGCAGGGGCTCGAGGAACCGGCATGGAGTAGGCGTGCACAACGCCGGTCCATGGGTTCTGGCCGGCGTACCACGGGGCCGGCTGATAAGCCTGCTGCGGTGGGCGGGGTGCTCCTCCCTGAGCGCCGGCGTCCCCCTGCTTGCGGCCACCACGACGGCCGCCGCGACGACCCCCCCATTGGCCGCCGGCTGGGGCGGCCGGGGTGGGCGGGAAGCCTGGCGGGAAGGCGGGCGCCGCCGGCTGTGGCGGCGTCGGGCGCGGTGGTGGCGGGGCTGGACCCCCGCGGGTGCCGGCAACGAGGACGGTGTGGGTCGCGCGAGTCCGCGCCATCCGCATCCGACGCTCCTCCAACTTGAGGTACGCGACCACTTTAGCGAAGGTGGGCTCCGGGATGAGGGTGAGGTTGGAGGCGGCGTTCCCGAAGTCCTCGTTGAGGCCGCCGGAGAGGGTGCTGATGAGGAGCTCGTCGCCGATCTTTTCCCCGAGATCACGGAGCTCATCGGCGAGCTTCTTGAGGCGCATGCAAAAATCATCGATTGATGAGTCAAGTTGCTGGCACCCGTAAAACTCACTGTAGAGTAGGAGCTTGCGCTGCAGCCGGTTGTCGGTGAAGAGGCCGTTGAGCTTGGTCCAGACCGCATGGGCGTCGTCCTCGTCATCCATCACGGTGTGAAAGAGGTCGTTGGAGATGGTGAGGTAGAACCAGCGGATGATGATGGCGTCGAGGATCATCCACTTCTCGTCGTTGATCATGAGCGCCGAGTCCACGGTGCCGTCCACTTGACCGTGCAGGAGGTACTCACGGAACACAAGCGAAAAATACCGCTTTCAGGCGGAGTAGGACGCGGTGGTGTGATCAAGCTTGATCGGAACACGCTCATGGATGTTGAGATCGCGGACGAGGGTGACATCGGGAACAGTGACGAGTTGGAGACGGAGGACGAGGAAGAGCTCATGGTGAGGGTTAGGGTTTGGGACTCGGCGCGAGCGGATGGAGGCGGGGTGGTGCGGTGGCGCAGGTGGCAGGGAAGGGTGCGGGTGTGGCGCGGGTGGGAGGGAAGGGTGCGGGAGAGGGAGGGCGTGGGCGGAAGCGGAGCAAGCGGCGGCGGTGGCCTTGGGAAGAGGCGGCGGCAGCGGCGGGCTTGGTGGCTGGGAGAGGCGGCGGCGGCGGCAACCGGGAGGATGGTAGCGGCGGCGGCGGCGGCTGGTGGCGGCGGGGGGAGTAGTGGCGGCGGCGGCGGCGCATAAAGGCGCGACGGCGGCGGCGGTTTTAGGGTTTAGGATCGTGCTGCGATAGATACCATGTAGAATGACAAGTTATAGACTGTGCAATCTTGATGTATTGATCGGTGCATCAGGCACGTATATATAAGTATAGAGGTGGGCCATAACCTTAACTATACAAAAGAAACAGGAGATGGGCTCTACACACAAATATACACGTACACAATATACTCAACAATATCAAACAGTTTTTATTTGTGAAAAGAAATATCAAACGGTTTCGTTTTCTTTATCTCTCGACCTCTCAGGTTCTGTGATTCTGTCTCGGAGTCGGGACTAAACTCGGAACTTTGGATTATTTCCAGCATGGAGGCCGACGACATATATAGGCGCTGCTGAACCTAGGTTTAGCAAACTGTTACTACGTACTAGGGCTTGACCACCTGATCGAGCATCCATTGCAAGGTTGCTCTGCACGTATGCCACCACGGGAAAACGAAGTTATGCTCCATTCCGCTCTCCTAAACTACGCGACACCGCAGCTAAAGTAGCACCATATGGATTAAACGAGGTGAAATAAACTTATAAACAAGGCAGAGACCAGAAGAAATCGTGAAACCTTCCACCTTCTTCGGCTGTTTCGTTGATAGTCCAGGGATCTTCGGCCCGACCCACTATGATGACGCCGTTGTGGTTACAACCCCCTGCTGTTAATTGGGTTTTCACTTTCCTTTACGATGCTAGTTGGCTACTCCTAAGTTGCCACGTGACACATGTACTAAGCAGTTTAAACTATTACAAAAAAATTGACTGTTCTTAAGTTGTTTTAGCTGTAGGAGGTCTGATTTTCCTTCTGCACAATAGTACATAACACAGAAAGAAAATATGAACCATTTATTATTAGTATTATTATATGAGGCTGAAGTCTTCAGCCTATGCATTATTGTGATACACACAGCCATACGAACAACTCAAATGGAAGCATGGGTCTTCGACGGGGCACATGTGCCCGACTATACAGTGGTGATCGACGGCAGCTGCCGTCTCCTAACACGTACCTGCGCCGACGACGCACTGCCGTGCCGCCCAGTGCACCTACGTGCAAGTGCCACCAACCAAAACTCGCCTATAAAAGGCAGCGTACACGCGATGCTAAGCCCAAGCTCACTCAAACGAAGCCACACAACACCATCTCCTCAGTAGCATTACCAGAGCCTCCCAGTTAGCAATATGGCAAAGTGTCTCGCCGTCGCGCTCCTGCTGCTGGTGGTGCTCGCGTACTGCGACGGGAGGGAGCTGAACCAGAAGGACCAGGCACTGGCAACGGCACGCGGTGCCGGTGCCGCCGGTGGTGGCGTCGGCGAGGAGAAGGTTTTGGGGTTGCCAGAGTTGCCGCTTGTGGGAGCCGTTACAGGGACCAGTACCGTTACTGGTCCGGTGGTGGTGGTTCCTGCCCTTCCCGGGATCCCGGCACACCCATGATCATCTCCACTTCATGCGTTGGCTTACAAGCTGAAGCTGAACTTGTAGTTTTATGACTTCTAGGTAGCACCGTCCGTAAGATAAACGTCGGCCTGACCGGCGTTTCGCTCATTTCCATGTTCCTTAATGAGCGTCTGTATCAACTATCCTATCATCTGTATTTTCTCCCGCTAGGATCGGAAATTTTATATTTTCCATATCCATATACCGTTGAATCCTTGGGGTTCCAGAATCCGCCTATTTTACTAGTCTTCGGAAACGGAAAACCCTGAACCAAGAAGAGTTGGATATGTTATGTAGGGTATTTTCTTTCAATTCATGTTCTAGTATTTTCCGTTTCTCTGTATTTTCTTTCAGTTCATGTTCTAGTATGATGTATCCTCAACCTAATAAATACTACTTTGTCATCGTGAGTACCTTCTTGGATACATATCAGCAGCTTGCATCATCGTACTACTCCATCACTTGATCACAAGGTCCCAACTCCGGAGTTCTTTTATTTTTTTGGATAAGGAGAGCTTCCTCACCGATTTTCATTAGCAGAAACCACAGTATCTTGTTATACAAACTACTAAGGGCAAGCAGAAATACTAGGAAACGACAACACATGATCTCAAGGAGCAAAATTGTTAGAATAGTCCGAGGCCACCGTTGATCTACCAAAGACCAAGCAATCACATAAGCACGATACCGAAATTTGTTAATGAGGTTCACTGATATGGCTATATTCCCGGAGCGTGATTACGGGCGCTCCTTCCCATGACACCGCTACAATACCGCACCTCCGGTCGCCCGGGTGCCGGCACACGCCGCCGGCTCCCCCGCGTGCCCGTGCTATTATGTTGGCATAGGTTATATCGTGTGTCTACCTTCAATATATATGAGAGGCCTAGGATACAGGTGTCCTATTAGGACACAACTCTTACCCTGTCTATAGACAGTCCAAAACCAAGTCCAACTGTAACCTACCTTGTACAATAATATTCGACACAACTCTAACATACTCCACCTTGACGAATATTCTCCACCACCTTGAATTCGTCCGTGCGTCGAACCTCCATTTACATTGGACTTGAGATACGCCATGAGCACCGCTGCTACTCCCAGACATCACATGACTCCACCTGCAACTGTAGTCCCTTCTCGTCTCCTTCACAGTCAACACTCGAGCAAAAATTAAGTTCCTCATTACTCTACTTTGTGCTTTCAATTTTCGGAGAATCCGTTCAACGCCATCACACACCGACCACTGTCTGCATAAAAATGAACAGCTCATATATTGGACGCCACATATAAGAGTTATCTGAACTCAACGTCGCCGCTCTTTCTTGACCGTATGTCTAAAACTTGAAGGAATTTCACCGTCACCATGTGTCACCCTGAGTCAAATTCGCAGTTGTCTCACCCTTTTTTCCCGGATAGTCTCTGGCATGTCCCACAGCCATAGCACTCCGCCTCCTTTTGCCTTGTCATTCGCACTTTGCCATGTGCACTGAAAACAACAAAATATACGGCCATGTACTCTCCCAGCTTTTGACAATTTCAGACTCTCCGTCACTTTCTCAGATTCTCCATGGTCAACTCTTGTCCATCTTCTGGCACCGATAGACCCAGTCACCAACTTGAATCCAGTATTCGTCAACACTGCTTCAGCACCCCTGCACAATTTGTATGATCACATGTCTGACCACTAGTGCCTTGGCTTGTCATTGTGTCCCGTGCTTACCGCACGCCTCGTCCCTATTACCGCGTCGAGCCTCTGCTGTCCTGGTCGAGTCTCCCGGGTAGCTAGCCCACACTGCCTCAACCCCCACTGCAGAGAACCATCGATCATCACCGACCGATGCCGAGTATCACGTCTCCATCAGACCATTGGGCCCCAGTCCGATCCATGTGTCTCTCACTATCCCGCTGAAATAGGCTGCGATTCTCCATGCACTTACGCCGTAGCCCCTCCATCAGCATAGAGTGAAGTCGTCCATCAGACTCTAGCTCCACCTTCAACATGACTCCATGTAGCTGGCCATGCTACCCTCACGCCCTGTCGACTTCAATCTCTCTTGTGTGCACCGTCTTAAATCAACCCTGCGCCATAGTCTGTCGAAGCCGCATAAGCCCTCAGGCCGGCACCACGTGTTTCCACGCCCCAGAAGTCGGCTACCATCGGCATCACGCTCCTATGTCGTCGTCACCGAAATCACCGCCGTCTTCTGCTTTGACCGACATCCCCGTCGATCCGTCAGACTGCCCAGTCCAACCCAGCCGAAATTATCCGACTGCAATCATGATCCACCCTGCATCGTGTATGGCCGCACATCTCTATGCATTGCTTGACGCCATGTGTTTGCATGATCCTGTCACGACGCACTTCAAGCTCCTCCAAGCCTTATGCGCGTGCTGCTGTCCTTAATCGTACACGCACCAAGCACTCTTAGCAAACATGACCCACAAGAGAAATTTACATACAAACCTGACCAAGTGATCCCTCCGCACAATTCCTTCTCTTGTCTTGGTCCAGTAATAGCTCCTCCATGCACGCACAACAACTGCACCTTTTTTTCTCAAACAAATCTCACGGTATCCTTGGCTTTGCACATTCTGCAGCTTCCTGCATGCACTCATCTACAGCTTCCTGCACAGCATGCCACGCACGCCGGCCTCAACAGCTGTCACAGCCGCGCGCGCCGTGGCCTATTCCGCCGCTCGCCTTGCATCCTGCGCAGCCGCACCAGCCACCAACTTGGGCCGTCTTAGCCACACGCCTGCAGGCCCCTCCTGGACCTTAGCGTGCCTTGCACAAGCCAGCCCCGCCTGGCAACTTGCCGATGCCACTCATCGCCACGGGATTCCTGCCACTGCAAGGCTGATCCGCGTGTACCACGCGCCGACCAATTCGATCGAACCGGTCGCCGAGTCCTCTCGAACATGCCGCCGCCGCTTCAATCAACTGACGAGATCTAGCCGCCCGCTTATGCAACTCACCAATGCATGCTGCCTGATGCTTATCCCGATCTCATCGATAGCGCACCCAACGACCACCGCGAAACATCACTTCCTCACATCGTCTTTGTACCGAAACTTGACGACGATTCATCCTCTAGATTAACAATTCGTGACCTCCTTGAACCTTGCTCATGATACCACTTGTTAGAATAGTCCGAGGCCATCGTTGATCTACCAAAGACCAAGCAATCACACAAGCACGACACCGAGATTTATTAACGAGGTTCATCGATATGGCAATGCATGCTGCCTGATGCTTATCCCGATCTCATCGATAGCGCACCCAACGACCACCGCGAAACATCACTTCCTCACATCGTCTTTGTACCGAAACTTGACGACGATTCATCCTCTAGATTAACAATTCGTGACCTCCTTGAACCTTGCTCATGATACCACTTGTTAGAATAGTCCGAGGCCATCGTTGATCTACCAAAGACCAAGCAATCACACAAGCACGACACCGAGATTTATTAACGAGGTTCATCGATATGGCTACATCCCCGGAACATGACTATGGGCGCTCCTCCTCATGACACCGCTACAATACCGCACCTCCGGCCGCCTGGGTGCTGGCACACGCTGCCGGCTTCCCCGCGTGCCCGTGCTATTATGTTGGCATAGATTATATCGTGTGTCTATCCCTGATATATATGAGAGGCCTACACAACTCATATCATGTCTACAGACAGTCCAAAACCACAACTCTAACAAAAATGAGAAATACCCATCAGCCCCCAAAGATCACAAAGACTATATCAGAAAGAACACCGATATCCTACAGCCCACCATACTCTGGAGTTGTTCTGGTAAAAGAAAATGACTAAAGTTTTGGAATTCTTTTCTACTGGCATGTATATTTAATTTGAGGCGAGCTGGTATGTCTACATATAGGATATATCAAAGCGTTGTCAAGGTGATCAAACAAATAATAATATCCCAACAGCATCAAACGAGCAGTAAAGATGTAGGGCTTATGTGCACATATCCAGAACCACGAAAATAAGGGAAACTCCATGATACAGGTTCTATGAAATTTACGACGTGTTTTCACAACCTTTCATGTTCTTCAATTGTGTATTTTGAGTCACTGAACCGAGCGGTGTAGCAACCCAGGTCCGTTTGATTAGGCATCCATTGATCAGAATAGAATTCGAGCGGCGCTGGGGGCGGAGTTGGTGACGAAGTTTAATCCCAAGGTAGACGATTGGTAAAATGAATAATAGTCAAACTTTTAAAGGTAGGAGTATGTATATAGAAAAATTAAGAGATATTTGGTGAGTATCGAAGTATTTTTTTATGCGAATAAAATACTTGCCCCTTTAAATGAAAATGGTAGTGGCAGGATTTTTTTTTTGTCTTCTCAATTGTTTCTCACTCCCTCTCCTTATCTCTCATTTTTACTTCTCCTCCACCTATCCTTCAGAATTCGTACAAAGTTCCTATAAACCAAAAGAGGGCAAGAGCCTAAAGCATGGTTTAAGATCCATAAAATTTGAAAGGGGAAGGGGTTAGCAAAGCAAACCTTTGTATTGCAATACATGCAGGAATAGGGTCATTATCCGGAGGAGTCCCAACCTATCAAAATCCCTTGTCCAAAGAACCAATATTTTTTGTGGACTTTGAAAATCATAAACCTTTAGATACTGTTGCACTGACGCAAAGCTTTTGCATCAATCTCAAAAGTCTAGAACGGAGGGTGACCCCCACCCCCACAGGTCCTGGGAAGGTTTTAGACCTTCCTTGATCGGGTTTTCAGTGTTTTCTCCTGCCGATTTTGTTTACTTTATTTTTATTTTTATTTTGTTTTTCTCCTTTCTCCCATTTTTAAATTCATTAATATTTTTGAAAAATCATAAATAGTTTGGGAAACACATTGAACATTTTTTAAATTCGAGAACTTTTGTCAAATCGGTAGACATTTTTAAGATTTCTGGATACTTTTTAAAATTGTGTAACTTTTTTTAATTGAGGAACATTTTAAAATTCGCCCGACATTTTTTCAATCCGTAAAACAATTAAATTGATGAGCATTTCTTTCTTTCAAAGACCTTTCCAAATTTGTGGATATTTTTATTATGGTCGACGTGCGGCCACAACTTGGCGACACCATTGTTGGTCATTTGCCTGCCACAAGCTCCAAGGCGAAGTCCTTGGGCGTCGCCCTAACTGTCCCGTTCGAGCCCAGATCAGGCCCAAACAACTTGCGCTTCCCGTGACATCCACCACACGGCCACCACAACGTGTCACCGTGCGGTAGCACAAGTGCCTCTAACGCACACTCAGGTAGGCCAGATCTAGGCCCGAGGCGCGGCAGAGTGCAGTGGTGGAGATGGTGGTCCTAGTTGGCGTGCTCGCTGGGATGGTAGCCACTATAGGATGGTGGAGGTGGTGTCGTGTTGCGGTTGTGCATGTTGGCAGGTTGCGAGTGGCCGTGCGGAGGGTTTGGGCCCCAACGCCTAGATCTGCAGTTGGTTGCAGCTTCATCGGGTGCGTGGGTGGGGCAAGGGGTAGATGATGACGATGCTCGCAAGCATTTGCTTCCTTCTTGAAGGCAGTATTGAGGTGGCATGCTCACTCAACTCCAAAGAAACCTCATATCCTCTAGGGTATAAGATGATGACGACGTTGGTGTGTAATCCTCTTGGGGCATCGTCTTAGGAGTGGCTACCGGTTGGAGTGAGAAGTGGTAGACGATGGTCGATGTTGATAGTGTTTATCGAGTGGTTGGCAGGTATGTTGTTTTCATTTGAAGCGGGTTAGCGAGTGTGGTCCTTCTTGGATTACCTCGTTTCCATACAACACAACTCTCTATCTTTGAGGGATTGTTGTAGGGTGGCAACCAAACATCCAACACTAGGGCCTCTTTGATTCGTAGGATTTTAAAAACATAGAAATAGGAAAAGTATAGGGTTGGAATGGTATCCCCACTTGAATCCTATAGGATTAGCAATGAGTGTTTGATGGCACAGGAAAAACAAAGGAATTGTAAAAAGAGGTTGAAGTGGATGTTAGATTTCTTATAAAATGTAGTACAAAAGATTCCATAGGAAAAAATCCTATGGGATTAAATTCTATGAATCAAAAGACTAACATAGGGAAAAAATCATAAGGATTTCAATCCTCCAAAAATCCTATAAAATTCCTTTGAATCAAAGGAGCCCTAAAGGTGTCCGCCTTTCTTAGTTAGATGATGATGGAAGCTGAAAACCTTCTTCTTCCCCTTGTTGAGTCTGTTATCCTTGATTCCAAGTTCTTAATCTTCTAGGGTGTGGTGTTTTACTAGTGTTGATGTGGCATTGTTATGGTGGCGTTATGTGTTTGTGTGATCGGTCTAGACTTTGTAGTGTGTTGTGTTCTTCTTCATCATGAATGACATGCAACGGCGTTGCTTTTCGTCAAAAAATTGTTCTTGCTAGGCCTAACCACATCTTTTGAAATTATATTGACAGACACCACTACAAGCTAAGGATGCGCTCCTAGATTCTCTTGATGTAGTCAAGAGTTAGAGCATCTACAATCAGACCTCTCAAACTATTCTCAAATGTTTGGTCACATCCCGTTCAGTGCCCTGACATGAGAGAGAATGGAAAAGGCACCCAAAAGGACCCCTCACTTTGTCCTTATATGTTCGAGTTGTCCGCAAATACCATATGGGGATGTCTGGGCGTGTCCGGGCAATGCGCCATATAGAATTTGGCCCACCATAGTTCACCTTTTCTCTTTCTTCATTCATTCTTTCTTTTCTCCCTCTTCCTCTCCACAAATTGACCGAGCATATGGAGAAAAGGTGGGAGACATGACTATGTGCATGGACAAATAGGGACTCAAAGTGAACATGTCCAGACATTAACTAGACACATCTGTGGACGTTTGAGGGGCCAAATTTGCCCATTTGTAAATCCCCTTACAACTCAGGAAGTATCAAAGGTGCACCACCATCTAGGAAGAGAGTATCAAGGTGCATAGATGCAAAGTTATGGGTCACGCCAACCGGAGGAGTGGTGCTAGATATGTCTGATTGTGGTATCTATGTGAAGCTCACAAATTTCGATTTTGCATCCTTGAAGATAATGTACTGAATTTTTGGTCGTGATAAAAATAATTAGTGCATCAGTCAGTTTCTTTCAAAATTGATCTCTTTTATGATGTTGCGGAAAAATGTTTCTTTTATGGTGTATACATAATTCTCACATGGATTTTCCGCTCCCGAGTTCAAATACACATGCATGCACAATAAAATTCGAAGAACAGAAAACAGACAACAATCTAATTACTTATTTATTGTTAATAACATACTCCCTCCGTTTCAAAATTCTTGTCTTAGATTTGTCTAGATACGAATGTATGTTGGAACGGAGGAAGTACATCACTAACAATCTGTAAAATTTCACCTGGAATAGACATACATAGAAGTTTGTAAAAAACAAAATTCTTGACTCAAAAAGACACATTTGGAGCACTCATTTTTTTTTAATTTTGGCATGGACCACTATGGATGGATTTTCACGGGGAACTGCAGGATGTTAAAACACTTCTTGATGTTCATCCACAAAAAAAGTATTATGTGGGGGAATGAGTAGAACCTTTTTTGTTTTTTTAATTATTGTATATGTGGGGGAATTTGTGCTCATGATTAGAGTAACCCTCCTTTCTCACGCGCCAGCTGGGACCCGTGCTCCCGTACACCAAAATGGCATCTACTGGTAGTATATTAGGAGTAGGTTTTGGTGCCGTAGTGCCGACAATCCGTTGAATCAACCGAGCCCATCACTCAAACAGATCAAAAACGACACAAAGCATGCACGTCTCCTCTCACTCACTGTCTCGCGAGTCACTCGCAAGCTTGGATCATTTCTCGTCTCGTCTCGCCTCACGATCACATCACACGGCTTCTTTTTCTCCGTTTCTCGAGCTCTCGGGGTCTCACGGTGACTCGGGAGTTTGGGTTGTTTCCAGCATGTAGTACTCCCTATGTGGAGATGACCTTGGCGTAGCCAACTGTTACGAGGGACTGACTGATCGAGCACGCATTCCAAAGTTGCAGCACGTCAGCACGGAAAAACGAAGCCATCCGCCCACCCGTGACGCATCGATCTCGGCGCCAGGATCGAGGAGGGAAGCAGCGATTGCACGTCTAAACCTTTTTTTTAGAATCATTGCACGTCTGAACCTAGCTACTCGCTGCTACGACCCCTTCGCGTCGTCGTCTTCTCCGACGACGTGCCGCCCGGCCTGGACGCGTGCGGCGGCGAGAAGCTCCGAGATGGAATCATGTATACAGAGGAAGCACGTACGCCCTATGTAGAAGAGAGGATTGCTGTCGAGCATGCGCGCCGGCAGCTCCATGTTGCCGTCGACTCAATGACCAGACGCAGCAGGACGGGAACCAATCAAGCAAGGTGTGTTTTGTCGTCTCATCTGCTGCAGAGCATGCCCGGCTCGGCGAGCTACACGGTGACGGCTGGTGGCACAAGGGCGCGTTTCGTTACCTGCATCGTTTTTTGTCACTTTACGTACTTGTCTCAGTTGGGCCTGATTGAACATATACAGATAAAAAATCAACATATGCATGTTGATTGGTTGCCTGCATACCCTTTTCCTGCATCATAGCAACTCCTCTACGCGTTGTGTTTGGTTGCTCATATTGATTGTGCTCATACTAGTGCGCGTTGTTTGGTTACATACACTGGATATGATTAAAAGTTAACAACTACACATAACACACAGTGTTACACTAGAGGTGCCTCGGCGACAGAGGTGGGCGGCGGTCGCGGCGCCACCCGACACGACGAGCACGGAGTCGCGGGCGAGCAATCCCATCGGAGGCGCAATGAACTAGTTGCTAGCACCGCCGCCGCCGAGAAAGTCAGTGTGGAGTAAAGAATAGGAGGACATTGATGCACAGGATGATGGAGAAAAAAATGCAGTGTGCGTGCCATGGCGGCCTCTGTGTAGTAGGACGCGAAAGAGGAGGCCGAAAAGAACGACAATGACGACGGCGCCAGTGTAGTAGGATGTGAGCGAGGAGGCCGAGAGGAACGACGTCGGCGATGGCTTCAGTGTACCAGGACATTGTAATGGAGACCAAGAGGAACGACGACCGCGCGAGTGTAGTAGGACATGGGAGAGGTGGTTGAGAGAAACGTCGCCGCCGATGGCGCTAGTGCAACAACACGCAAGAGAGAGCGGCGATGGCGGCGACGCCAGTGTAGTAAGACACGAGCGAGGAGGCCAAGAGGAATGATGCCGACGATGGTTTCAGTGTAGCAGGACATGGGAGAGAATGTAGAGAGAAACGATGTCGGCGGTGCCGCTAGTGCAACAGCACGCGAGAGAGGTGGTCGAGAGGAGCGACACGGCGGTAACACGTGTGTAGCAAGACAGTAGAGAGGAGACTGAGATTAAGGAGTGTCATTAACACTATACATATGTGTATATACTTTTCACGAGAAAGAAGTTGGATCTAATTGTCTATGATCATTGAAATAGAAAACGCGAAACACGAAAGTCGTGTGAAACTATAAGATAAACTATTGGTCAAAGGAAATTTCAAACGGTCGACCGTGCGCGATAAATTTGAAAAAAATCATCCAAAATAGCTTTAGACATGAACAAGAAATTGAATATTTACGGTTGACGAAACTTTGAACTGATCGCAAAAATGAAACCATAACATTGATATACATTTTTTTCAAGTAGAGCTTATCTCGATTTGATGCATCATTGTGTAGACTAGAAATGACTAATAAGTGAACAAGGTTGGGAGTTAAACCAACAAACCACCTGCAAACTCACCTGTGCATGAGAACGAACGAGGCTGCATCCATAGAGCCACCCACGTGCGCTAGCCTGCATCGCTCGAAAAACGGCCAAATCTAGCGTTATGAGGGATGTATGTCCAGAGGTGCTTTAAAGTCCGTGCTATACAATCCTAAAGCAACCAAATGGGCCAAATCCTTCCCGCGCAGGCTTGATTGAACCTAATACAGGTAACCAAACGCATTCTAAATAATCAGCTCTGGCGTGGCCGTGCGTGGAGTGGAGGGGTGAGCACGTAAGATAAGATTCCTTGCAGTATCAATATCATCGGGTAACCAAAAAATTGCATCATCAACATAACATCAAAAACACCATCCAAAAACCCCTTTAACTATTCCATGGTATTTAGTGTTGTCCATAATCAAGGTCAGAGCATCAACAATCAAGTAAAAAAGCAGAGCTGACAGAGAATCCCCCTATCTTAAAACCTTATGGGTTAGAAAATATGGACCAACAAAGTCATTTACTTTGATCCCAGCATAAACCCTTCTCATAGTGCTCATGACCCAGTCACACCATAAATCGGGGAATCATTTTAGAGAAAGCATTTTATAAACGAAAGGCCATTTTATTTTATCATATGTTTTTATCAAAGTCAACTTTGAAAAGCAATGCACTCATTTTCTCCTTATGTATAGAGTTAAGGACTTCATGAAAGATAATCACCCCCTCCATTATGTATATGTCTTTGATAAAGGCAGTTTGAACATAAATTTGCAGGGGCACACATCTGCCTAGCCATGCTGGCCGCTCGATTGCCTCGCAATTCACAAAGTCGTTGGATCCCGCACGAGAGCATGGTAAGTTCTAAGTTTTTTTTCTTTTTGTCGGTCGCAGGTTATGCAATTTACGATTTTATCGCTCGCTCGTACCAAGTTCTAGAAGATGAAACATTTTTGTCGGCCAGAGGTTTTAAAACTTTTGATTTCGTCGGTCGCTTGTACCAAGTTTCAGAAGTTGAAATTTGACAAAATTTAAAAATTCATCAAAAGCTATTCAAAATGGCTCTTGTTTGAAAGCCCCCGTCATCAGAAACACAAATACGTAAACGAAATTTACTTTAGACTTTTGGTTCAAAAGATATGAAGATTGAAAGTCAAAAACCAAAAGAAAAAGGAGGCTACAAATCCAGTTGAACAGGGAAAATAACAGGATTGACTACAGTTTTCAGTCCATGCATCAGAATCTTAGGCTGTGTTCGGGAATACTCCGCTCCTTCCCCAGGGAGCGGAGCAGGCGGAGCACCCATTTGGCAGCTCGCCAAAATTCCACAGGATGCTGCTTCGCTCCGCAGCAGAGTTACAGAGCGGAGAGATTTCAAACGGTCTCTTAGTGGAAGTTTTAAAGCTAACATTCAAAAAACAAATAGCCTTGAACTTCTAACTCCATTCAGCATCCATGGTTTTATGGATCAAGATTAAATATCTGGGAATACCGATTCATTATCGGTGTCTCACCATTGCGGAGTAGAAGCATGTAGAGGAGCGGCTAGAGAAACGTTTGAGCAGTTGGAAAGGCAAATTGCTCTCAGTTGGAGGACGGCTGATTTTGATTAACTCTGTCCTCATAAATATGGTTCTTTATATCCTCTCTTTCTTCCAATTCCCAAAAGGGGTCCTGCAAAGACTGGACTATTTTAGATCCAGATTCTTGTGGCAAGGAGATGGTGAAAATAAAAAATACAGGTTGGCCAAATGGAGTGTGGTTTGTATGCCAAAAGACCAAGGTGGCCTTGGAATTCATGACCTGGAAGTCAAGAATGAGTCCCTACTTAGTAAGTGGTTGTTTAAACTTCTTACTGAGGATGGTGTTTGGCAAACCATGTTGCGCAACAGGTATCTAGGCCAAAAGGTGGTGTCTCAGGCATATTAGAAACCTGGTGACTCGCACTTTTGGGCTGGTCTAATGACAGCAAAGAAACATCTCTTTCGCTTTGGGTCTTTTGCGATAAAGGACGGGTCGGAGATTCGTTTCTGGGAAGACATCTGGCTAGGCAATGCCAGCCTCCGAGAACAATATCCAGCCTTGTACAACATCGCTCGCAATAAGAATAAAACTATTGCGCAGGTGCTCAGTTCATTCCCGCCCAATATTTCGTTTAGGCGGGATTTGATTAGCCCCCGTCTTACGTCAGGGCATAATCTTTTATCCCGTCTGAATTTGATCAATTTGACACAAGGTCGGAATGTGTTTTGCTGGAACCTTACTACATCGGGGTCACAGTAGACTCTATGTACCGTGTGCTCACGCATTCTGAGGTACCAGTGAGTAATAACAAGAAAATCTAGAAGTCAAAGATTCCACAGTTAAAATCTTCATGTGGTATCTTCGTAGGGGAGTTGTTCTAACAAAGACAGCCTCGCACGGCGTAACTGGCCAGGGAGTAAGAAGTGTTGTTTTTGCACTCATGAAGAGACAATCAAATACCACTTTTTCCAATGCAAGTTTGCACGTTCTACGTGGTCAGTCATCCAAATAGCGTTAAATTTGTATCCGCCCACAAGTGTCGCCAATATTTTTGGTCATTGGTTGGATGATATTCCAAATAGGTTGAAAATGCTAATAAGGGTGGGAGCGTATGCCTTGCTATGGTCGCTTTGGCTATGTAGAAATGATTTAGTTTTCAATAACAAAAATGCATCTCCTTTGCAGGTTATTTTCCGTTGTACGCACTCGCTTCATACGTGGTCTACGCTACAACGAGTGGAGTACCAACCGCTGTTCAAGGCGGTGTGTACACGGTTGGAGCAGGTGGCTACGGAGGTTTTTACCCAACATGGGTGGCAGCATAATCTCCGGATCGGTCCACCACCCCTTTCGACATAAGCATAGTGTCAGTCTATATGACTCTATTGTCGCCCATTTGTCGTTTTCTTTCTTTCTTTTTATCAGACTTTAGGTGATTGGTTGTGTGCATCTTAGTTATATAGAGGCCGGGTGTTACTCATAATGCTTTGTATCCTCCTGATGTTACTTTTTGAGATAATAAAAACGCCCTTTATTAAAAAAAACTCAGTCTAGAAATATCTAGCCGACCTTCATGGAAATCATCTACTCCTAGTGAGTTCTCTAGATCCCACCAAATAAGCTCCCGATTAAAAAAATAATAATGGGCTTTGTTCCTTCAACGGCACACCCGTCACCCGTGCCTATACAGTAGCAATCGACGGCAGCTGATTTGTTTGCCCTCTCCACACCTGCGCCGACGACGCACTGCCGTGACACCCAGTGCACCTGCGCAGAAGCGCCACCAAAGCTCGCCGCCTATAAAAAGCAGCGTCGCACCATGCTAATCCCAACTAAGCTCACGCAAACACAACTACACAACAACATCTCCCCAGTGGTCAGCAGCTCAGAACATCCCAGACCAAGTTAGCAATGGCGAAGCGCCTCGCCGTCGCCCTCCTGCTGCTGGTCCTGCTCGCGTCCAGCGACGCCGGTGCTGCTGCCCGTGCTGCTATTGGCGTCGGCGAGAAGAAGGCTCTGGTGCCCGGGCTGCCGGTGGACCTCCCTCTCCCTGGCCTCCCCGGGCTGCCTGGGCTCCCTGGGCTCCCTGGGCTGCCGGGGCTCCCTGGGCTCCCTCCCGTTCCCAAATTGACGGCCACCAACAAGTCTCCATGATCGTCTGTGGTGTACGTGCTGGCTTACATGCAAGCTGAAGCTGAACTACTTGTGGGTTTAGACTTGCAGCTGTAGCACGTACCGGCCGGAAGAAAATCACCGGCGCTTCGCTCAAGCGTCTGTACCAACTACTATCTTTGTCGTGTGTATTTCCGTTCAGTTAAACCATCCTGTGTATTTCCTTTCAGTTAAACTATCGTATGTATTTCCTTTCAGTCCACGTAAGTATGGTTGGTACATGGGTCTACTTGTATGAGGCTGAAGTCTTCAGCCTATATGCATTATTGCGATACACAGAGCCATACGAACAACTCAAATGGAAGCATGGGTCTTTGACGGCACACATGTGCCTGGCTATACCGTGGTGATCGACGGCAGCTGCCGTCTCCTAACACGTACCCGCGCCGACGACGCGCTGCCGTGCCGCCCTGTGCACCTTCGTGCAAGTGACATCAACCAAAACTCGCCTATAAAAGGCAGCGTACACACGATGCTAAGCCTAAGCTGACTCAAACGCAGCCACACAACACCATCTCCTCAGTACATCAGAGCCTCCCAGTTAGCAATATGGCAAAGTGTCTCGCCGTCGCGCTCCTGCTACTGGTGGTGCTCGCGTACTGCGACGGGAGGGAGCTGAACCAGAAGGACCAGGCACTCGCAACGGCACGCGGTGCTGGTGCGGGTGCTGGTGGTGGCGTCGGCGAGGAGAAGATTTTGGGGTTGCCAGAGTTGCCGCTTGTGGGAACTGTTACCGGTACCAGCACAGTTACCGGTCCGGTGGTGGTGGTTCCTGCCCTTCCCGGGATCCCTGCTCACCCATGATCATCACCAGTTCATATGCTGTCTTACAAGATGAAGCTGAACTAGTGGGTTTATGACTTCTAGCTAGCACCGTCCGGAAGATAAACACCGGTGTTTCGCTCATTTTCACGTTCCTTCATGAGCGTCTGTATCAACTATCCTATCGTCTGTATTTTCTTTCAGTTCATGTTCTAGTATTTTCCGTTCCTCTGTATTTTCTTTCAGTTCATGTTCTAGTATGATGTATCGTCAACCTAATAAATACTACTTTGTCATCATGAGTACCTTCTTGGATACATATAGCAGCTTGCATCATCGATTTACTACTTCGTCACTTGATCACAACGTCCAAACTCCTGAGTTTTTTTTTGTTTTTTTTATAAAGAGAGAGAGCTTCCTCTCTGATTTTCATTAATAGAAACCACAGTATCTTGTTATACAGACTACTAAGGGCAAGCAGAAATACTAGGAAACGACGACACATGATCTGAAGGAGCAAAATGAGATATACCCATCAGCCCCCAAAGACCACAAAGGCTATATCAGAAAGAACACCGATATCCTACAGCCCACCATACTCTGGAGTTGTTCTGGTAAAAGAAAATGACTAAAGTTTTGGAATTCGTTTTTACTGGCATGTATATTTATATTTAATTTGAGGCAAGCTGGTATGTCTACATATAGGATATATCAAAGCGTTGTCAAGGTGATCAAACAAATAATAATGGAAAAAGTCTAAAACAAAACCTGAACTCGTGGAGAAAAGCTAAATGGAACCCTGAACTCCTAATCCCTGAAATCAGCACACTCAACTCACTAATCACGGTCTAAATTAAACCCTGAGACCGTTTTAGAGCTAATTTGCTGACGTGGCATGGATTTCACCAGGATTCTGACTTGTGGGCCACGGAGAGGGTGTGTTGACCACGCATTGGGATAGAGAGAGGGGAATATGAGCTCACTATTAGGTTTACGGCGACGGCAGAGGCGAGGGGGCGGCGATCTGAGCATGGCGCAGTGCGGCGGCGGGGGGGGGGGGGGGGGGGCAGGGTGCGATGTCGAGGTTCTCAGGGGCATCTTCCGCTCCCGGATTCCGTCGAGCTAGCGGAAGGAGGGAGGCTGAGACGAGGTCGCTGGTTCCATACCGCGAGGGCGCCATGGATTACGAGCCGCCGAAGCTCTGCCATTGCAATCCGCCAAGGAAGGCGCCGAGGTGGATATCGTGGAGCCGGCAGAACCCCGGCAGGAGGTACTACGCCTGCGTCCATGCGCTGGTGAGCTCCATTTTCCATCTGCAAGTGTCTTTCTTCTGCCACTGCTTTGTTAATCTGATTCATTCCTTTGTGTTCATTTTGATAGAATGGTGGTTGTCGGTTTATTGAGTGGCATGATGATCCACTGCCCAAGTTTTTTTCTGATCTGATTGGAGATTTAAGAGATGAAGTTTGGAGACTGAAGGGTGCTAGGACTGAAGATGAAGTTGAAGAGCAAACAATGACTGAAAGTGTGATTCTGGCTCTGCAGGAACAGTTGAAAGAAAAAAGTGCTGAGATAGATGCAGTGAAGAGCAAATATAAGACAATTCTGGTTGTGTTTGCTGTATTTGTGCTAGGTTTAGTGCTAGGGAAATTTCTAGTGCACTGAATATGTGGTCAGGTTGATCCTTGTATGGAGAAGGAGAATGGTTAGTTAGTGTCAGTTGTTGCTGGAACTATGTTGATCCTAGTAATGAAGTATGTGGCTGGAACTATGTAGATCTATGTTGATCTAGTAATGTGGCTGGAACTATGTATGATATGATGATCTATGTTCATCCTAGTAATGAAGTATGTGGCCATTGTGGCATTATCATCCAATTTGTGCATTTGCCTTGTTGCTTGATTCCTATCTTGAATAATGAGCATAGTTTTGTTGACAAATGACACAATTTATGACATGATATGTTGGCAGGAGCATCTTTGCAACAACACAAAACTGGATATGTTGACAAATGACCAAATATTTCAGGCATTTTCATTTCAGACATAATCTTCCTGTTTGCAACAACACTAAAAGGATTCAAATGTTTGCAACAGGAAATGATCTATGATCATGACAAGCACATAGTTCAGTGCATACTAACAGGAAATGATCTATGATCACCAAAAGCTAGTTTTCATTACATGGTCACTAGCATAGAAGACATGCTCTACTCATTGCCACTAGCATTGAAGTACTTATAGCTTGGTAATGAAGATGTTGCAGCTCTCTTCCTCCTTTTGTTGCCAGCAGATGTTCCAGCTTGTGCAGTTGGAGTTGTTTTCCTGGGAGGTTTAAACTTTGAAGCAGTTCCAGCAGTTCCACAAGTTGGGGCTGATCTTGCTGCTGGTTGAGAAGTAGGTGCACTTCCAGCTTGTGTAGTACCAGCCTGCAGTAGATTCATGTATTAATTGACAGGTACTAAACTCATCTAAAATTATTTGAAGGCAAGTTAAATTACCTCAATGCTTTTTCTTTTCTTGGTTGCCTTCACAAGATGTGCATTTTTTCTTGCCCTTCTCTGGATTCTTCTTGCAACCATACTTGTTGTGGCCTGCAGTGCCACACATTGAACAAACAATAACAGTGCCGTGTTTGCTCATTTTTTTGCCAACTGGTTTCTCATGGTATTCCCTCCTCCTAGCATTTTTCTTAGGCCTGCCTGGCATTCTAACTTTAACATAATCAGGAGCTTCTGGCCTAGGTTTTTCAGAAATAGGCCACATCTCCTCACCTTCCACAGGTTCCAAGCAATGCTCATAAATGCTCATGAATGTGTCAATGCTATAGCAAGGATCAATGTAATCTTCCACTTGTTTCCCACACTTGTATATTGCTGTTATGGCATGAGAACAAGGAAGACCTGAAAGTTGGAAATAACCACAAGAACAAGTTCTTTTTTCAAGACTTACAGTGTATTGCCTTCTTCTCCCAGTTACCAGTCTCACTTCAAACCCATCTTTGCCATTCCAAAGGACCTCCATGAACTGTGTTCATGCTATGCTGGCTTTCAACTTTCTGAATATGCTAGGGCATATTTTTCCATGCAATTTCACACCTTTGGCCCTTTGTTCTTGAATTCTAGCAAATATTTTCTTCCTTATTTTCTCTAGCATGGAAATTATTGGATAAAACCTTGCATCCACAATTGCATGATTGAATGATTCACACAAGTTGTTATCCACTGACTAACAGTTAGAACTAACTGCAAAATATGCCCTTGCCTAGTGCACTGGTTCTGTTCTCATGATATCTTTTGCACCCTCTAGTGTTTCTTGTGCAAGCTTGGCTTTATAATAATTGAAATCTTGGATATTTGCTGCTTTGGCAACAACCCAGAATTTCTTCTGCCACTCATGTGCCCTGTGTTTCTTCCTCCAGTTGGCATAGATGTGCCTAGCACACATCCTGTGCTCTGCTTTTGGAAGATAGTCATTCATGGCATTGAGAATTCCCTTTTGCTGGTCAGATATGAACACACAACCATCTCCATTGTTGTTAATGTTCAAATATTTAATGAGCAAACCAATGAACCATTTCCATATCTCATTTGTTTCCTGCTCAACTACTGCCCAAGCCAGTGGATACATTTGATTATTTGCATCCCTAGCTATAGCACACAACAGTTCCCCCTTCACAACCCCTTTAAAGAAACAACCATCTAATCCTATCACTTTTCTACAGCCAGCTTTGAATCCTAGCTTGAATGCATTAAACCAAACATAAAAGCTCTGAAATACATTGTTGATATTGTCAGTTGGATCCAAACAAATTGCCACTGTACTTCCAGGATTACTTCTAAGAAGCTCAAGCTGGTAATCAAACACTCTGGTATATTCATTCTTCATGCCATCTAGCAATTTATCCATCACAAGCTTCTTTGCATGCTTGCACTTTGAGGTGGACACATCTGCAAACATATCTTGCAATACTGTTGCTTTCATACTCTCTATCTTCCACATGGGATTTGAAAGAATGAAGTGCTCATACCTCTGTGCAATAACCTTTGCAGTCACTAGCCTATTCTCTCTGTTTTGGGCACAGTGATGTTTATCATTATATGTGATGACTTCGAATCTGCTTGTCCTACTGGTTTTTGCTGCATATATCATCCAAGGGCATCCAGGCCATCCACACTTGGCTCTAACTCTATTTATCTCTGAATTTTGGAACACAATGCTTCTTTTTGTCACTAGCCCATATCTCTTCAAAGCTTTGACTAGCTGGTTCTTGCTTCTGAAGACCATTGACAACTGGAAGTTTGGAATTTCACTGTCATTGTTGAATCTAGGAAACTGGCTCTTCATCCTCTCTGGCTCTCCATCAGAATCCTCACCATAGGAGTAATCCTCACTAGATGAATCAAAGTTCCACTCCTTCTCCTCTCCTTCTAGCTTCTCCTCCATATTTGCAATCAAATTTATTAGAACTGCTTCACTTGTATCTCTTTCAATCCAGCTTTTTGTTTCTCTCATCCTTTTCTTGAATTTTCTTGCATGCCTTCTAAGCTCTACCACTTCTGAATCTTCACCACTGTCCTCACTGTGTGGCATATATTCAGTGTCAGTGTCATCATCTGAACCTTCACTGTCAACATCTGGATTTGTTTGTGGAGGAGCAGCGATTGCTTGTGAAGTACCAGCCACATGTTGTGAAGTAGCTGGCATATGCTGTGAAGTAGCAGGACCAGCTTGACTTGGATTGCAAATTTGTGACACTGCAAATTCATCTTCAACTAGCTCACTGTCAACTACATTAGTTCTTCCCCTTCTCTGCTTCACTAGACTGACAATGATTTGGGAGATGACCCCTGTGTCATCAGGAACCATGATATTCTGAACAACTTGCACTTCTTCACTGTCAGTAGCTTCAGCAGTGACATTCTCAACAACTTGCAATTATTCTTCACTGTCAGTAGCTTCAACAGTGACAATGGCAGGTGGAGCATCACTTAACTGCACAAGTTCATCCTCAAAATCACTGCAACTGCTGCTGTCTGCACTATCCTGTTCCCCATGGTACTCAACATAAATATGTGCAACAGCACCAACACAAATATAATCCCCCATCTTCAGACATTTGCTGTCATCATCCAAGAACACCAAACCATCAACCAATTCAGTCCCGGGAATATGAAAGTAGAATTTCATTGATTCCTTCAGTTCCATATGATCTTTCAAAAGCCCTTTGACCTCCTGCAAAGAGAGCTTGTCTCTCTCAATCTCTGACAACCCCTCATCACCCCCAACATAGTCCAACTATCGACCAATTCGGATGAAATCCCCTCCAAAATGAAACCTAACATTTAGTATCTCTGTTGGGTCCATGCTGTAACTGAAAAAAGAAGAGAAAAGAACACAGAGATCACTACCTTGTGCTAGTACAAACTAAAATTAGAAATTAACCTAAACAGCAGAACCTACTTTTTCCCACTTAAAAGATGATCCTTTTCACCCTAAAACCCTAACTCATCCATGTTCAGAGAGGTCAAAATGCCAAATGCGGCGCCATAGGAGGAGGTCTTCGGGGACATACCATAACCCGTTGCGCGCAATAGCGCGCCGGCTAGATCGTCGTCGCTGGATGGGCAGAGAGGAAGACAGAGGGCGGCTCCTCGACTCCTACGGTGGATGGGCTGGACTCCTCCTCTCTCAACTGATAAAGTGCTCGATCTGGCGCATTGGGCCGGCCCAACTTGATCGGACCCAAGCGCCAACTCTCTCTGTTTCGCCAAAAAAAATGAAATCCCGGCCAGACTGTTTGGAACGGTCTCAGGGTTTAATTTAGACCAGGATTAGTGAGTTGAGTGTGCTGATTTCAGGGATTAGGAGTTCAGGGTTCCATTTAGCTTTTCTCCATGAGTTCAGGGTTTGTTTTAGACTTTTTCCAATAATAATATCCCAACAGCATCAAACGAGCAGTAGAGATGTAGGGCTTATGTGCACATATCCAAAACCACGAAAATAAGGGAAACTCCATGATACAGGTTCTATGAAATTAAATACGTGTTTTCACAACCTTTCATGTTCTTCTATGATGTATTTTGAGTCACTGAACCGAGCAGTGTAGCAATCCATGTCCGCTTGATCAAGCATCCATTGATCAGAATAGAATTCAAGGCGGTGCCCGGGGCGAATTGCGTGACGAAGTTTGATCCCAAGGTAGACGATTGGTAAAATGAATAGTACTCGAACTTTAAAAGGTAGGAGTATGTATATAGAAAAATTAAGAGATATTTGGTGAGTATCGAACTATTTTTGTTATGTGAATAAAATACTTGCCCCTTTAACTGAAAATGGTAGTGTGACACGTCTCCGTCGTATCTACTTTTCCAAATACTTTTGCCCTTATTTTGGAATCTAACTTGTATGATTTGAATGGAACTAACCCGGACTGACGCTGTTTTCAGCAGAATTACCTTGGTGTTGTTTTATGTGCAGAAAGCAAATATTCTCGGAAAGTCCTGAAACTCCACGGAACACCTTAGAAAAAATAATAAAAAATCCTTGCCAAAGATGAAGACCGGGGGGCCCACACCCTGTCCACGAGGGTGGGGGGAGCCCCCCCCTCTAGGGCGCGCCCCCCTACGTCGTGGGCCCCCTGGAAACCCTCTGATGCCAATTCCAACTCTATATATTCACTTTCGGAGAGAAAAAAATCAGAGAGAAGAAATCATCGCGTTTTACGATACGGAGCCGCCGCCAAGCCCTAAAACCTCTCGAGAGGGCTGATCTGGAGTCCGTTCGGGGCTCCGGAGAGGGGGATTAGTCGCCGTCATCATCATCAACCATCCTCCATCACTAATTTTATGATGCTCACCGCCGTGCGTTAGTAATTCCATCGTAGGCTTGCTGGACGGTGATGGGTTGGATGAGATTTATCATGTAATCAAGTTAGTTTTGTTAGGGTTTGATCCCTAGTGTCCACTATGTTCTAAGATTGATGTTGCTATGACTTTGCTATGCTTAATGCTTGTCACTAGGGCCCGAGTGCCATGATTTCAGATCTGAACCTATTATGTTTTCATGAATATATGTGAGTTCTTGATCCTATCTTGCAAGTCTATAGTCACGTACTATGTGTTATGATCCGGCAACCCCGAAGTGACAATAATCGGGACCACTCCCGGTGATGACCATAGTTTGAGGAGTTCATGTATTCACTATGTGCTAATGCTTTGTTCCGGTTCTCTATTAAAAGGAGGCCTTAATATCCCTTAGTTTCCAATAGGACCCCGCTGCCACGGTAGGTAGGACAAAAGATGTCATGCAAGTTCTTTTCCATAAGCACGTATGACTATTTACGGAATACATGCCTACATTACATTGATGAGTTGGAGCTAGTTCTGTGTCACCCTATGTTATGAATGTTACATGATGAACCGCATCCGGCATAATTATCCATCACTAATCCGGTGCCTACGAGTTTTCCATATACTGGTTCTCGCTTATTTACTTTTCCAGGTGTGGTTGAATTGACAACTCAGCTGCTAATACTTGAGAATATTCTTTGGCTCCCCTTGTGTCGAATCAATAAATTTGGGTTAAATACTCTAACCTCGAAAACTGTTGCGATCCCCTATACTTGTGGGTTATCAAGACCTTTTTCTAGCACCGTTGCCGGGGAGCATAGCTCTATTCTTTGAGTCACTTGGGATTTATATCTGCTGGACACCATGAAGAACTTGAAAGACGCTAAGACAACAATTTATCCCTCAACTACGAGGGGAGGTAAGGAACTGCCATCTAGCCTTGCACTTGATTCACCTTCTGTTATGAGTAAGCTAGCGACACCTAAACCTGCTTCTGTTATTTGTTCTGATATGTCGCATGTTATTGATGATGCCACTTCTACTATGCATGATACTTATGATGAAACTCCTTCTATGCCTGATACTACTGTGCCCCTTAGTGAATTTCTTGAAGAACAAATTGCTAGGGCTAGAGAAAGAGAAATTGATGAAACTGAATACGACGATGATAGTGATGATGGAAATATGCTTGTTATTCCTGAAGGTTATCTTTTTGACAAAGATTCCTCTTTAGCTATTTTAGCCTGCAAAGATAGATATGAGCTTAAAAGGTTATTGATTAAATGAAACAAAGAATCACTTAGAGATAAAATGACACCTGATCCTGCTTTTGCAACTTCGCCTATATGTGTTCCTGATAAGGATTATGAATTCTCTGTTGATCCAGATATAATTACTTTGGTTGAATCTGATCCTTTTTATGGCTATGAATCTGAAACTGTTGTGGCACATCTTACTAAGTTATATGATATAGCTGCCCTGTTCACTAATGATGAGAGATCGCGTTACTTCTATATACTCAAAATATTTCCGTTCTCATTAAAGGGTGATGCTAAGATATGGTTTAATTCTCTTGATCCTGGTTGTGTGCGTAGTCCCCAGGATATGATTTATTACTTCTCTGCTAAATATTTCCCTGCTCATAAGAAACAAGCTGCTTTGAGGGAAATATACAACTTTCTGCAAATTAAAGAAGAGAGTCTCCCACAAGCTTGGGGGAGGCTTCTCAAGTTACTTAATGCCTTGCCTGATCATCCTCTTAAGAAACCTGAAATACTTGATATCTTTTATAATGGACTAATTGATGCTTCCAGAGATTACCTGGATAGTTGTGCTGGTTCTCTTTTCAGGGAAAGAACACCGGATGAAGCTGAAATTCTATTGAATAATATGTTGACAAATGAAAATAATTGGGCACCTCCTGAGCCAGCTCCTGCTCCAATTAATGATCCTATTCCTAAACCAACTCCGAAGAAGAGAGGTGTTCTATTTCTCAGTCCCGAAGATATGTAAGAAGCGAAGAAATCTATGAAAGAAAAAGGTATTAAAGCTGAAGACGTTAAGAATTTACCTCCTATTGAAGAAATACATGGTCTTAATATACCGCCTGTTGAAGAAGTATACGATTTGAATCCTTTATTTATTGAAGAACCTCCCGATATCCCGACGCAGGTAGTAAAGGTAAATTCTCTCTATAGATTTGATGAAGGTGATATCCCTCACTATAAGTCTGCTAGGCAATGCTTTGATGAGTTTGATAACTTTATTGTCAAACAAGAAAAATTTAATGCTTATTTTGGTAGACAATTGAAATATGATTCCGATATGCTTAAATACTTGGGTGATTATATGACTAATATTAAAGGTGAGCTTAAACTTGTTAGAAAACATGCTTCTATGGTTACCCCTCAAGTAGAACAAGTACTTAAAGCTCAAAAAGAAGTGCTTGATGAAATGAATAGTAAGAAAAATGATTATGCTGTTAGAGTGGCTACTAGAACTGGTAGAATGACTCAGGAACCTTTGTATCCTGAAGGCCACCCTAAGAGAATCGAGCAAGATTCTCAAAGAAATAATATTGATGTTCCTAGTTCTTCTAAAAAAGAAGAAAAAGAAAAATGATAGAACTGTGCAAACTTCTAGTGAACCTATTGATGAACCACCAGATAATCCAAATGATATATCTATGTCTGATGCTGAAACACAATCTCGTAATGAACATGAACCTAATGAAAATATTAATGATGATGTTAATGATGATGCTCAACCTAGTAATGATAATGATGTAGAAATTGAACCTGTTGTTGATCTTGATAACCCACAATCAAAGAATCAACGTTATGATAAAAGAGACTTTGTTGCTAGGAAACATGGTAAAGAAAGGGAACCCTGGGTTCAGAAACCCATGCCTTTTCCTCCTAAACCATCCAATAAAAAGGATGATGAGGATTTTGAGCGCTTTGCTGAAATGATTAGACCTATCTTTTTATGTATGCGATTAACTGATGTGCTCAAAACAAATCCCTATGCTAAATATATGAAGGATATCATTACTAATAAAATAAAGATACCGGAAGCTGAAATTTCCACCATGCTTGCTAATTATACTTTTAAGGGTGGAATACCAAAGAAACTTGGAGACCCTGGAGTACCTACTATACCTTGCTCCATTAAAAGAAATTATATTAAAACTGCTTTATGTGATCTTGGAGCCGGTGTTTGTGTTATGCCTCTCTCTTTATATCATAGATTTGACTTGAATAAGTTGACACCTATTGAAATATCTTTGCAAATGGCTAATAAATCAACTGCTATACCTGTCGGTATTTGTGAGGACGTGCCTGTTGTGGTTGCAAATGTTACTATTCTAACGGACTTTGTTATTCTTGATATTCCTGAGGATGATAGTATGTCTATTATTCTTGGAAGACCTTTTCTTAATACTGCAGGGGCTGTTATTGATTGCAACAAAGGCAATGTCACTTTTCATGTTAATGGTAACGAGCATACGGTACACTTTCCGAGGAAACAACCTTAAGTTCATAGTATCAACTCCATTGGAAAAATTCCATCGATTATAATTGGAGGTTTTGAATTTCCTCTTCCTACGCTCAAAAAGAAATATGATATACTTATTATAGGGGATGTGCATATCCCCGTTGAGATAACTTAGTGTTATTCGAAATTTCTCCTGTTTCATGATTATCGGAATGAGTTTGTTAACAAGACTTGATCAACCTTGTTAGTGGATTCTTTTTGATGAGCATAAGATGGATGAAACTAGAAGCACAAACTTCTGTACCCTTTATATTTTCTGTAATTTAGTAGAAATAAAGTAAAATAGTATTTTTCTGTCTGTTTCCTGACTTATCCGTGCAATATAAAAATATCTCGAAAATAAAAGTCCTCAGAATGACATGCCAATATAATATTATTTTTTCTTGAATATTTGAGGATTTACTGTGCAAAAATTACCACGGGAGGAGCTGCCACCTGGCCACAAGGGTGGTGGGCGCGCCCCCCTCCCTAGGGCGCGCCCCCTTGCCTCGTGGGCCCACGGTGGCCCTCCTCCACTTATCCCAGCATCCATCTTCTTCCTCTGCCTCACACAAACCTGAAAAACCAACTCAAGCACGAGTTCCAGCCACTTTTGCTGTGATTTTCGATCTCCTTGCTCAAAGCACCTCTCGCAAAACTGCTTGGGGAGATTGTTCCTTGGTATGTGACTCCTCCATTGGTCCAATTAGTTTTTGTTCTAGTGCTTTATTCTTTGCAAATTTGTGCTGCATAGGTGACCATGTTCTTGAGCTTGCATGTCAAATTTCTATGGTTCCAAGTAGTTCTAATGCTTGATATAAGCTCTAGACACTTGTAGGAGTAGTTGCTATCAGTTTTATTGAAGTTGGCTTACTTTTGTTTGAAGTTACTAAAAATTTCAAAAAAATTCAGAGAAAAACAATATGCTTAGGAAGATGTTCCAAGGTGATTCCTCTAAGAAGCAAGGACCCAGGATTGCTATGCGCGATGCTGACGAGGATCCACCAAGAGACGCTCCGGTACGGCCTTGCGAATGGCCATCGGAGAATTTTATGGACCGTGCGGGAATCAAAGGAGAATTCAAAGCATATTTGCGCAATGCCGGTCTTGAGAAATTTGAGGCCAACAAATGCCCCCAGTATCATGATCTCACAAGTTCATTTGTGAGGAGGTTTGAGTATTCATCTTCGCGTAATTCTCCTTCAGTCATGTTTGATCTTTATGATAAATCTTATAGAATGGACTTAGAGGATTTCACTCTTGCTTGCAAACTTCCATCATGGGGTAGTATTAGGGATCCCCCTAAATCCGAATTTAGAAACTTTCTTGCTGATACATGCTGTGGGGGAATCTAGAGATATAACGCAAGCTACCATAGGGAGCATTCACTTTCCTGCTATACATTATTTTGCTCTCTTCATCGGTAGATGCATAAATGCTAAGGATGAAGCATGTCACATGTGTGTCCCTGACCTTAGCATTCCTAGGAGTGCTGTGTTAGGAGACCAATCTTATCATCTGGGAGCCATTGTAACTCATAGGTTGCATTATAATAGACATAATGGAGATTTCTTTGGAGGAATTTATGCAACCCGCTTAGCTCATTTTCTTGAGATAGACATCCGTGAGGGTGATACGGAGTTGCCCACTGCATATTTAGATTATGACTCCATGGCTTCACATCATTTTGTTGAGCGACCCGAATCACCTCTTTTATACCATTTAATTTTTAACAAACGGCATGTTGTCCGTATTACTCTCCCTGCTCCTGCTCTTTTTGATTCACAGACAAAAGGAAGATATACTATTACTAGAGAGGAGGCAGATGAGTACGAGAGGAGAGCGGGGGCAGCCCGACTCCACGCTGCAGCTCAGGAGGTGATAACTGCTGTATCACAGTACGACCCCAGCTACACCTACGGGTATCCGCCAGGCCATCCCTGGCAATAGACCAATTTAGGCCAAAAGCCTAAGCTTGGGGGAGTACGTATTTCTCACCGACATTATATTTATGTTCACACACACTCATTGCTAGATGTCGGTGTTCATACTCTTTCATTGTAATATCCATGCTAGTTTATTTTCTTTTTCCTGCTTTCTTCTTGTGTGTTTGTTAAACCTTAAGAAAACCAAAAAAAAATTAGTAGTAATTTACTTTTCTGCTGTAGTAGTAGTAACTAAAAAGAAAACCCAAAAATATTTCTCGTTCTTCTTTTGCTTGTTGGGAGCTTTCCCGTGTAAATAGTTTTATTTTCTTTTCTTTTCTTTAGGGGTCAGTAGGAGAAGAGCATGATTAAATTGTTGTAGTGGCTCTTATATGCATTATTGTTGAAATTAACCAAAGAGCCCATATTGCCATGTCTTCTCCTGTTTATTGAATGCTTGCAGATTCCAGCTTAGTCCAATGCACGTGCACTATTATTATTATTCACACCATTCGGTCGTGCAAGTGAAAGGCAATTATGATGATATATGATGGACTGACTGAGATGAGAAAAGCTGGTATGAACTCGATCTCTTTTGTTTTTGTAAATATGATGAGCCCGTCGTTCTTGATTCAGCTTATTATGAATAAACATGTTTGCAATGACAATTAGAGATCATAGTTCCTTGTGCCATGCTTGATTAGCTATGAGTTATAATGGTTTACCTTGTGTGCCAACATGATATTGAGATGATTATGATGTGGTATGATGGGGTGGTATCCTCCTTTGAATGATTTGAGTGACTTGACTTGGCACATGTTCACGCATGTAGTTGAAACAAATCAACATAGCCTTCATGATATTTATGTTCATGGTGGATTATATCCTACTCATGCTTGCATCCAATGTTTATTAATTTTAATGCGTGTACATGGCTGTTGTCGCTCTCTAATCGGTCGCTTCTCAGTCTTTTGCTAGCCTTCACTTGTACTAAGCGGGAATACTGCTTGTGCATCGAATCCCTTAAACCCCAAAGTTATTCCAGATGAGTCCACAATATCTACCCATATGTGGTATCTACCTGCCGTTCCAAGTAAATCTGTATGTGCCAAACTCTAAACCTTCAAATAAATATTTTGTTTTGTATGCTCGAATAGCTCATGTATCAACCAAGGTTGTCCTTATCTTCCGTGTTAGGCGGGTTATTCTCAAGAGGAGTGGACTCCGCTCCTCACTCACGAGAAAATGGCTGGTCACCGGGATGCCCATTCCCATGCTTTATGCAAACTAAATCAAAATTAATTGCAAACAAAACTCCCCCTGGGACTTGATGTATGTTGGAGACACTCGTTGTTTCGAGCAAGTCATGGATTGATGCTTGTTGGTGGAGGGGGAGTATAAACTTTACCATTCTATTTGGGAACCGCCTATAATTTGTTTAGCATGGAAGATATCGCCATCTCTTAGTTGCTATGTTGACAATGAAAGTATACCGCTCAAAATGCAATTTATCTCTATTTCAAAACCGAGCTCTGACACCTCTACAAATCCCTGCTTCCCTCTGCGAAGGGCCTATCCATTTACTTTTATGTTGAGTCATCACCCTCTTATTAAAAAGCACTAGCTGGAGAGCGCAGCTGTCATTTGCATTCATCATTGTTAATTTATATTGGGTATGACTATGATTGGATCTCTTTTACCATGAATTACAATGTCTAGTCAGTCCTTAATCTTTAAAGGTGTTCTGCATTTATGTTTTGCGATCTCACAAAGGGCTAGTGAGATACCATCTTGTTATATCATATTATGATTGTTTTGAGAAAGTGTTGTCATCCGAGATTTATTATTATGGCTTGCTAGTTGATTATGCTATTGATATGAGTAATTATGAGACTTGAGAATTATTGCAAATGTGGTTAGTTATGATCTATGCTGAAAACCTGAATGCTGGCTTGACATAGTTACAACAACAAGAGCAAACAGAGTTTGTAAAAGTTTTTCTTTCTTTCTTTCAGTTTGTCAACTGAATTGCTTGAGGACAAGCAAGGGTTTAAGCTTGGGGGAGTTGATACGTCTCCGTCGTATCTATTTTTCCAAACACTTTTGCCCTTGTTTTGGACTCTAACTTGTATGATTTGAATGGAACTAACCCGGACTGATGTTGTTTTCAGCAGAATTACCTTGGTGTTGTTTTATGTGCAGAAAGCAAATATTCTCGGAAAGTCCTGAAACTCCACGGAACACCTTAGAAAAAATAATAAAAAATCCTCGCCAAAGATGAAGACCAGGGGGCCCATACCTTGTCCACGAGGGTGGGGGCGCCCCCCCCCCCCTCCAGGGCGCGCCCCCTACCTCGTGGGCCCCCTGGAAACCCTCCGACGCCAATTCCAACTCTATATATTCACTTTCAGAGAGAAAAAAATCAGAGAGAAGAAATCATCGCGTTTTACGACACGGAGCCGCCACCAAGCCCTAAAACCTCTCGGGAGGGCTGATCTGGAGTCCGTTCAGGGCTCCGGAGAGGGGGATTCGTCGCCGTCGTCATCATCAACCATCCTCCATCACCAATTTCATGATGCTCACCGCCGTGCGTTAGTAATTCCATCGTAGGCTTGCTGGACGGTGATGGGTTGGATGAGATTTATCATGTAATCGAGTTAGTTTTGTTAGGGTTTGAACCCTAGTATCCACTATGTTCTAAGATTGATGTTGCTATGACTTTGCTATGCTTAATGCTTGTCACTAGGGCCCGAGTGCCATGATTTCAGATCTGAACCTATTATGTTTTCATGAATATATGTGAGTTCTTGATCCTATCTTGTAAGTTTATAGTCACCTACTATGTGTTATGATCCGGCAACCCCGAAGTGACAATAATCGGGACCACTCCCGGTGATGACCATAGTTTGAGGAGTTCATGTATTCACTATGTGCTAATGCTTTGTTCCGGTTCTCTATTAAAAGGAGGCCTTAATATCCCTTAGTTTCCAATAGGACCCCGCTGCCACGGGAGGGTAGGACAAAAGATGTCATGCAAGTTCTTTTCCATAAGCACGTATGACTATTTACGGAATACATGCTTACATTACATTGATGAATTGGAGCTAGTTCTGTGTCACCCTATGTTATGACTGTTACATGATGAACCGCATCCGGCATAATTATCCATCACTAATCCGGTGCCTACGAGTTTTCCATATACTGGTTCTCGCTTATTTACTTTTCCGCTGCTACTGTTACAATCACTACAAAATACCAAAAACATTACTTTTGCTGTCTTTACTTTTGTTGCCGCTACCACCACTATCATATTACTTTGCTACTAAACACTTTGCTGCAGATACAAAGTTTCCAGGTGTGGTTGAATTGACAACTCAGCTGCTAATACTTGAGAATATTCTTTGGCTCCCCTTGTGTCGAATCAATAAATTTGGGTCAAATACTCTACCCTCGAAAACTGTTGCGATTCCCTATACTTGTGGGTTATCATAGTGGCAGGATTTTTTGTCTTCTCAATTGTTTATCACTCCCTCTACATCTTTCCTTGTATCTCATTTTTACTTCTCCTCCACCTATCCTTCAGAATTCGTACAAAGTTCCTATAAATCAAAAGAGGGCAAGAGGCCTAAAGCATGGTTTAAGATCCATAAACTTTGAAAGGGGAGGGGGTTAGAGCATCTCTAGAAGACCCTGTAAAAAGCCCTGACCCGCAAAATAACCGCCAAAATGTGGGTCGGCGCAGAAAATTCCGTCCGAACAGGCCCCGCAAACGCGTCTGGCACGTAAATATTTTTGCGGGGCGCGACAAAATTTCGACCCCAACCCGCGAATAAACGCCCCCCCCCCCGGCCCGTCGGCGCCTTGTATATAGCGAGAGAGGTTGGTCATGAGGACATTTCAACCAGCGCTTTTCCCCACCTACCACCTCCCCTCTCCCCCTCGCCCCGCCGCCGGGCCGCCGCCCACGAATCCGACGACAGTAGCATGCGGGATCATGCCGAAAGGCCGCCACACGCCCGAGGTTGCCCTCTACCCCACCCCCTCCCGCGTCGGCGGGCCAGAAAGTTGCAGATCTGTGGCTGGTCGTCGCGGGTGGCAGGATTTGGCTTTTCCGGTCGCCGGTGGCTGCGCCAAGCGAAGCACCCTAGCAGCCCTGGCAAAGCCCCATCCCTGCATGCAGGTACGAGTTCGTCCTGTCGCCGCCGCCGACGGTTTGCCGGTGTGGATTCGGCCGGCCGGCCGCCAGGCTCGGTGCTCGCCCAATGGCTCTGCAGCTCGCCGGTGCCGCTCATACGGTGCGACAACTGCACATGGACAATGCTGCGACTAACTTCAGGCACGCCGAAGCACCCCGGGTGGGTGTTCGTCAAATGCGAAAATGACTGGGTATGCATTGTTTTCATGCGGCTTTGGCACCGTATTCTTTGGTTCAATTGCGATAGCTCATTTCGAACATTGTCATGTCTGTAGGAAGATGGATGCTCATTTTGGTTGGGAAGGAGAATACATTGATTTATTGATAGAAATAAACATAATAGATGTTCTAGCACTCCTTAGTAGAATCGAAGCTAATGATGCAGCTGCATGTGCAATTAGAGAAGCAAGTAGAGGGGAAGCAACGTCTACTTCTTTGGAACCAAAGAAGAAGAATGAAGAATGCAAAATCAAGAATCCGCAGATCAACAATGAATGCATGGAGAAGATATTGGTCCAACTAGTGGGAGCAGTTATGTAAGTTGGATATCTCCTAAAATGCATAATTGTGGTTCTTGTTTTTTTTGGTCTTACTATTCTAGCAAAGATTTGGTGATGTCTAGACATGACTGAAATGTGCGGACATGACTGAAATGCTCGAGAAGTAAGTTAAATCGATCATTATCGCACCATATCAGCAACTTTGTTCATTTCCTGATATCAAGTAATTGTTTTTCTTTGTCTGGCAGGGTTTGGACAAAATTCACTAAAAAAGCTCCGGGACTGCCGAAGAAGCTGCAATTTAGACACCCGAAAGTAAGTACTACTAGCATGTTCCGCTCATCTCCTAGTGATTCAAGCGCTAGTTTCATCAATACCATTTATAGCATGCTTGCTTATCAGTTTGATTGACCTCTATTTCTTGTAAAGTAGTTGTGGCAGGAAGCCGGGAATAATTATTGTGGATACTACGTTTGCGAGTCCATCCGCCACACGACCTGTGAGCGGGGCTACTCTGACGAACAATATGAAGTGCGTAAGCAATAATATTCACAATTTTATTTTATTACCATCATTTGTGTTGAGTTTGATTTATTCATATATATATATATATGTATTGACCCCCTTCTTCAAATTAGATCTTTCGGATGCGGGATGAACTCCTACCACCAGATCGTATGCGAGCAATTCAAAAGGAATTGGCGGCATTCTTCCTTGACCACGTGATCGCTAAAGACGGAGAATACCATGTGGACCTTGAGAACATATATAATTAGGAGATTATATTGTAAGAGATAATTATATTGTATATATGTAGCCAGTAGTGTCGGATAGATATACGGGAACTTGTTGTTCGACCAATCTCTCGGAGAAGGAGAGGTGGTCGATATCACTTCTCTCTATATGCATATGTTCATGACGATCTTCTGTTTCCTTCATTTGCTTACTAGCTAGCGTGTCGAGTCCTCTCTATACGTATAATACGTAGCGTACGTCGACCAAGCACAGAGATAAGAGAGGACACTTCTCTCTATTAATTAACTAGATAACACAATATATAAAACACCTAAATTAACCCCCCAAAACCCCTAAACCATCCCTTTCAAAAAAAACCTCAGCTCCTGCCAGCTGCTGACGCGTGGACGCATATTGGTCCCGGTTTGTGCCACCAACCGGGACCAAAGGCCCCCTGCTTGGGCTTGTCGCAGCGGCCACGTGGAGGCCCATCTGTCCCGGTTCGTGTAAGAACCGGGACTAAAGGCCAAGGGCATTAGTAACGATCTTTTAGTCCCGGTTCCAAAACTGGGACGGAAGGCCCTTACGATCCGGGACAGATGGCCCTTTTTCTACTAGTGTCTTATGTATCCAATGCCGTTGAAAAAACAAAGAAATGTATTATCTTGCGTCAAATTGAAGTGCAAATTTCGGATTTGCGACAGCGACGCAAGAGTAGAACCCGCAAAACCGACCCGTAAAAGAGCATCCGCGAATATCCTTTTATACGGGTTTGTTTTGCGGGGTTTGTCTCTGCGGCCGCTCGCGCCGGCCCGCAAAGCCGTTTTTCCGTGAACTGCAAACGTGTTTTGCAGGTCGGCGTTATACGGGGTCTGCTAGAGATGCTCTAGTAAAGCAAACCTTTGTATTGCAATACATGCAGGAGTAGGGTCATTATTCCGAGGAGTCCCAACCTATCAAAGATCTCGCGATCTTGGATATACCTCGGCAAGACCTAAAAATTCTTCCAGGTTATGGGTGGCGGCCCCCTGATGGAACGATCATCAAAATAAACACCGATGCAGCAATTCATTTTGATGGCGGCAATGGTGGAGCGGGCGGGGTGGCTCGCTCAGCGTGTCGTCTCTTGGGAGCTTGGAGCAAACCCCTAGTGGCTGTCACGGATCCTCTTATAGCCGAAGCCATGTCTGTTCGGGAAGGCGTGCGCTTTGCGAAGCTTAGAAGCTTTCAGGAGGTGATCATCGAAACAGATTGCCTAAAGGTTGTGGAACTCTGGAAAAATCAGCACAATTCCTTTTCGGTTGTGGCACCTTTGCTTTCTGAAATAGGAGAGCCAGTTGTTGTTTTTTCTTTTTTTGATATTCATCATGTAATTCGGTCAGTAAACTACCCAGCTCATCTCTGTGCCAAGCGTGCTTGCACACTGAGTATGACTGAAAGTTAGCTAGAAGAGACCCCTAGCTTCCGGTGAGCAGCCTATTGGCTGATGATCTAGCGAATGCTTTTGTTTGAATAAAAGCTCTCATTATTGCCTACAAAAAAAACCTATCAAATCCCTTGTCCACATAACCAATATTTTTTGTGGACTTCGAAAATCACAAACCTTTAGACAGGGCTGCCAACATGAAAATTTAACAAACAAAATAGTCTGCCCAAATAAATAGTATAGTTTACGGGCCAAACAAAAATAAAAATGTTTCACATAGTTTTACAAACGAATAAAAGAAGATACATCTATTGGTTGCCAACATGAGTCCACATATACTCAACCAAATCATTTTGCAGTTGCACGTGAGTTTCCCAATCACGCATGTCTTCATGAAACTGAGTGAACTGCTCAAATGTTGCCGCAACTCCATGCTCAGGCACAACATTCTCACCCTGAAACTGAAAGCCTTGATCGTACAGACGTTCCGGACGCTCGTCTTCTACGATCATATTGTGCATGATCACACAAGCAGTCATCACCTCCCATAGTTTCTGCGTGTTCCAAGTATTAGCAGGATATCGAACGATGCCCCATCGAGATTGCAAAACACCAAAGGCACGCTCGACATCCTTTCTAGCACTCTTTTGCTCTTGGGGAAATCTTTTCCTTTTCTCTCCAACAGGGTTGGGTATTGTCTTTACAATAGTGGTCCACTGAGGATAGATACCGTCACCCAAATAGTACCCTTTGTCGTAGTTGTGGCCGTTGACAGTAAAGTTCACTGGTGGGCTGTTGCCTTCGGCAAGCCTAGCAAACACCGACGAGCGCTGAAGCACGTTGATATCATTGTGTGATCCAACCATGCCAAAGAAAGAGTGCCAGATCCAGAGATCTTGAGACGCCACGGCCTCTAGTATGACAGTGCAAGCCCTGACATGTCCCTTATACTGCCCTTGCCAAGCAGAAGGACAGTTCTTCCACTCCCAGTGCATGCAGTCTATGCTGCCAAGCATCCTCGGGAAGCCCCTGCTAGTATTCATCGCCAACAAACGGGCTGTATCTGTAGCTGTTGGCTCTCTCAAGTACTCAGGGCCAAACACAGCAATCACAGCCTTGCAGAACTTATACAGGGACTCTAGGCATGTAGACTCGCTCATACGGACGTACTCGTCAATGAGATCACCGGGCACTCTGTATGCAAGCATTCGGATGGAGGCGGTGCATTTCTGATAAGAGGAAAAACCAATCTTGCCGACGGCATCCTCTTTGCACTCGAAATAGTCATCATAGCCGACCACTCCCTCTCTAATACGGTTGAAAACATGCCTACTCATACGGAACCGGCGGCGGAATTTGTGATGTTTGAACAACGGGTTTGTTGTATCAAAGTAGTCCTTCCAGAGAAGGAAATGCCCGCTCTCTCGGTTACGATTCAACACCGGAAGGTGGCCCTGAATTGAGCCACGGAACAACAGCCGCTGGTTGTGGAGGTGGTGATGGACCAACACGGCTGCCAATATCTCCTCCTCGCCGTCGAACGACGAATCGTCGGAGTCGCAAATGAAATTGTGGAAAAAGAACTCGTCGGCGGAGTCCATTTTCGTACCTTGGCAAACTGTCGAACAGCTTGCGGGCGTCGAAGAAGGAGACGGCCGGCGAGGGGAGACGCGGAGCCCACAGACCAGCTAGCTGCCCTGCCGGCGTCCGACGAGTGGGACGGCATCCGACGAGCGTGCCGGTCGTATGTGGCAGGGGCGGCGAGGCGTCTTCTTGGTCGCGGGCGGCTGTGCGGTGGGGGAAGCGGCGGCGGGAACTAGTTTGCTCCCCGGCGGCGGCGGGCGACTGGGGGCAGGGGCGGCGTTGCTGGGCGGATGTGGGGGCAGGGGCGGCGTTGCACTCACGCAAAACTTTTGCATCAATCTCAAGTCTACAACGGAAGGTGACCCCCACCCCCACAGGTCTTGGGAAGGTTTTAGACCTTCCTCGATCGGATTTTTCAGTGTTTTCTTCTATTGTTTTTTTACTTTTTTTATTTTTTTTTCTCCTTTTCCCATTTTAAATTCATTACTATTTTTAAAAATTCATAAACATTTTGGGAAATATAGGGAACATTTTTTTTAATTCGAGAACTTTTGTCAAATCGGTAGACATTTTTCAGATTTCTGAATACTTTTTAAAATTTGTCTATCTTTTTTTAATTGAGGAACATTTTAAAATTTGCCAACATTTTTTCAAATACGTAAAACAATTAAGATGATGAACATTACTTTCTTTCAAACACCTTTCCAAATTTGTGGATATTTTTATTATGGTCGACGTGCGGCCACGACCTGGCGACACCATTGTTGGTCATTTGCCTGCCACAAGCTCCAAGGCCAAGTCCTTGGTTGTCGCCCTAGCCGGCCCGTCCGAGCCCAGATCGGGCCCAAATAGCTTGCGCTTCCCGTGACATCCACCACACGGCCACCACATCATGTCACCGTGCAGTAGCACAAGTGCCTCTAGCGCACACTCAGGTAGGCCAGATCTAGGCCCGAGGCGCGGCAGAGTACGGTGGTGGAGATGGTGATCCTAGCTGGCGTGCTCACTGGGATGGTAGCAAGTACAAGATGGTGGAGGTGGTGTCGTGTTGCGGTTGTGCATGTTGACAGGTTGTGAGTGGTGGTGCGGAGGGTTTGGGCCCCAACGCCTAGATCTGCAGTTGGTTGTAGCTTCATCGGGCGTGTGGGTGAGGGAAGGGGTGGATGATGACGATGCTCGCAAGCATTTGCTTCCTTCTTGAAGGCGGTATTGAGGCGACATGCTCACTCAACTCCGAAGAAACCTCATATCCTCTAGGGTATAAGATGATGACAACGAGTGTGTCAATCCTCTTGGGGCATCGTCTTAGGAGTGGCTACCGGTTGGAGGGACAAGTGGTAGGCCATGGTCGATGTTGACAGTGTTTATCGAGTGGTTGGCAGGCATGCTGTTTTCATTTGAAGCCAGGTTAGCGAGTGTGGTCCTTCTTGGGTTACCTCGTTCCCATACAACACACCTCTCTCTCTCTCTCTTTGAGGGATGTTGTAGGGTGGCAACCAAACGACCAACACTGAAGGTGTCCGCCTTGCTTGGTTAGATGATGATGGAAGCTGAAAACCTTCTTCCCCTTGTTGAGTCTTGTTATCCTTGATTCCAAGTTCCTAATCTTCTAGGTTGTGGTGTTTTACTGGTGTTGATGTGGCATTGTTGTGGTGCCATTATGTGTTTGTGTGATCAGTCTGGACATTGTACTGTGTTGTGTTCTTCTTCATCATGAATGACATGCAACGCCATTGCTTTTCATCAAAAAAAATTTGTTCCTGCTAAGCCTAACCACATCTTTTGAAATTATAGTGACACGCACCACTACAAATTAAGGATGTGCTACTAGATTCTCCTGATCTAGTCAAGAGTTAGAGCATCTACAATCAGACCTCTCAAACTGTCCCAAAATGTTCAGTCACATGCGCCAGATAGAATTTGGCCCACCACAGCTCACCTTTTCTGTTTCTTCATTCTTTCTTTCTTTTCTCCCTCTTCCTCTCCATAAATTGACCGAACATATGGAGAAAAGGTGGGAGACATGACTGTGTGCATGGACAAATAGGGACTCAAATCGAACATGTCCAGACATTAACCAGCACTAGTGCAGAACCGGGCAATAGCACCGGTTCGTAAGGCCCTTTAGTGCCGGTTCCATAACCGACACTAAAGTGTGGGCACTAAAGCCCCCCCCCTTAGTACCGGTTCAGCACGAACCGGTGCTAAAGCGAAACCACGTGGCACGAGCCAGCTCCGGGGGCCGGGAGCCCTTTAGTACCGGTTGGTAACACCAACCGGTACTAAATGTTTGTGGGTTTTTGTTTTATTTTGTATTTTTCAATTAAATTTGTGTTATCAATTTAATTTAGGATTGTTTTACGTTATAATGAGTTGTAGTCGTCATCATCATCATCGCATATTAATAAATAAATAAACTCTAGCTAGCTAAAAATCATCGTAGTCGTCTAATTACCACTATTTAATCATCATAGTCATTACCGCTAGCTATCTAATCATCACCAACACTGGCTAGCTTAAAGAGGAAACATTCACTTTGTAACAGAAGCAAAGATATCATCGAGTTCAACATAATCATCACCAACATCGAAGTTCAGGACACGGACATGAGACACTAATTAAGAGCATGAACTAGTGCTGCTCCCTCTCAGGTAGAATAGCATAGAACATGTATAGCTCTCCTGATTCATCATACTGGAGCATGCAGATGAATCTGTCTCCTAATCTTGGGTTGCGCTTCTCCTTGCTGCCCCCTAGTACTTCTCTGCGATCGTTAACAATTTTGCTCCAATCTTTCACTATTAAGCATTCTTCGCTTTCAGAAATCCTGAATGCACTCATGTGCAATGTAGGATATCTTGGCCGTAAGCTAACCATTGACATGTCACCTTTAGTCTCGATCCACTGAGGCACAACTGTCATCGGAAGTCCCTGTTGAAGAACATCGTATAGTAATTAATATACTAAGCAATGAAAGTTTAGCTTCAAAAATAATGTATGCAAAAGATGCACTAATTAAGGACAAATAGTTAAAATCTTACCATCCTTCGATTATAGATGTGACCGTAGTTCAATACGATCACCATTGGTCGCACGTTTTGAGTACTAACATTTCTAAGTTCAGGAAAAAAAATTGTCTTGACAGTATTAAGATCCTCAAGCCATGAAACATAATGACTTATCTCCTCGCAGTTTAGTTGAGCCCCGGGGCAGTAGTAGGTCCTGTCTACCAAGCGCCGGACATGTTTACTTGAACCAAAATAAGCTGACAATACAAATTAGTTGTCAACTATTTTTGAATAAACTGTATCAAAGACATAAACATATGCATGCATGGTTGAGAAAAACTCACATAATGGTAGAACTGGAGGCGTTTGCACATCGACCCAGATGTCTATATTACCTTCAATATCATCTTCCGGACGAATATCAAAGGTGACAACCATACCAGGCTCAAATGCATAAGCCTTGCATAGTGCTTGCCAAGTTTTGCATTCAAAATGGGTGTATGTGTCTCCATTATATAATTTGACGTTGAAAGTATACCCATCCTCCGTCTTCAAGTAAACTCTCTTTACCTCCATATCATCTATAGCACTAAAACCTATCTTGTCAAAAGACAAAAATTCTTGCATGGCAGGGGATGCGTTAGTAGAATAGTGAAAATTTAAAATTATAAGTTGAAGCAAATGAAGCATAAGTTTTGCATTCAAATAATAATTGACAAAGTGACTTACTGTATCAACTTCGAATGTCCCATCCAGCTTGATGCTGAAGCGCCTACCATCAACAAGGAAATTTCTGTCGCACAGGCCACGCTGGTCTTCACAGTGTTCGCACATAATGAAATCTTTTTCGTCGTCAGATGACATTTCCTATGTTCATATATGTGAAACATTAAACACCTATTACTATCTAACATTAATTAATATCTAGCCAAATATATATTCATCTAACATTTGACATTAATATATCTAACTATATTCATCTCTAACCATTGACATTACTATATATTTAACTTTTCTATCTAATTCATCTAACATTCGACATTAATCTAACATTTATATAAAATCAAAATATATAAAAAATTAAATAAACAGAAAAACTCATTAACAAATAATATTTTAATTAGATCATCAAATCTCAGATACCTAAATTTTCTTACTAAATATAAACTAGTTATATTAATTATTGAACTAGTTCAAATCTCATATACCTAAATAAACTAGTTATATTAATTATTGAACTAGTTCAAATCTCATATACCTAAATAAACTAGTTCGATAATTTTCTTACTAAAAATAAACTAGTTATATTAATTATTGAACTAGTTCAAATCTCATATACCTAAATAAACTAGTTCGATAATTTTCTTACTAAAAATAAACTAGTTATATTAATTATTCAACTAGTTCAAATCTCTATAGTTCGACAATTTTCTATCTAGCTAATTCATCTAACATTCGACATTAATCAAACATTCGATCATCTAATTAACTTTTCTAAAAAACAGAAAATAAGTAAAAAAATGTGTGTGTGTGTATGTGTGTGTAGTGTGTACGTATATATGTGTGTGTATGTGTGTATGTGTGCGGCCCCGTATGCCGCCGCCCCGTATGTACGAGCGGGGGCGCCGGCATACGGGGCAGGGGCGGCGGCGTACGTACGGGCGGGGGCGCCGCCGTACAGGCCGGGTGCGACGACGACGGACGGCGGCGCGGCGGGTATACGCGAGAGCGAGAGACGTACGGGACCACGGCGGGACGACGACGGACGGCGGCGCGCGGCGTTCGGGGCGGCGGCGGGGACAGCGACGATGACGACAGATGACGGGCGACAGGCGGCGAGGACGGGTTCGAGCGGCGCGCGAGAGGTTGGAGACGAAATAAGTGGGAAGATCTAACTGGATTTTCGTAAGTGTTGTATATATAGGAGAGACCTTTAGTACCGGTTGGAGCCACCAACCGGTACTAAAGGCTAACTTTGGCCAGACCAAGAGGCGGGAAGAGCAGGCCTTTAGTATCGGTTGGTGGTTCCAACCGGTACTAAAGGGTGGTCTTTAGTACCGGTTGGAGCCACCAACCGATACTAAAAGCCTCGCGCTGGCACCCCAAAGTTTAGTCCCACCTCGGCTACCTCTTCGAACTCCTCTATATAGCAGGCTTCTGGGCCTAATTAATTAGGGCGCGCTGCCCTGTGAGCCTGCTGGCCCTTCTGGGCCTGCATTTGCACACCCTAGGTCTGGCAGGCCCACTGGGCAGCGCGCCAACAAATTTTTTATATAGTTTTTTCTTTTCTGCATTATTTATTGTCTTCTATTTATTTTTGAGTAGTTTTTTATATAGTTTTTTCTTTTCTGCATTATTTATTTTCTTCTATTTATTTTTGAGTAATTTTTTTGTATAGTTTTTTTATTTTCTGCATTATTTCTTTTCTTCTATTTATTTTCTTTTGGAAATTGAATTTATTTTTGAGTAGTTTTTTATATAGTTTTTTCTTTTCTGTATTATTTATTTTCTTCTATTTATTTTTGAGTAATTTTTTTGTATAGTTTTTTTATTTTCTGCATTATTTCTTTTCTTCTGTAAATTGAATGCTGCATACTGAACAATTATGTAAATGACCGAAAAACAACAAACGATGTCAGAACATGTTGGAAATTGATGACGTCGCTTTGAATGCTGCATACTGAACACAAAAGAAGTTCGGAGTTCAAATAAGTTATTAAAAATAAAAAAGAGGTGCAATGCTGGTTAATTTGCTTCAAGCCATTCGGAATAGCGTAGACTGCACTGCACATAGCTCAGTGCAATCTATGCTATTCCGCAAGGCTTGAAGCTAATCAACATGTAGGTGAGCATTACAACTCTTCGCCATTGTCTGTGCACTCACGGCTTATAAACCGCTCATACTGCCTCTCTCTTGGCGAGGTGGGACTAAAAATCAGCTTACAAAGAAACTCTAGTACCGGTTCGTGGGGGCTCCAGACTGACCATACTAAAGGTCTTCGTGGGGCTCCAGACTGACCATAGCCTGACACAGCCTCATTAGTACCGGTTCGTGGCATGAACCGGTACTAAAGGTTACCCACGAACCGGTACTAATGATGCCCGCCCGCCTAGCCGTTGGAACCGGCACTAATGGTCACATTAGTGCTGGCTCAAATTCAAACCGGCACTAATGTGCTTCACATTTGACCCTTTTTCTACTAGTGCAGACACATGTGTAGACGTTTGAGGGGCCAAATTTGCCCAATTGTAAATGCCCTAACAACTCAGGAAGTATCAAAGGTGCACCACTATCTAGGAAGAAAATATCAAGGTATGTAGATGCAAAGTTATGGGTCACGCCAACTGGAGGAGTGGTGCTAGATATGTGGTATCTATGTGAAGCTCGCAAGTTTGGATTTTGCATGCTTGAAGATAATGTACCCAATTTTTGGTCGTGATAAAAACAATTATTGCATCAGTCAGTTTCTTTCAAAATTGATATCTTTTATGATGTCACGGAAATAGGTTCTTTTATGGTGTATACATGACTCTCACATGGATTTTCTGCTCCTGAGCTCAAATACACCTGCATGCACAATAATATTCGAAGAAAAAAAACAGCAATCTAATTACTTATTTATGTTGATAACATACATCACTAACAATCTGTAAAATTTCACCTAGAATAGACATCCATAGAAGCCTGTAAAAAAACAGACGTGGAGTATTTGAGCTTGAAGAAATCAGAAAAAAAGTTCAAAAAAAGTTCAAAAAAATCTGATTTTTTTTTGTGATAAACTTTAACAAATGTTCTAAGTGCTTGCAAATTTTCATCATGAGATCACATTCGAGGAAGGCGTGACAAAAAAAAACAAAAACAAAGTTCTGAAAATGTTACTTTCAAAAGCATTTCGGAACACTGATTTCACATTGATTTTTTTTTGGCCATGCCTTCCACGAATATGATCTCTTGATGAAAATTTGCAAACACTTAGAACTTAAGTATACTACAAAAAAATTCAGATTTTTTTAAATTTTTTTACAAATTTACTGCTCATCCAGGCTCAAATGAGCTCGAGCTCAAAAGGATACTTTCCGTAAAAAACAAAATTCATGACTCAAAAAGACACATTTGGAGCACTCATTTTTTTTTAATTTTTGCACGGACCTCTACGGATGAATTTTCACGGGGAATTGCACGATGTTGGAACACTTGTTCATGATTAGAGTAACCCTTTCGTACTTGACTTCCTTTCTCACGCGCCAGTTGGGACCCGTGCTCCCGTACACTAAAATGGCGTCTACTAGTAGTTTATCAGGAGTAGGTTTTGGTGCCGTAGTGCCGACAATCTACGGATTGTTGGAAAGGAATCAACCGAGCACATCACTCAAACAGATCAAAAACGACGCGACGGTTGAAAGCCTGCAGGTCTCCTCTCACTGTCTCGCGAGTCACTCGCAAGCTTGGATAATTTCTGGTCACGTCTCGCCTCACGATCACATCACGCAGCTTCTTTTTCTCCGTTCTCGAGCTCTCGGGGTCGCATGGTGACTCGGGACTTTGGATTGTTTCCAGCATGTAGTACTCCCCTATGTGGAGAGGACCTTGGCGTAGCCAACTGTTACGAGGGACTGATCGAGCACTCATTCCAAAGTTGCAGCACGTCAGCACGGAGAAACGAATGAAGCCATCTGCCCACCCGTGACGCGTCGATCTCGGCGCGAGGATCGAGACGGGAAGCAGCGATTGCACCCCTTCGCGACGTCGTCTTCTTCGAGAGGACGACGTGCCGCCCGGCCTGGACGCGTGTGGCAACGAGAAGCTCGGAGATGAGATGTATACATACAGAGGAAGCACGCCCTGTGTAGAGAGGATTTGGAAATGTTTCTTGCACGAGAGCTCGTTTTTGTTATAGTCAATCCAGACATTTGTTCGAAAGTACATAAGATAAATTTAAGATTCCTTGCAGTATCAATATCATCGGGTAACCATTTTTTTTGCATCATCAACATAACATCTAAAGCGCCATCCAAAAAGCCCTTTAACTATTCCATGGTGTTTAGCTCTATCCATAATCATGGTCAGAGGCTCAAAGCATCAACAATCAAGTAAAAAAGCAGAGCTGACAGAGAATATGTTAGAGGTAATCTTGATTGATAAGATGTATACGTGAGGTCCAAGTACTAGTACGTTAGCAAGGTTAGTTTGGCTGGTTGGGTCCGGCTGTAGTTAGGCTATAGGATAATTAGTAGTACTACAACTGCACGAGCATTGGTACATGTCCAAGTCATAGGAGAGTCCGGTCAGGATCTGTATCATGTGTGTCCGTGTAGGTGTAGGACACGGTCTAGTAAGGCTGCGTTGGTTGTGTATATAAACATAGCCAAGCTGTGAGTTTTGTAACCATGGGAAAAAGAGAAAAAGAAAATAAAAAGAGGAGAAACAAAGGGCACGACAAGAGCCCTTGGCTATAAAAGTTTTGTGCGCGTGTGTTCATCGTGATTTGATGTGATCGATCCTGTGGGCAGAATTCCAACAATTGGTATAAGAGCTAGGTCGATTTGAAGCCGCGCTTGCCCCGGGGTGGCGATCTGCTAGCGCCTCGGGGTGGGCGATATGGTCGCTGGATGGTGCAGCGGCGAGAAAGAGCAGGCGATGGAGTCGCTGGGTGATGCAGCGGCAAGGAGGAACAAGCGATCGTCGTTCGTCGGAGCGACATGGAGGGAGACGGCGGGTTGTCGTCGGCAAGGCAGTGGAAGAAGATCGTTGACGGGAGCGGTGGTGCCGAGGTGCGGTGCCGGAAAGTCGTCAAGATCGTCTTTCATGGGAGTTCGATGAGTCAAGGAGTCGTGCGGGTTAGCACGGTCGGTCGGTTGGTCAGTCGTCGTCGTCGTCATGTCCAAGTGCTTGTCTCTGTGAGGAGGCGTTGAAGATGAAGCGTGCCCAGGTCGTCTGTGTGTCTCGACGAGAGGATCAAGTTCAAGTATGTGGGGGCGGTAAACCAGTGAAGGTGAGTCTCTTCAATGATGCCATGTCTCTACATGAGGCTGGAGTGCATGGTGTAGTGCACGGGGTGGTGTGATCCACAAGGAGCCGGCATGTATCTCGCTAGGGTGGATGGTGCAGTCTACCGGGTGGGGTTTTCCACAGGTTACCGGCGAGGCTGGGTAGTTCAAAGCATATTTGAGGTGGTCCGTAAATTCGCCAAGTCGAAATTGGAGGGGAGATTGTTGCGAGCAATCGGGATCATCAATTTGATTTGTCGTGGTGCGAGCGGATGAGCGATAAGGGGTGATCTACAACGAGTCAAGACTGGAGAAGCACAGAAGACATAAAGTCAAGATTAGGAAGAGATTGTTAGAGGTAATCTTGATTGATAAGATGTATACGTGAGGTCCAAGTACTAGTACGTTAGCAAGGTTAGTTTGGCTGGTTGGGTCCGGCTGTAGTTAGGCTATAGGATAATTAGTAGTACTACAACTGCACAAGCATTGGTACATGTCCAAGTCAAAGGAGAGTCCGGTCAGGATCTGTATCATGTGTGTCCGTGTAGGTGTAGGACACGGTCTAGTAAGATTGCGTTGGTTGTGTATATAAACATAGCCAAGCCGTGAGTTTTGTAACCATGAGAAAAAGAGAAAAAGAAAATAAAAAGAGGAGAAACAAAGGGCACGACAAGAGCCCTTGACTATAAAAGTTTTGTGCGCATGTGTTCATCGTGATTTGATGTAATCGATCCTGTGGGCAGAATTCCAACAGAATACCTCTGTCTTCGGCCCTTATGATCGAGTTAGAAAATATGGTCCAACAAAGTCATTTACTTTGATCCCAACATAACCCCTTCTCATAGTGCTCATGACCCAATCACACTGTAAATCAGGGAATCATTTAAGAGAAAGCATTCTATAAACAAAAAGACCATTTTATTTTATCATATGTTTTGTCAAAGTCAACTTTGAGAAGCCATGCATTCATTTCTCCTTATATATAGTGTTAAGGACTTCATGAAAGATAATCACACGCACTTGCCCAGCCGTGTCGGTCGCTCGATTGCCTCGCAATTCACAAAGTCGTTGGATCCCGCAGGAGGTCACGGTCAGTTCTAAGCTTCGGTTTCTTTTTGTCGGTCACAAGGGAGAAACTTATGATTTTGTCGCTCACTCATACCAAGTTTCAGTAGTTGGGACTTAACAAAATTGTAAAATTCATCAAGACAAAATGGATCTCATTTCAAAGCCTCGTTATGAGAAACACGAATATGCAAATGAAATTTGATTTACACTTTATTCAAAGGCCAGTACTACAAATCAACCAGCTGATGCCACGGGTAGTTAAGCCGCCTCGCTGCCCGTTTGATCAGCCCCGATCGCACCATTGGATCCCTTCCGTCAGACGCTTTGAAGTGTCAACGCGCACATGATCCTCTCCTCACACCGCACAACAGCTTCCTTCGTCCTTCAGTCTCGCAACATGTCGTGGTATTCTCAAGGGGGGGGGGTGCAAGACGACATATGCCACAAGGTGGCTTCGTGTGAGGGCAAGACTACTGCCGGAATATCCAGGGACGGGTATGCGAGTATCACGCGCTAGTTTACCCAGGACGGGTATGCTCATGCGGGTGTGTGGGTGGCTTGCTAGCTAGCTCTCTTGCTAACTAGCTTGCTTGTGCGTGTGCGTGAGTGTGTGAGTCCATCCTCTGATGGATGGATGTGTGCCTATATATATAGGAGTTGGCATGGGTGGTAGTGGCTTTGGTTGTAAGCTACCTTGGGTAGCTTACAAGCCAAGCTATGTAGGTATGGCTAGTGGCATGGTGCATGTCATGCTTGTCCCCTGGGGCACTTTATAAATCAGTACCCAGGGGACACAGTACACTGTAGATGACATCGCGGTATGGTCGTCCCGTCGGTGTCTCGTCAGGCTGTAGTTGACTTCGGGCAATCGGCCTGGCGGAGGAGTCGGCAGCCAGCAGTCGGCCTGGTGGACGAGTCGGCAGCCAGCAGTCGGCCTGGTGGAGGAGTCGGCAGCCAGCAGTCGGCCGGCTGGAGCAGTCAGCAGTCAGCAGTCGGCAGCCAGCAGTCGGCCTGGTGGAGTAGTCAGCAGCCAGCAGTCAGCCGCCGGCCAGGCAGTTGGACTGAGGGGCTTTGCTAGCCCCGATGTCTTGAATTCTTGTCTCGCCGTCTTTGGGGTATCCGTGTCCAATTACTCCGACAGTAGCCCCCAAGCCTCCGGGCAACTTGGCAAAGTTGGGCGGAGGTTTTTTGGCGAGTGTTCATGGAAATGATCATGAAAAAGACAAAGTTAGTCCACAAGATATATCAAATGTTTGCTTTAAGCATTGCAAGTTTAATGCAGAGGGTGCCGACTCGGTTTCGTCCGAGCCCCCTTCAATCTTTTTCGTGTTCACTCCGCCTTTTGGCTTGTGCTCTCGCTCGCCGGACAGCCGCTCTGCGGTCTGTGGCTGAGAGTGGGCCGCAAAGTGGAGTGTATAGTACTCAGACTCTGGGAGTGGATTTAACCGAGCAGATACTTATAAAGGAAACGGTTGGGTCGCCCGAAGCGTTTTTCTTCCCGGACGTTTTTCGCGTGGGTGGCCTCCAGCGTTCACTCTTGCTAGTCGGACAGCCGCTCTGTGATCTGTGACTAAGAGTGGGCCTTTGGTACCGCACACGGTACTAAGCCGTCTGCGGGAACTAACGTCTCAGGCCAAGCGGCCAGCCCTCGAGCCAACTCTGGCTGGCGCCGAGGCGAATAGTGATGCAACTGTAATAAAATGCGGAGACAGCCCCCGAGCATCGCTCGGGGTTATCCGTGATTGCGTGGTGCAAAAAATATGCGGGTGAGGAGCTCACATTCGTTTTCGTGTTGCCGAGGCGGAGTTCGCCGAAGACAGCCGGCGCGGCTCGGCGCTCGCGGAGCGCGCCGGCGTTCCCACTGTGTGTAGCATTCGAGCCTTCGGGTGCTCGAAGGGGGTCAGGCTCGACCGGCCAGGCGGCGATGCATCTTGCAGCGCCTATCTTCTTCTTTTTCTCTTCTGCCGGCTGCTCGGAGCCGAACAAAACTCTTCTCTTATTTGCAGTCTTCCATAGGGGGGCGCCAGTGCACCCACTGGGTGTAGCCCCCGAGATTCGGGCCGACTGCTGAGCAGTCGGGCCGGATCTCTCGGCGACTATTTTGTTTTCTTCTTCGCGGGGGCGTGTCAGCGCATCCGCTGGGTGTAGCCCCGAGATCTGGCCGACTGCTGAGCAGTCGGGCCGGATCTCCCGGCAACTACTTTGTTTTCTTCTTTGCGGGAGCGCGTCAGCGCACCCGCTGGGTGTAGCCCCCGAGATCTGGGCCGACTGCTGAGTTGTCGGGTCGGATCTCCCGGCAACTTCTTTGTTTTTCTCTTCTCCTCGTCAGCCGGTTGTGCACAGCCGGACCGGCTCATCGGTCGGCCAGGCAGCGAAGCGGGCAGATGAACCGGCCGGCCGAGCGGTGACGCGGTCGGTCAAACAAAACAGTCGGCTGGGCAGCAGTCTGCGCAGTCAGATCTTTCCTTTTTTTCTCTTTTTTTTATATCCAGCCGGCCACTCTTTTCTTTCTCTTAGCCGGTAGGCACTCGGCCTTTGCTTCTTTCCAGCCGGCATCTCACTCTATTTTTTTCGGCTTTGGGCAGTCGGCCCTTAACTTTTCTTGGGCAGTCAGCCCACTTTTCCCAGCCGGCTACTAGGAAATCGGCCTCTTCTCTTTCTTTCTTCATCTTTTCTCTCTGCCATTTGCTGGCAGCTGGACGCCCTTCTTTTTCTCTTCTCCAGCCGGCCACGGGCAGCCGAACTCCGGGAGCCGGCAGCCGGCCGGACCGGACAACGTGCGAGCAGCGAGCCGGCAGCCGGCCGGGTGGCGGGCGAAGCCGGCAGGCCGGGAGGCGGGGAAGTCGGCAGGCCGGATCGACGACCCGGATGCAGAGCAGGCGGCCGGCGGGGCGGCTCGGTGGCGGAGCAGCCGGCCACGGACGGGGCCGGACCGGCAGGAGCGGGACGGGAGGCCGGGCGCGGCCGGCCACCACGAGCCGGCACGGGCCGCGCGGGGAAGGGTGGGGGATCCGGCAGAGGGGCGGGCGCAGACAGCCGGCCTCCCGCCGGGAGCAGCCGCAGCCGGAGGCCGGCCAATCCGGGATGCGGTCGCGGCGACCCGGGATCGACGCAGCACAGGCGGAGTTGGCGGGCGGCCGAGACGGCCAGCCGGCGGGACGGAGATGCGGCGCAAGCGGCCATCGCGAGGCGCCGAGTAGGAGCTGCAGCAGGCGCAGCCGAGCACGAACGGGGCGGCGCGGGAGCCGACCGAGCCGCGTGGGAGGCGGGTCAGCGGCGGGGGTCCGGAGCAGAGATGGAGAAGCGCAGCTGGCGGGACCCGTGGGGCGGGGAACCGGAGCCGGCCTGGGCCATCGGCACGACGCACGCGATGCCGGGGCAGGGCGGCGGAGCCGTCTGTAGTGGTGGTGGAGGGAGGCGCGGCGGAGAGCGCAGTTGCGGTGCTCGCGCGGTAGAGCAGTGAACGGAGCGGATGACCCGCAGGGCGAGGACGGAGACGGCCTCACCAGGCACCAGGGGAGTTTTTTGCCGTGGCTGCGGCAAAGCAGCGCACGGACGCGCGGAGCAGCCGGCTGGAGCAGCGCGGCGATGGAGCTGCCGGCTGGAGCAAGCTAGAGGCGGCCAGCCGGCGCGCGCACCCGCTGGAAGGCCCTTCGTGCATTTGAACCGGACTAGCTAGCAGCCCGCATGCCACCGAATCAATTGGGCTAGCTAGCTTGCCTGCCATTCCTGAATGTGTGCACGCACACGGGCGACAGCGAGGTGTGGCGGTAAATGCAGCTACAGCGAAACGCTGCATGACAGCAACTGCGGCTACAACGAAACGTGGGAGCCGCTACAGCGAAGGAAGAGGTGGGCACGCGACGACGACACATGGTCGCGCCGGTGGATGCTGATGTCGAGCCAGCGACCGGCGCCGGTGGACGGCGGCGACGCGATGGTAGGCGGAGGAGAGGCCGACCGCGGGCGCGCGACCGTAACAACCGCGAGGGCGCGCGGACGACTATGGAAGCCGTGGACGGATGCAGCCGACCAAAGCAAGGCCGTGCGGCGCGCATGGAAGGGCGGCCGGCGTCGCAGTGGTGGCGATGAAGAGGTCGAGGGCGACGATGAGGATGCGCCGTCCCGCGCGGCCGCTCTGGGGCGGGTCGAAGTCGAGCCCCCGAGCGCTACCGGAGAGACGGCGCGACGCCGCGGCGGAGATGACGAAGATGGTCCTGCCCGGACTGGGAAACCAGCAGCAGTGCGGTAGCATAGTACCGCCTCACGGTGGGCGCCAAATGTCGTGGTATTCTCACGGGGGGTGCAAGACGACATATGCCACAAGGTGGCTTCGTGTGAGGGCAAGGCTGCTGCCGGAATATCCAGGGACGGGTATGCGAGTATCACGCGCTAGTTTACCCAGGTTCGGGGCTCTCCGGAGAGATAACACCCCTACTCCTGCATGTCTGAGTATATCTGGTATATCTGGTACAGAGTGCTCCTGGAGCTGTATCTAAAAGCAGTGCCATAGGCATCTGGTTTTATATATGCGAGTATGTGGCATGCTCTAGTGGCCGGCCATGCTCATGGCTCATGGCCGTGAGCATGTGTATGCTCATGCGGGTGTGTGGATGGCTTGCTAGCTAGCTTGCTTGTGTGTGTGCGTGAGTGTGTGAGTCCATCCCCTGATGGATGGATGTGTGCCTATATATATAGGAGTTGGCATGGGTGGTAGTGGCTTTGGTTGTAAGCTACCTTGGGTAGCTTACAAGCCAAGCTATGCAGGCATCGCTAGTGGCATGGTGCATGTCATGCTTGTCCCCTGGGGCACTTTATAAATCAGTACCCAGGGGACACAGTACACTGTAGATGACGTCGCAGTATGGTCGTCCCGTCGATGTCTCGTCAGGCTGCAGTTGACTTCGGGTAGTCGGCCTGGCGGAGGAGTCGGCAGCCAGCAGTCGGCCTGGTGGAGGAGTCGGCAGCCAGCAGTCGGCCGGGTGGAGCAGTCAGCAGCCAGCAGTCGGCCTGGTGGAGCAGTCAGCAGCCAGCAGTCAGCCGCCGGCCAGGCAGTTGGACTGAGGGGCTTTGCTAGCCCCGATGTCTTAAATTCTTGTCTCGCCGTCTTCGGGGTATCTGTGTTCAATTACTCCGACACAACACCCTGCGGCGCCGGCGACATTCAGTGTAGTGATAAAACAACGGCACGGTGGCGCTCCATTGAAACACCGACAGCTCGATGAAGCTTCATCGCAACCTCGGCGGCCCCCGGCGAAGCCCATTGCAGCACTGGTTGGCCCCTAACGAACCTTCATTGCAGCATTGAACGACCTCGATGGAGCTTCATCGCAACACCTGCGCCCCCGGCGAAACTCCATCGCAGCACCCCGATGCTCCCATCGTAGCGCCGGCGTCCCGACGTGGTGGTGCTCCATTGCAGCGTCGACGTCGACGTCACAGCTCCCATCGCAACGCCGGTGTCCCCACACGGCGGTGCTCCATTGCAGCTCCGATGCCGTCCGGTCGTCATCGCAACTCCCATCGCAGCATCGGCGACCGCTCTCTAGAGATTGCATCTTTGTGATGCGTTGCAGCACCGTGCGGGGATTGCGCCCGCCTCGGGCCTTTTATCTACCCGTTGCGTTACAGCTCCGGCGGTGAAGCAGGCAGCCCCCTCCTGGCAACTGCGTGGAGGGCGGTTCGGCGGTGGTCGAGAGGGGCGCGGGAGCGGCGTGGGGCTGGCAGCGCGGCTGCTGGCGCGATGGGCCGTGTGTGGCCACCGTGTCAGGCTTCTCTGGCTTGGCCAGATCTTGCCGCCGAGGCTGCGGGTGGCACAGGGGACTCCCGTCGTTCCTCCGATGCTGGTACGCTGGGGCGGCGGCCCCAGACTGCGGTGGACTCGCCCTCCTCTTTCCGGAGTGGAGGCACGACAAGGTGGATGGCCGACATCATGCGGCGGCTCTGCATTTCCCTGGCCGTGAGGGTGGCGGGGCTGTAGCGGGTGGATGCAGGTCTTGGTCTTCCTCGACCAGGGCTTGCGGTGGTCTCACCGGTCGGCGGCACGACGGCATCCGACCCCCCCCCCTTCTCCATGGTGATGGCCCAAGGTGGCAACTTTGCCCTACCTTCCAGTTTGCCGCGCTTCAGATTTTGATGGACAAGGCTAAGGAGAAATTCAACATGGTTGCGGCTGCGGGCAACGACGACGCCTGTGGGCGCCGTCTCCTCCTTGGGGGCGTTTTCATGGCCATGTCCATCCCCTGTTTTGTCACCGGGGAAACCCTAGGCTCGGTTCGTCGGGCCGGGCAGCGGCGACGTCTCGGCGCCGTCCCCTTCTTGGAGGCGCTGCCTAGGTTCTCGGGGTGCGTCAGGAGCTACTGGTGGGCTGCCTCGATCGCCTCAGCGGCGAGTCTTGGGGTGCCAAGTTGTCATTTGTGGGTTGTTGGTGTGGACAGGAGCATCCGGGGCACTATGTACTCCATCATCGGCACCTCTTCGACGGCGTCTTCGAGTCAGGCTAGCTCTCGGTTTCTGCCTGCCGATCCTCTAGGCATCGAGGGTGGAGAGTGTGTTGATGTAGTTTGGTTAGGTGTTTTTGTCGTGTTTTGAGGTGTTTGATTCAGGAGGACGCGGCCTGTGTGTTTTGTGTCCGTCCTCTTCGTCATTGTTTGGCTTGAGTACAGGCAAGGGGGGTTAGTTGTCTATATTGTCACGGTGGATGTGGGTACTAACCTCGCTGGGTAATACGTTGCCGAAAGGCATTGTATCAGCCGTCTTGACTCTTCTTCTTTAATATATAGTACGCACATTCGTGCGTATTCGAAAGAGAAAAAACTGTGTGGCAGTAATTCGCGAGCAGCTCTGATTCCCGGTTTGCTTGTTACATCGCAGCGGTGTGCAGGGGAGATGAAGCAAACCGTGGTCGCCGTCGTTCTCCCACTTCACAACAATGGTGGGTGGGGGATCGCGTCGCCATGGGAGCTCTGTCCTCTCCCTCCCAGCATGAGGACCGGAGTGGGAAGGGGAAAGAGATGAATGGACGATAGCTCGTGCGAAAAGGTGGGGAGATAAGCCTTGACCGAAAAAAGCAGCGGTGGCTGATGGGTCCACATGGCACGTGTCCATCAAGGGACCAGGCTTGCATTTGGATGTTACCATTCGATTTAGAATAAACATATTCCTTGTTCAAAAGATATGAAAGATTGAAAATGGAAAATAATAGGATTGACTACAGTTTTCAGTCTATGCATCAGAATCTTAGTGGAAGTTTTAAAGGTAACATTCAAAAGACAGGTAGCCCCGAACTTCTAACTCTGTTTGGCATCCTTGGTTTTTATGGATCAAGGTTATAATTAATACCATAGTTGGGTCTAGAAATATATAGCCTGCCTTCATGGAGCTCCCAATTTTTATTTTTATTTAAAAAAATCAGTGGGTATCAGCGTATGAGGGGCTTCTTTTCTTCAACGGCACACCCGTGCCTATACAGTAGCGATCGACGGCAGCTGATTTGTTTGCCATCTCCAAACACGTCCCTGCGCCGACGACGCACTGCCGTGACACCCAGTGCACCTGCGTGGAAGCGCCACCAAAGCTCGGCGCCTATAAAAAGCAGCATCGCACCATGCTACTCCCAACTAAGCTCACGCAAACACAACTACTCCCCAGTGGCCAGCAACTCTGAACCTCCCGGACCAAGTTAGCAATGGCAAAGCGCCTCGCCGTCGCGCTCCTGCTGCTGGTCCTGCTCGCGTCCAGCGACGCCGGTGCTGCTGCCCGTGCTGCTAGTGGCGTCGGCGAGAAGAAGGCTCTGGTGCCCGGGGTGGACCTCCCTCTCCCTGGGCTCCCTGGGCTCCCTGGCCTGCCGGGGCTCCCTGGGCTCCCTCCCGTTCCCAAATCCACCGCCACCAATAAGTCTCCATGATCGTCTATGGTGTACTACGTGCTGGCTAACATGCATGGCTGAAGCTCAACTACTTGTGGGTTTAGACTTGCAGCTAGCACGCACCGGCCGGAAGAAAATCACCGGCGTTTCGCTCAAGCGTCTGTACCAACTATCCTGGCGTGTGTACTTCCTTTCAGTTAAAACTATCGTATGTATTTCCTTTCGGTCCACGTAAGTATGTTCTCCCTACTTAATGACCTCCTTGATGTGCTACATGCATCATCAACGGAATAAATAAAGGATTTGTCGACGTGATCGCCTTCTTTTGGATAGACAGATCAACAGATTGCATCATTGCTATACTACTTTGTCACATTGATCACAAGTCCCACCAAAGTCCAGAGTTGTTCCATCTATTATATACTTAAAAACGATAGAAAACGAATGGTTAAGATTTATCCACAGAAAATTCAGATATTTAATCGTTGAGATTCGTCAAATAAAAACTCATGACACAGCCAGGTCCTACCTCATTAGCAATAAAAAGAGTTTGCCCGATTGAAACTTTTTTAGGAGGAGACCTCCCGCTCACTTAGACTGGCCTACTGGATCTCATTAAATTATTAAACTAAACAACATAAAAATATTCAATTCACTACCGGACTCGCCACCTATGCCGACGGCCCAGGGCCGTCGGCATAGGCCATTTCCCGTCGGCATACATCTATGCCTACGGCTGCCGTCGGCATAGCCCCGTCGGCATAGATCACGTCAGCGTAGTCTTGTCAGACCGTCGGCATAGTTTAGCCGTCGGCATAGGGGCCTATGCCGATGGCTTCCGTCTGGCCGTCAGCATAGTTTAGCCGTCGACAGTGATTTTCACCTGACGGCAATGGACGGCGCCGTCAAAAGCGCTAACAAATCATAGGCCGCCGCGTGGCAGAGGTATGCCTACGGCTTTGCCGTCGGCATAGGTGAAAATCTATGCCGACGGCTTTGCCGTAGGCATACCTCTGCCATGTGGCGGCCTCTGGTGACTCCTGGCAGCAGAGCTATGCCTACGGCAAAGCCGTCGGCATAGATCTTCACCTATGCTGCCGTAGGCATATCCCTGCCACATGGCAGGCCCTGGGTAGCCCTGTGCATATCTATGCTGACGGTTTAACCGTAGGCATACTTACGAACCAAAACCAAAAAAAATACTAGCCAAAAAGGCTAGCAATTTCCAATATAATTATAAGACATGATTCAACAACCATGGATTTGCAAACACAGACCATAAAATATTTTTGATGTACACAACATTTTCATTCTAAGAATCCACTAAAAAAATACTAGCCTAAAAGGCTAGCAATTTCCAATACAATTATAAGACATGATTCAACAACCATGAATTTGCAAACACAGACCATAAAATATTTTTGATGTACACAACATTTTCATTTTAAGAATCCAGTACAGCATCAAAGGAGAAGGCAGAGGGGCGGTGCCGATGGTGCGGGAGACGGGGCGGCGATGACAGAGGTGGCATGCAGTCAGTTTAATGAACCAAGGATCCTACACATAAGGATGAATATGTAATATATACACTGCATCTACCAAAAGGAAATCACCAAAATGTTACAAGAAACACTTCTATCGGGAGGCAAACAAAGATTTCCGTTGTAAATGATCTGATGTTCACACTGCATAGCTGATACAATAGGATTTCTTCACATTATTCAATTACTGGGAAGGATCAATTACACATATGGATGAACTACTAGTACAGGAGTAGCTTGCTGCCAACACTACTTGCTAGCTGCCAACACTACTAGCTAGCTAGATTAAACACCAACAGTTAACAAAACCTAGCTGTAGTAACCAACAACCACAAATGAGGTAGTACAAGAGCAGAATTTAACAAGTGTGCTACTCTGAATCATCATCACTGTAAATAGGAATGATCTTTCTCATGGCACAAGCACAAACAAAATCACCCATGCGCATGAAACAGAGCAAGGTACTGCTATAGCAGCACAAGAGAGGGAGCTAGAGGTGGGAGATGGACCAACCGGAGAGGAGGTTGTAGTCGATGCCGAACACGAACGCGTCCACAGTCACGCGGTAGAGGAGGTTGTAGCCGAGTTGGACCATGTGCGTGGTGTCGTCGTGGCGGTGGATGCCCTGGTTGTCGTCATCATCCACGGAGGATGCATGCTGCTCCGAATCAAACAAACAAGTCAGAGCTAGTGTTGTTGAGCTAGTACAAAAATTAAACAAGCTAGTATAGGAGACACAGGCGTGCTGGTGCTAGTATCTACAGAAATCAATCGAGCTGGCTATGCATGTGCGTGAGGTAGCTTAGTACGTACAGTACATGGTTGGGCTCCAAAACAAACAGAGAATGCTAGCCTCAACAGAATCAATCACAAGGTTATTTTTTTGTTGTTACTAGCACTGCTAGTTGTATGTGTTGATCCATCCATCCATGCATGGACCTAACTAATGTTGTTGTATCTCTAGACCAAGTGCAGCAACACAAGAAGAACTAAAACTGCAGAGCACATGTGTACATATGACGAACTACAGAACTAGCACTACATTTTGCACAGGACAGAATTAATCATGAATGGTTCTGTTAGTGTTGATGCATTTGTTTCCAAAAAGAAATTTTCATCCAAACTACATACGCTGACATGAGCCGGTGTAATTCACACGTAATGGTGGCTTAATATGTTTTCTACCACATGTCATGTTTACTTACTAGCATCTAAGAATGAATCAGGTATGAATTAGGGCATGGATATCGAGCGCAGCAAGATGGTAGTAATGGAACAAAAAGTTTTGGCCTAAAAAAATTTGCTTGTCAAGGAACAAGATAGACAAAAAAAATTTGGGTTGAGAAGGTGAGTATCTCAGGGGCTGGGCTTACACATGGGTTGAGAAGGAGGTTGATCTGCTGCCACCCACACATGCATCTATCAATCAAAAGAAGAACCTTCAGGTTCTCAAAGACCTTCCTAGATCCTGCAGCAGCACGAACAGAGCAAACAGAGAGGCGTGAGGAAACCGAATCAAATCAAATCAAACATCAAAGGGAGAGACAACAACCATTTATTTTGTAGCATCTTGAGATAACTTGAGAAATCCAACCAGACCAATTCATAAGCTAAATTCTACTGCATTTTTGGGGTAGCAAGCAAAATATACTAAAAGCAGAGTCAATTCAAACCGGAGATGGACTCTAGTTCACATCAATGGATGAGTGGCATTAACTGTTTGAACACCACACCGTCACAGCAACAAAAGCAGTACCAAGACAAGTGCATCAGGTGTTCCATTTAGCACAAACACAAACTTCACTTAGACTGTGCTATCAAAAAAATACGTACATGGCTAGTTCACTAGGCATGCAAATTTGCAATATATGCAAACAAGTTTCAATCGGTCGATAGTATGCAAGATATGCCTAGCCTGGCTGCAGCAACCAACAAGGGCAATCCAAACTGAGAGCTAGCTAGCTAGGAGGACCCAGCAATGGAGTGTGACAGCAGTAGCACCCATTCAAAATTCAGTCAAGCATGTGTGCAAGTAAAAATGCAGAGCAGAGCAGAGCCGCAGCAAATTGAGAGCAAGCCTAGGAAATCGAGGAGGACAAGGGAGGCGTGGAGGGGAAGGGAAACCTCTCGCTTGAGGTTGGGCGTCGTTCCGAGAGAGAGGATGCACGCGGGGGAAGCAGGACTCCTCCTCTCCCTCGTCCCTGCATCGAGTTGCTGCTACTGCTGCGTGTGGGTGAGGAAGGTAGGCACATCAGTGAAGGGTAGGGGAACAGATCGAATAGGAGAGGGAGGGGCTGACCTTGATGGGGTCAGAGTAGGGCTAGAGCGGCGTCGTCCATGGCCTTCCCTTTGATGTTCCAGCGCGAGCTAAACGACGGCGACGGTGGCGTGCTCGATCTGGGAGGGAGAGGATACGAGGTGAGTAAGAGAGGGTGGGTTGCGGGGGATCTCAACGGAGAGATGTACTTGTGCCGCCGGAGCCACGCCGGCGATGCGGTGGCCGAAACCCTAGCTTAGGGGACGGTCGCGGGTGACCGGTAGAGGACGCGAGCGACGAATCTGCTCGGAGGGGAAGACGGAGCGGACGGAGGCGATCATGGGAGTGTGCTTGGCATCGCCGGCAGCCGCCGGAAGCCGCCGGAATCGCCGGCGTGGGTGGCGGCGGCGGAGAAGGCTCGCGGGGAGAGAGAGAGGTCGAGGGCTGCGTGGTGGGGTGGGGAGTGGTGCGGCTGTGTTGGGTCTTGGGTGGGCTCTCTCTCGCTTCTCTTCCTTTCTTTTTTTTTAATTTTGGTGGGTGGGAGGGAAGCGGGCTGAGTGGCGCGGGAAGGCCCAAAATTTCATTTGATTTTGTATCGTGCGTGCGTGCATTTTCTTTTTCTTCTTTTCTTTTTGGAGGTGCAGAGGAGCGTGTGGCCAGCCATCCACGTTACCGATCCGCGTGACCGGGTGGTCACCCAATAGGAAGTCTTCATTTTTATGTGCTTCTTTACGTATTTGTTTTGCTAGATTTATTAGATTTTTATGAAATCTTTTCAAACTTTTTCCACACCCTCTACGAATCATAAACCAATATTCTGCCAAATTTCATGTATTTTTTTAAAAAAATGAACTTTTTAGAATTAAAAAAAATCTATAAACCCATTTTGCCTACAGTCATTTGAGAAACTGTACGCAAAGTGATTTGTTAAATCATATATGATGCCAGGGGCCTGTCGTGGCCTCTGCGAGGGTGGTCTGCAGCGGCGCTGCTGCGGCCATGGCGGTCGACTGATCTGCACGCAGCGACGGAGGGTCTCTCCGGTGGAGGTTCGTCTGCATCAGGCTCAGGTGAGGCGCCTTCATGAGAACTGAGCTGAATTGACAACTTCGGGGTGTACCCCCCTCACGGACGGCGATGGCACAGTAGTAGACGTTCTGCGGTAACGATGCGGCGTGAATATTATTAAATACTCAGAGCGCGATAAAATCATGAGTTTTATACACGACGTGGGCACATGTGAGATAGGACTGATGGTAATTTTTCATAATTTTTGGTGATGGAGAAGTATCTGAACACTTCCCTCTATGCGGATTGCTCTTCGCATGTCTACGACTGTGGCCGGCGGCCTCCAGGAGCTAGCATGCCGCCAAATCTTGCGTAGGCAGCCTCTCACAAGTCTGGAAGTATTGTGGCGGTTGCAAACGCCTGGCACGCGTCTCCGGGGGTGTGCCCCCCCTCACGGACAGTGCCGCCGCCGGCACCTGGAGAGGGGAAACGGACGCGTCGGGTCTACACGGAAGGGGATCTTGCTGTGGCTTTAGCCCGGATATTGCTCCAAAGTGTTCCTATGGGCTGACCTAATACAACCGGATGGAGAGTTCCACTGGTCAAAGCCGTCCGTGCAAAGTCAAAGGGTTAGATCCCGTGGTCAAACACTACAGGGTTAGGCGGGACGGGGGCCCTCGGGGGGTAGCAATGCCACTGGAGCGTCGCACCGGGACCTCATACATGCCGTACGGTATGGTGGCATGTCCGAAGATGTGGCACGCGTCTCTGGGGTTGTGCCCCCGTCACGGATGGCGCCACCGCCGGCACCTGGACGGGGGAAACGGACGCTCGGGTCTACACGGGGGGGATCTTGCTGTGGGTCTGACCCGAATGTTGCTCCAAAGTGTTCCTATGGGCCGACCTAACACAACCGGGTGGATAGGTCCACTGGTCAAAGCCCGTCCGTGCAAAGTCAAAGGGCTAGATCCCGTGGTCAAACGCTACAGGGTTAGGCGGGACGGGGGCCCTGGGGGGTAGCAATGCCACCGGAGCGTCGCATCGGGACCTCATACATGCTGTACGGAGTGGTGGCATGTCCGAAGAGGCGGCACACGTCTCCGGGGTGTGCCCCCCTCACGGATGGCGATGACACGGTAGTAGACGTTCTGCGGTAACGATGCGGCATGAATATTATTAAATACTCGGAGCGCGATAAAATCATGAGTTTTTTACACGACGTGTGCACATGTGCTATAGGATTGATGGTAATTTTTCATAATTTTTGGTGATGGAGAAGTATCTGAACACTTCCCTCTATGCGGATTGCTCTTCGCGTGTCTACGACTATGGCCGGTGGCCTCCGGGGGCTAGCATGCCGCCAAATCTTGCGTAAGCGGCCTCTCACAAGTTTGGAAGTGTTGTGGCGGTTGCAAACGCCCGGCACGCGTCTCCGGGGTGTGGCCTCCCTCACGGACGGTGCCGCCGCCGGCACCTGGAGGGGTGAAACGGACGCATCGGATCTATACGAAGGGGATCTTGCTGTGGCTTTGGCCCGGATGTTGTTCCAAAGTGTTCCTATGGGCTGACCCAACACAACCGGGTGAAGAGTTCAACTGGTCAAAGCCCGTCCGTGCAAAGTCAAAGGGCTAGATCCCGTGGTCAAACGCTACAGGGTTAGGCGGGACGGGGGCCCTGGGGGTAGCAATGCTACCGGAGCGTCGCACCGGGCCCTCATACATGCCGTACGGTGTGGTGGCATGTATGAAGAGGCGGCACGCGTCTCCGGGGTGTGCCCCCCTCACGGACGGCGATGACACGGTAGTAGACGTTCTGCGGTAACGATGCGGCGTGAATATTATTAAATACTCGGAGCGCGATAAAATCATGAGTTTTTTACACGACGTGGGCACATGTGCTATAGGACTGATGGTAATTTTTCATAATTTTTGGTGATGGAGAAGTATTTGAACACTTCCCTCTACGTGGATTGCTCTTCGCGTGTCTATGACTGTGGCCGGTGGCCTCCAGGGGCTAGCATGCCGCCAAATCTTGCGTAGGCGGCATCTCACAAGTCTGGAAGTGTTGTGGCGGTTGCAAACGCCCGGCACGCATCTCCGGGGTGTGTCCCCCCTCACGGACGGAGCCGCCGACGGCACCTGGAGGGGGGAAACGGACGCGTCGGGTGTACACGGAGGGGATCTTGCTGTGGCTTTGGCCCGGATGTTGCTCCAAAGTGTTCCTATGGGCTGACCTAACACAACCGGGTGGAGAGTTCCACTGGTCAAAGCCCGTTCGTGCAAAGTGAAAGGGCTAGATCCCGTGGTCAAACGCTACATGGTTAGGCGGGACGAGGGTCCTGGGGGTAGCAATGCCACCGGAGCATCGCACCGGGACCTCATACATGCCGTACGGTGTGGTGGCATATCCGAAGAGGCAACACGCGTCTCCGGGGTGTGCCCTCCCTCACGGACGGCGATGACACGGTAGTAGACGTTCTGCGGTAACGATGCGGCGTGAATATTTAAATACTCGGAGCACGATAAAATCATGAGTTTTTTACATGAGGATTATTTCGATTATTTCACATGTGTCTACACTGTGTAAAAGTTTCATGAATTGATCATGCTCCGAGTGTTCAAAAATATTCGTGCAACGCCAAAACCATAGAGGGATTATTTCGATTTTATTGTCGTCCGTGAGGGGCGGGGACCTCACACCGGAGCCACGTATTGCCTCTTCAGACATGCCACCACACCTTAAAACATGTATGAGGACCCGTCGTAATGCTCTGGTGGCATTGCTACCCCCCGAAGGCCCCCAACTGGCCTAACCCTGGACCAGTTGACCCGGAGATCTACGCCTTTGACTTTCATCAGACGAGATTTAACCAATGGATGTTTTCACCTGCTTATGATAGGTCAGCCTATAGGAACACTTGAGAACAAGGTTTGGGCCAAATCCACCATAAGATTCCCTCCGTGTCGACCCAACGTGGCCGTTTTCCCCCTCCAAGTGCCGACGGCATCGCCGTCCATGAAGGAGTCACACTCCGGAGCCGGTTGCCGGGTGTTTGCGCCTGCCACCACAATCCTTGAAACAATCTGATGGATGTAGATATAAAATTTGTCTCGATTGGCCAAGGAATGAAAAATTTACAAAAAATTCAAAACAAAACTGTGTTTTTTTGTAAATTTGAAGCAAACATGATTTAAGTTTGTTCAAATTTGTAAAATAGTATAGCAACAGAATCATTTCAAGTTTCTGATAAAAACCATATAAAATTTGTCAAAATCGATCCAAGTATCAATTACTTATGATTTTAACAAATTATAAGGACCTATATGCAAAAGCACATGAGGTCACATTTCTAACATACTCAAAAACAAAAACAAACTATATATTCATAATCTATGGATAATTCTACCCCAAGTCGATGTATAATTTGTGTATGTTTAAGTTTAGATAAGTTAGATTTAAATTAGTCAAATTTTAACTTTTAAAAACAAAAAATAATTTAAAATAAAAAATAGATGATATCTATGCCTAGGCATAGTTCTTGGCCAGGGGCTACTAGGAGGTGCCACGTAGGCATATATGGAAAACTATGCCTACAGCTTTGCCGTCGACATAGCTCTGCCACGTGGCAGCTCCTAATAAAAAAATGATATTTATGCCGACGGCCGCTGTCAGGGCCGTCGGCATAGATTTGACGGCATCAGCCCGCCGTCTGTCCCCGGGCCACGAGGGCCACCTTTATGCCGACGGCCTAACTATGCCTACGGCTGCCGTAGGCATAGATCGATATATGCTGACGGCCTTACTATGCCTATGGCTGCCGTATGCATAGATGGAAGTATACCGACGGCTTTTCTATGCCGACGGTATTCCCCGGGCCGTCGGCATAGCTCCATCTATGCCTACGGCAGCCGTCGGCATAGATAAGGCCGTAGGCGTATAAGGTTATTCCGGTAGTGATTACCACGCTGTTTATACAAGGTAACAAACAAAGACCTATTGTTGTCAAACAAAGACTCAAGGCACCGGATGTACTGCTTCCATTACTTGTAAACGATGATACTATTTTGCTAAGTGAATAAAGGAGAAGTTCTGTCAAAAAAAGACCTATGGTTGTCAAAAGGCCTATTAGGACACGGTACGGTAGTAGTTCGCCTGTGAAGAAAATGTTGGTGGGCAGTCCGATTCCAACACAAATAGATTCGTATAGAATAAGGTAGCTGTAAAGCAAAAAAAAAAAACCAGATGGTAGTCTGATTGTTATACGGGCTCTAAAAATATTTACACGTACACACTAAAAAAAGAGAGATCTCGCATCTAAAGAGAAAAAGGCCTAGGACAAAATAACATAGTAGTACCGCTGTGAGAAGGGGGGCTATTTAGGACAAAATAAGGTAGTAGTGCGGCTGTGAAAAAATATTGGAGGGCAATCTAATTCGTCAAATGTAGCAGTCCCGCTGTAAAGAAAATAAATCAGAGGCCCGTCTGATTCGTATAGTTCTAAACATATTTACATGTACACATAAAAAAGAGGATACTTATGTGTATGCGCTGATTTCATTGCTGAGGTCAAGAAGCAAAAAAAAACACCACTTAGAATGTGTAGCATGGCCAGTTAGCGAGTATGGTCATCCGACCAACTCGGACAACCGAATTCAGCAGACCGAATTCACAGTCGAAATAAAAAGGCAATTTATTATCATCTACATAAAAAAGGAACATTGTTTGGGAAAACTGAATTCAGCATACACACGTAGTATGGACATCACAAATGCAAAATTATAGACATTGCTGATGAGTGAAATCAGTTGACCCGCGTGATGGACAAAATATAAAACGACAACTATCTAGATCAAATTTCAATACTGTATTTTGACCATTAAATTTGAAATAATAAACAAAACAAAAATTGACAATTTGATTTTCATGTATTTAAAGAAAGTATATAAATAGGTAAAAAAATACTCCCCATCCCGAAATAAGCGACTCAACTTTGTACTAACTTTAGTGCAAAGCTAGTGTAAAGCTGGGTCACTTATTTTGGGACAGAGGGAGTAATAGTTTAGAAACCATAGCAATAATATCATGCATATACTTCCCCACCAGTATAAGCTAGAATCATTCATTATTAATTTCTATACACTGGAAAGTGAAACGGACAATTCATACATGTCCATAAAGAGAAGCTACACCTGGAGAAATCAAGAGGATGTTTTAGCAAAAGAAAAGTTGTAAGGAACAAATGATGACAAATATTTAATTGGTTATTTTATTTGTGCTCGGAATTACAAGTCAACAAAAAAAAATACTAGAGAGGGAGGGAGGGAGCGGGAGGGAGAGAGGGAGCGAGAGGGGGGGGGGGGGGGGGGAGGGAGGGATGGGCACCATTAATATATGCTTTGCTTGAAGCCATCTGGGAGACATGACATTTCATCAACTGTAAACACCATCATCATATTGCCAATGAAAAGGTGGTTGAATGAAGAGATGGACTAATCTCGAGTACAGTACAACCTTTCACAAATTTAGATTTAATCCTTATTAAAAATTCATCTAAAACTTACTAGGGGGAAGATAGACACCAATATGAGAATATGATTAGAAATGGAAAATACCAAGATCCGTCCAAAATACTATCGATTATACAATTAGTTAAAGACCCCAATATTATCACTCTTCTGTAGACAATATCAATATATAGCCAACGAGAAGGCGGTTGAATCAAGAGATGGACTAATCTCAAGCATGAGCGTTCATTGTTTAGATTTAATCCTTACTAAAACCACATCAAAAATCATTAGTAGGAGGATAGAAAAGGCCAAGATCGGTCCACAAGTTTGTCAGTTACATAATTAGCCGAAGAGCAAATCTATCAACCTTCGGTTGACAATCTTTGCCAAGAACACAATACAAAGGGTGGTAAGCCATGTCTATACAAAAGCATAATTATGTTTCTGCAACACATATATGTTGGTTATTCTAAATGATAGTTCAAAAAATATGTAATCTAGCCGTTCGCGGGACATACTGCTGGTTACTCCTTCCGTCCGGAAAAGCTTGTCCCAAGCTTGCCTTTTAAATGAATGTATCTAATGCTAGATACATTCATTTGAGAGACAAGCTTTTTCAGACGGAGTAATACGTAGAATACAAATCCAGACCTGTGGAATCCGTTTGTCCTTCAGCATATGCTGGTGTATATACAAATAACAGAACACTGTCCAGGTAATCGAACAAATAAGAATGTGGCAACAGCAAACCAGCAGTATAGGTGTAGGATGTATGTGCACAGATCCAAAACAACGAAAATAAGGGGATCACAATCCATGATACAGATGCAGCCTACAAGTTTCTATGTAATTCAGAATGTGTTTTTACAACCTTTCCTGTTCATCAACGGCACATAGTTTGAGTCACTCGATTGATTGTGCTTCTCTCTGCATCTCGCTGGGCACGTTTGGGATCAAGTTAGGTCATCCTCGTCCAAGGAATCCCCGTCGTCGCCTCCTACATCTTTCTTGATGGCCTGCAGGTCACCTGTTGGTAGCTTCCTTGCGAGCCGAATTACCTGCAGCGACCGACCACGTCAGTCCGAATGAAGACACGAGCACAGTTAAAGTGAGATGGAACGGTCTTGTACTAGTTCGATAAGAAAATGAAACTTATCCTGAGACTACTGCTGAAGCACACAAGACTGGCACAGTTACAATGGTAGAATCTGAAGAATATATCTTAATTAAAAGGAACATTCTCAGTAACATGTCTAGCCTATGATGCCTCAGCACGATGCCCTCCCATGTACTGGTGCTAAGTATGCCACATAGGCAAAAAGCAGATGAGGCAATGTAATTGTGGAGGAGAGAAGACTTTGGTGTCCTCAGAAATAAACGAATCCAGGCACAAGGCCCTGTGTATATTTTGATCCCGTTCATATCCCCTTGTCCTTGTCCCCTTGCTACCGCTTGAGCTTGCACAAAAGAACCTACAGCTAACTAAATGAACCTTAGCGACAACAAACTAGGCACCTATGCATTGGGAGTTCAGTTCCCAGGCCTCCTCGCACACTAAGCACTTGCTCTAAGCACCTGTGCATTAGGAGAGTCCTTAGTTCACCATTCTAAGCACATGCACCATCATAGATCATCTTCTCATATAATCGATAGCCTTTTGACTAAGGATCTCAAAAGACATACCACATGGTCGAGGTGATTAATGGCACTTGATTGAGCAGCACGCTTGATTTCTTCAGCATCACCTTCCTCATAAGCAGACAACAGTTTCATTGCACATCGATTCTGGTCACTATTCAGGAAGCCTTGAACCCTGCAACACAGAAAGGGAGGAAAGGAAAGTGATTTAATACAACCAACATAACACAAAATATGTTACATGCCAAGGCAATACCAGTCTATCACCAACGCATAACTTACTCTGAGCAATCATTGTAGCATTTCTGAGCTTGTTGAAAATCATGTGCATAAAGGTAGATAATGATTGCACTCAGATAGGCCTGCACACATGGAACAACTCTGGATTAACACTTCTTTTTTTCAAAATCGTGATACCTCTTAACTGAACAAGACAGAATGAATATAGTTTCATTTTGCACATCAGTGTTTTATAAGGGATAAACTTCCAAGACCAGCTAGCATGCCATTATCTGTTAAGAAACTTTTCAGTTTTCACCGCATAATCTTTCTCGCTGCAAGAATTATCTTGCCGAAAGAAGGAAAAAAAACAAAGTTTCAGAATGTACACTATTCAGCGAACACATTTTGGTGAATACCAAGGTTTCCCTCAGAAACCTTGCAA